>NW_006408656.1:7315758-7317270 GCF_000296735.1 Chrysochloris asiatica
GTCATTGAGGCCAGGTCAAGTGGGTATTATCTGCAAATGTGGGTACTTTTGTGGATATGCCCTTTCTTCATATCTGCTGGACACTTCACTCTCCACTCTAGTCCTTTGTGGCTATGTCACTGACTCTGGGCCCAAGAGTCCCCAGGTCTTGCCACACTGCTGGCCAACCAGGTCTCCACCCGGGTTCATGGGAGTCTATTAAACGTTGTAGGGCTTAGCTTGCAGCTTCATTGCTGTTTTTCCCTCACTTCCCCTTATCAGTGATGAACGTGGTTACCAATCAGGGCGTGTATTCCCATTGAGTCTTAGTCTTGGAAGGGGGTTTGCTCTGAGGGGACCCGACTGCTTGCCTTGATGTCTCCTAGGCGAGCAACTTGCTTGTTCTTCTAGTAATCAGTCGGTCTGCCTATACTGTTCTGTATTTTTCCTGTCGGTCTTTCTTTCAAGAAGTATCTTCTGTTCTTCTAGCCATTCCAGGCTGGACTGCCTGTCTTTTCAAGTGGAAATTTCCCATCTCTGAAGATTCTGGATGCTGTTCAGGATTCCACCTATAGTCTTATATAATGCAGAGGCTCCACAGGAAGCCTCCTTCTTTGGGCACGTTGTATCCCCATTTTAGGTATTCCAATCAGTTATAGGCAGAAGATGGACTTGCAAGCTTTCTATGGTGATATTTCTGACTTTTCCTTTCTCTCCCCTTGCAGTGTCTATTTTATAACATAATGCAAGGAAAACCAAGATTCAGAAGACAGCCAAGCATCTTAACATTATTTCTTCCCTTTTCCCCATTCTGTGTCAGTCCCTATACCCCAGAACCCTGTTGTTCCAAGGTTGTGCATACATCATTATTTATCTCTGTCCCACTTAGCCCATGCAAACCTGCCTATTTGTTTTCCCATCCGCTTTGTTCTTCACTTTATTCTGTTCTTGACTCTTCCATGTGTCGATTGAGTTCAGGGTGGTGTACGTCATTCTCTAGTTGTCTGTTCTTGTTGGTTCTCAGTCCACTGAACTTCCTTTAGAATGTTTTTTATAGTAGGGTTGGCTTTGGCAAAATCCCTTAGCTTCTGTTTATCCTGGAATGTTTTGATTACACCATCGTATGTGATTGATAGCTTGCTGGTAGAGGATTCTTGGGTGGCAGGTTTTTTTTCTTTCAGGGTTTTAGATATGTCTCCCCATTGACTTCTTGCCTGCATGGTTTCTGTTGAGAGATCCAAGCTTAATCTGATTTGCTTACCTTTGTATGTTACACTTCTCTTTTCCCTAGCTGCTTTCAGGATAGTCTCCGTATCTTTGATTTTGGAGAGCTTAGCTTGATTATTATATGTCTTGGTGATTGTCTTTTAGGGTCTATCCATCTTGGGGTTCGTTGAGCTTCTTCAATACTTATCTTTTCACTGTTCAGGATGTTAGGAAAATTTTCTTTCAGAAGCTCTTCAACGATTACCTCTGTGGACTTGTGTGATTCTTCTTGTTCTGGAATGCCAATAATTCTTAAGTTATTCCTCT
>NW_006408656.1:7317590-7331627 GCF_000296735.1 Chrysochloris asiatica
TTCTCAACTCCACTGTATAGTGTTTTGATACATTTTATGATAAGTTTTCTGAATTCCTACTCAGGCATTTCCAAAGTCTGCCCATCTTCCCTTTTCACTGTTCTTCCTGAGAAATTTCAAGATGCCACTGTTGGTTTTTGTAACGTAACTCAGGATTTAATTTTTGGCCTATTTCCTTTTTAGTCTGCCTGTCCCACTCCACAATCCCCATTCAGGCCTTTTTTCTAGTTATAAACAGTTCAGGGCTGGCTGTGGCCGTTTGGTTTTAAGTGGATTCTGCCTCTGTAAATTCTGAGATCTCTGCGCATGCATAGTAGATTGCTCCGGGGGTCGGTGTGGGGTGTCCACTCGCTCAGGTACCCCCTCTATTCACCAGAATGGAGGTTTGCAGACAAGAGACCGATGAACAGATACCAACAACAAAGAATATCAACAACTTTATCTCTGTGGTTCTGTCAGGTGTCCGTGGATGGCTGCTCTGATCCTTCCCCTGCTTCGTCTCTCCCAAGATGGCGGTTCTGGGAGCAGCTGAGAGTCTTGAATTAGAAAGCAGTGGATTTCTTGCTTCTGCTACAAATTCCCCTAGCTGTAAGCCTTCCAACCTTCTAAATATTCCTTTATGTGTGGTTCAGAGCTTTTGAACCATCCCCTGAGCCTGCTTAGTCCAGTATTCTGTGTAGTTGCTGACGGAGCTCCTTATGGCACGTCTACCCGATCCACCATCTTGTTTGTTCTCCTACCTGTTTGTTCTTGTAGTGTTTTCATGAAAATTTTTAAGTTTTTTTGTGCTCTCCTTGATTTCCTCATTTTTTTTGGTCAGTAATTTGAAGTTACCTAAATATCGTTCTTCTGAATTATTTTTTAGTTAATTCTGTTACCTTTTCTTCCTCAGAAAGTTTTTCTGGGTCTATATCTTCATTATTTGTTTGAGCCATTCTCTCTTGTTTTTTTGTGTGAGCTAAAATTGTCTGTTGTTTCCAGGACGTTATGGAGTTGTTGTATTTTATTGATGATTGTAAATTGATATGTTCTTAGGCTCTCACCAACTATTTCTTGTGGGTGTAGTTAGAGAATGGAAGCATGTACACAGCTCCCATTCACTGTTTATGCACCTCAGTTTAGGGTGACTTTGGCTTGTATTGGTTGCTGTCTATCGTTGATCAAGAGGCACAGGATCTTGCCCAGAGGGTGGAGCTGCCCAGGGTCTGGTTGTGGCTGGGCTGGGCTGTGTGGGCACAGTTGGCTGTCTCCTGTCTGGTGGGAAAGAGATCCCCCTCTGTTCACAATACAGTAAAATAGAATAAACAAACAAGGAACCAACAATGGATACAGAAAATAATAAAGATACAAAATAATTCCTTTGGGCAAATTACTGAATGATGCAGAAAGCATCATAACAAGATGGAAGGAATACACAAAGCCAGTGTACCAAAAAGAAATGGTTGATGTTCAGCTGTTTAAAGAGGTAGCATATGATCAAGAGCCAATGATACTGAAGGAAGAAGTCCAAGGTGCATTGAAGGAATTGGCAAAGAACAAGGCACCAGGACTTGATGGAATGAAAATAGAAATCTTTTAAGAAAGTGAGGCGGCACAGGAGGCAATCATTCATCTGTGCCAAGAAATTTGAAAGTCAACCATCTGGCCAACTGATTGGAAGAGATCTGTATTTGTGCTCATTCCAAAGAGAGGGTGACCCAACAGAATTCAGAAATTATTGGATATCTTTGATATCCCATGCGAGTAAAGTTTTACTAAACATAATATAGAAACGGCTGTAAACATACATTGACAGAGAATTTCCAGAAGTTCATCCCAGATTCAGAAGAGGCCACGGAACGAGGGATATCATTGTTGATGTCCGATGGATCTTGGCTGAAAGCAGAGAATACCAGAAATGTGTTTACCTGTGATTTATTGACTACAAAAGATTGTATGGATCATGACAAGCTATGGACAACATTGCAAAGAATGAGTATTCCAGGACACTTAATTGTGCTCATGAGGAATCTGTACATGGACCAAGAGGCAGCTTGTTTGAACAGAACATGGGAACACTGAATGATTTAAAACTAAGAAAAGTGTGCCGACACTTTTCTTAGTTTTAAATAAGTATTCTTTCACCATACTTATTTGGCCTGTATGCTAGCAATAATCTGAGAAGCTGGCTTATATGAAGAAAAACGTGGTATCAGGATTGGAGGAAGACTCATTGATGGCCTGCGATATGCAGATGATACAACCTTGTTTGCTGAAAGTGAAGAAGACTTCAAATACTTATTGATGAAGATCAAGAATCACAGCCTTTGATTGCATCTCAATGTAAAGAAAACAAAAATCCTCACCACTGAACCAATAAACAACATTCTTATCAATGGAGAAAAGATTGACATTGTCAAGGACTTCATTCTTCTTGGATCAACTGTTAACACCCATGGAAGCAGCTGTCAAGAAATCAAATGATGTATTGCATTAAGCAAATCTGCACAAGACCTTTTTAATGTGTTGAAGAGCAAAGATGTCAGCTTGAGGACTAAGGTGTGCGTGACCCAAGCCATGGTATTTTCAATAACCTCATATGCATGTGAAAGCTGGACAGTGAATAAGGAAGACCGTAGAATTGATGCTTTTGAGTTATGGTGTTGGAGGAGACTATTGAAAGTGCCATGGTCTGCCAAAAGAACCAACAGATCTGTGTTGGAAGAAGTGCAGCCAGAGTGCTCCTTGGAGGCCAGGATGGCCAAACTTTGTCTTTTATACTTCAGACATATTGTCAGGAGGGACCAGTCGCTGGAGAAGGATGTCATATTTGATAAGGTCCGAGAAAAAGAAGAAGAAGACCCCCAGCGAGATGGATTGGCGAATTGGCAGCATCAGTGGGCTCAAATGTGGCAATGATAGGTTGGCCCAGGATCGGGCAGTGTTTCATTCTGTTGTGTATAAGGTCGCTATGAGTTGGAACCAGCTCAGTGGCACCTAACAACAACAACAACAATCAGAAAAAAATATAATAGTTAGAAAGACAAAAGTCGGACAGGGAAATGGGTCTACAGAAAAGAAAATAAAAGGAAGGAATTTAAATGCTCAAGAATGACTAAATAACTAAGGAGCTCTGGTAGTGTAGTGGTTATGAATCGGGCTGCTAATCTCACGGTCATCAGCTCCAAACTACCAGCTATTTCACAGGAGAAGGATGAAGCTTTCTGCTCCCATGAAGATTTATGACCTCGGAAACCCTGTAGAGGGTCGCTATGAGTTGGAACCGACTCCACAGCACAAAACAACAACAACAACAAAGAATATCTAAAAAGACAAAAGAGGGACAGGAAAATGGAGCTATAGGAGAGTAAAATAGAGAAGAAGTAAATAACAAAACAAGAACAGAAAAACCAGGTAAAAGGATAATAAAAAGAGAATAGTAGAGAGTAGTAAAGAAAGATAAAAGGGCTAGGGGGAAGAAGTGGGAAATGAGAAACAGAAGAAAAGAAGGAAAAACAAAACCAGAAAGGGTAAAATTCAAGGGAATGCAAGGAAAAGGAGGAGAAAGAATAAATAAATATTGAAACAACTAAAGGAAATAATCAAATCCCCAAACAAAACATCAGTGCAGCTATTGGTCCTGGAGTGGAGAAAACTCAGTGGTGTGGTTGGGAGAAGACTGCTGCAAGGCAAGGAGCTCTGGAGGTGGGTGTGGGAGGAATGTGATAGCACAGTTCCTGGCCTTAGATGGGGGAGTTCCTATGGGACTCATACTATCTATGTTCAGGGCATTCAATTAGGAAGTGGTTCCTGGAGACCTTGATGGAGGGAGCTGGTTTCAGTGTCTGTTAGGACCACAGGGCAGCTGCAGACAGAGTGTTTGGTTAAATGCTGTTCTGGTGACTCTGCAGGTTCTGTAGGTTTGGAGCCAAGTTTGCCTGAATCCAGGCACCAAAATGGTACACTAAAGCAGTGCAGCTGGTCCTCAACTTATACTACTGGCATGGCTCCCAACTATGTGGCTCTGAACTCCCAGAGAGCAGGGTCTGCATTGTGGTGGATGAGAGTGGGAGCTGGCCACACCTCTGGTCACCAGAGGAGCATGGGGAAAAAGAAGGAATCACACCTTTCCCATTGTGTGTGTGACACTGCTCTGCCAGGCTACCTTCTGTTGCCAAAGCTGCTCACAAGGTGGTTGCTCTGTCTAGCCAGACTTTCACCATTCAGTGTCCCTGCTCAGCTTCTCCTCCCAGCAGTCTACTCAGTCCACTTCTTTAACCTTTCTTCTGAAGTTCAGATTTTCAAAAATTTCACCTGTGTCTGTTTCATTTGGTCTCTTGTATCTGTGTGTTGCATGTTGTTGTTATGTGCCATTGAGTTGGTTCTGACTCATGGTGACCCAGTATAGGGTTTCCGAGGAGTGACTGGTGAGGTCTGAGCTGCTGACCTTGTGGTCCAGTGCACTATCCTGCAGCACCACACTAGGGCTCCTTGTATTATGTCTGCCTAGTCTGCTGTCTTGCTGGAACTGATTGTTTTTGTTTTGTTTTTTAATGAATCAAAAGTACTATTATTTAAAGGAAATTCTCTTTCTCCTTCCTCCTTTTTGGAAGATATGCTTTACTTTGAATTATTGTTTAGTAAGGAGCTCTGGTAGCGTAGTGGTTACGAATTGGGCTGTGAACCTTAAGGCCAGCAGTTCGAGACTACCAGCTGCTCCGCGGGAGAAAGATGAGGCGTTCTGCTCCCGTAAAGATTTACAGCCTCGGAAACCCTGTACAGGGTCGCTATGGGTCGGATCCGACTCGATGGCACTTAACAACAACAACAACATATATGTATATGCATGTGTTTTGTTTGGATTTAATAAATCTTTTGAATGTGTACATTATGACAAGGAATATACCAAGCTAAATCATTATTCACACACTGACAAAAAAAAAAAGTCATGTTTATTGATTTCTAAAATAAAATTTTTTCCTGCTTTGTCGTCTAAAGTGTCCTTTTAACCCAATCCTATAAATTTGGTTTCTAACAGAATTGTATACAAAAATAATATCGTAATCAGATATGCAGATATCTGGTTTTGTTCTGACATAAACTGAACCAGTAATTTAATCATTTGTTTATTAAAATAGAAATTCTTTCCTTGAAATAAACTAATTAATTTAAATTCCAAGTCTGTCCAATTCTTTTCGACCTATAATATATACCAGTTAACAACAAATTGGAATGATAAATTAAGAAGTATCTCTTTCTGAAAAAACAAATAAAATTAGGTCAAATGAAAACCTTTTTCATTCTGTGTTGTTGTTGTTGTTAAGTGCCGTCGAGTCGGTTTCGACCCATAGCGACCCTGAACAGGGTTTCCGAGGCTGTATTGTTTGTCAATTCAGTGAATATTTCAGTGTATGTAACACTAAGAGTCCTGGTGTGGTGCTGTGGGATAACTGCAGGACTGCAAGGTTGGTTTGAACCACAGGTCAGCAATTCAAACTCACCAGTTGCCCCTTGGAAACCGTACACTGGGTCATTTTGAGTCAGAACTGACTCGATGGCACTTTACAACAACAACCAATATAGCACTATATTTAGATATATCATTTAATTGACAGTATGGAACTATAAAGTTTTTAAGACTGTGTTGTTGAAAAATATGTTTCTTTATTTTTAAAACTGTTGATGCCATACATCTGAAATACATTGCTTGATGTGTTGTCAGTGAACATATCCAAGTAACCAGGTCTTGGTTTTAATTTCCCCCCCTTGTGAATCTATAATATTGAAGCATTTAAATTTGTGAAAGGATATAGTGCTTGTTTTCTTTTTCTTCAAAAACCTGATAATGTGTTCCAAACTGTTAACTGAACCAGCATATCATTTAAAGCTATTTGACTTGTAATAATGTCTTGTATATAGGGATGGGGGCATCTTTGATAATTACATTGTTTAAAATAACTAGGTCATAATACCCTGTTTTACTGATATCTGTTTGCTAAAGATTGAAATCTCTGTTTTATGTAATTCTTGATTTCTTACACTATCAAGAATGAATTTTAAAAAATAATGAATTAGTACGCTAATTTGCAAGTTTGAAATTTTTAGTCAAATTGATAAAATTACTTAGCAAGGATTCTGTATTATTTCTCATTCTTAGGCTAAATTCGCATATGGAAAGCAGGGTCTTTAATACCTAAGAATTGGTGTGAATTTGACCTAGTTGCAACTGTAAACTGGGTTAGTTTGATCATCAGCAGATGTATGCCTTGGAACTCCTTCCATGATGCTGGTGGGAATGATGCTTAGAGATAGATTGAGGTTATCTAGAAAATTGTAAGGTGCTTTTGCAAATACATTATAGAAGAGCAGTCTTTGCCAATAGCAGGTAATAAGAATGAATCCTAGCAGGGTTATCTTGCTGAGAGGTGCTGCCTTAGAAGCAATTGTTTTCTCTTGCAGACATTTGAAGAGTTCACATTTTTGCCATAGTGAGTCACCAAAAGCCTAGTATCTTCTCTTCCTGTGTCTTTCCAAATGGAATGTTTACATACCCTTCAGGGCAGTGTTAAACAGCAAAAGCAAATTGACTCTTTACTTTCAAATCAATATTTGTATAATTATATAGCTGAATGGAATTGCAAGCCTAGACATCTATAATATTAATCTACTTCTACTGGAGCATATTACAGCAGTTACATTTGAATTTGATGTTTAACATCTCTCTGGAGCAGCAATGCGTGACTATAAAGGAGGCTGTTTTTGTTTTATAGCTGTAACTGTCCTGGTGCGTGACAGCTGCCCCAAAGGTATCCCCCCTTTGATTGCCTTCTGTTCAGAAGCTTTCAGTGTTAGTGTTACATCTGGAGCCAGGTGACTAATGAGTTACTTATTTCATAGCAGATGCCACTGGCTAAGCCAAAAGTAAGTGGCCTATTGAAACAGGAATTCCTCCCACAAGGCTCTCATCTGGAGTAATAAACATATATCCAGGGTCCCAGGATCTGTTCTTGGTTATTTTCAGCTGAATTTGCCTTTAGTTCAGCTAGTCCTTTGGTTGTGTATTTGGTGTAAAGCTAAACGTTGTTGTTAAGTGTTGCATCGGTTCCGACTCACAGCGACCCTCTATAGGGTTTCCAAGAAGCGGCTGGTAGGACTCATTTATTAGAGCATTTATACTCTGCTTGAATTATTTAAGTTTCCCTCTTTCCTTAGAATTCATCCAGCTGGCAAAGGACTTTGAGGATTTTCGTAAAAAGTGGCAGAGAACAGACCATGAACTGGGGAGATACAAGGATCTTTTGATGAAAGCTGAGACTGAGCGTAGTGCTCTGGATGTTAAGCTGAAGCATGCACGCAATCAGGTGGATGTAGAGATCAAACGGAGACAGCGAGCTGAGGCTGACTGCGAAAAGCTGGTGTGTATTGTTTTCTGTGCTAGGGCTTGCGAGAACTATAATGGTGGGGAAGTAAGAAGCCAGATATACCCCAGTGTCTTCTACATTAAAGAACTGACAGTGACTTGTCCATTGACAAGCTGCTGGAGCAGAAATTGCAGCCTAGAAATCCTGTTCTTCATAGGTTGAAATAATTTTTTCCTCCTTTAGACTTGAAAATAATAATAGGCAAAACTTCAAGTAAGAATGAAAAGAATTAGAATTAGAATTAGAGGGAGAGGCAGGGAAGTACTAGTACACTTGATCTATCTCAGATAGTGGCCATTCCTCATTGTTAATTATAAATGCTACTCAGAGTATCCTCATCCTTATATAGCTAGTAGTTTGTTATTGATACAGGCAATACAACTCTAAATCTTTCATCACTGTTCTGTGATTCAGACGAAAGGGCTCGATGTATTTAACCAGTGGAGCGATGTGACTGGCACAGAACACTATCATTTTGATATACCAGGGTGGGTCATGGTGCAAAGGAAAACCTTTGCTAGGAGGACTAATCCATCTTGGTACAGTGTTAGATACCTCAGTAAGCTCAAATTGTCTGGTTCCGGTATGTTACAGCTTTGTATCCATTTTAATGCATTTTGCTCCACCATTTAGAAAGGTGGGTGGCTGCTTTGATCCGTAGAAGAAGCCAATAATTGTCCTGATAAAATGACACTAAAATGTTACTGCTATGTGAAATTATTTTGGGACTCTTCATTTTGCATTAGTCTCCTCATAGACTTAGTAATTCGATCCAGAAGTCTTATAGCAGAAACTCCACTATTCTAAATGGAGTTCATTTTACTAGTCAGAAATCAGAGGCACAATCTGGGTTTGATGTGAATTAATATGCGATTGGTGTAGCAGTCTTCTTGAAGGCTCATTTACATAATGCTGTATTTTAATGTCTTCTGGTCTGCCTGTCCCATAAATTTGAGGTGAAGCTTTCTCCCCTGGCTAGTTCTGATGTTTTACTCTGCTGTGGTCTGTAGGAACGACAGATTCAGCTGATTCGAGAGATGCTCATGTGTGACACATCTGGCAGCATTCAACTAAGTGAGGAGCAAAAATCAGCTTTGGCTTTTCTCAACAGGGGCCAACCATCCAGTGGCAATGCTGGGAACAAAAGGTGGGGGACCTGCATCTGTTGTTATCGGATCACAAGCAACACAGCTGTCAGAAGTTCTGGTTATCTGAACTCTCAAGTATACTGCTTCTGGAATGTGTGCTGAATAAACAGAAAGACTTTGGGGGAGGGGTAGGAAATGTAAGCACAGGGATCTCCTTTCAGTTTTTATTTTGTTCTAAAATTTTTCCTTAGGTAGAATTTTGATGTTTGTGCTAACTTGCACATCAATAACTAATCCTGCAATTGCTAAGAAACCCAAAGGTGAAACTGGCAGTTCAGCAATACTTCCAGTGTTTACTCTCCAGAGAGCTCTTGTAGCTCTTCTAGTTTAGAAAGGCTTCTGTGAGCCAAGACCAGACAATAATTTTGGTTCCACTGCATCACAGTTTAAAATAGTCTCAACCAGGCATTGAATTTAACACCCCCAATACAATAAGCAGAGAAAGGTCAGCACTCTTGGAGTGATTTATTTTGTTGCTTGGTTGTTTTATGGGGAAATCTTTATAACTAAGCAGATGTGCTTGCTTTCGTAATTTCTTAAAAAGTCAATGAATGCTTGGTAATACTTTTCTCTTGCAGAAAGCAACCACAAGTGGGATCAAATTAAACCTCATTTTTCTGCTTTGTGAATTTTTAGTTGACTGTAGTAGACACTCAGCAGAGGCTATCACTTACACCTAACTGCAGTTTTCAGCTGCTGTGCTTCGCGTGTGCTTGTGCACAGGCACACACTTCCAGGGAAACCATAAAACGCAGCTTCTCCTAGCTAAGGAGCTACACTTGCAGTGTTTGTAGAGAAGCTACTGTTCCGAAATCACTGAGTTTACCTGACCAGTGGGATTGTTCGCAGTGCGGTGGGTCTTATTTTCCACAGTTTTTAACACTATATTGTTTTATTCATCTAGACTGTCGACCATTGATGAATCTGGTTCCATTTTATCAGATATCAGCTTTGACAAGACTGATGAATCGCTGGTAATGAACATTTCAACTCTGAGAATATCTATTCTTCTTACCCCTGCTCTTTCAGTAACATCTCCTCTGTCCTTTCTCCTGGACATCCTTTAATACTGTTTTATTGTTGATGTGTTGATGAGCTGCCATTTTAAATATAATTTTGCACAAGCTAAAAGAGATGGTTATATCTATTTACTTTGTTTCTGGAAGTATGAATGTAGAATCTAGTATTTGTTAAGAGTTTTAGTTTTATTTAAAGGAGCTGTGAGCAGCATGTACTAATTGATTATATCTTGACTTACTAAAGCCTCAGCTAGCAATCAGAATTAGCAAGACTGTATCTAGGCAGCGTTTATTTGCTGCTCTTTGGATGAATAAACTTATGCCTTATTACCTCTTGAGGAGAACTTAGCTGTGCTTCCCAGTGAGAAGGAAACAAATGTCCTGTGACTTTACCCAGAAGATGTGATGATAGCTTTAGTCACTATGTGATGCTTTAATCAACAGTGGCTAATGTGTCTAAATTCTTTGTTTCTAAAGTATGGCATTGTAGAATAGGCACTGGACCGCAAGGTCAGTTTGAACTGCAAGGTCAACAGTTGAAACTCACCAGCTGCTCCTCTGAAACCCTATACAGGGTTGCTATCTATGAGTTGGAACTGACTCGATGGCACTTAACAACAACAAACATTCCTCTTAATTTATGATGACATTTTCAAATAGACATCTCCTGATATTTTAATCTTTGATATTCAGGAGACTGGTTGTCCATAGATTGAATTGTGTTTCCCTAAAGTATATGTCAACTTGGCTGGCCTGTGATTATGAGTGATTTTGCAGTTACATAATGATGTAGTTTGGCAGTTAAATAATGAGGTAATCATCCCCATAATATATTCTGATGTGATCAGTCAATTAGTTGTAAGGGGATTAGAGTGGTATGCAACATCCTTAGCTCAGGACAGAGCCCTGATCTGATTTAAAGGGGGGAGTTTCCCTGGGTGTGGCCTGTGTTGCCTTTTATCTTGTAAGAGATAAAAGGAGAGAGAAGTGAGCAGATAGGGAGGGACCTCAGTACTACCAAGAAAAAAAAGTGGAGCAGGTCCTTTGGCCCTAGATCCCCTGTGCTGAGAAATTCCTAGACCCAGGGGAAGACTGATACCAAGCCACATGATTGCCCAGGAGCAGGAACTGAAAGAGACTAGGACAGAGGGAAAGCCCTGCTCTAGAGGTGGCAGCCTGAATATGAATGAGGATGGTGCAGATTCGGGCCGTGTTTCTTTCTGTTGTACATAGAGTTGCTATGAGTTGAAATCAACTCAGTGGCACCTAGCAACAATAGCCTTGTAAGCTGTGAGAGAAAAATTTTATATTAGTAAAAACCATTACACTAATTATTTCTGTTACAGCTTTGTTATTATTAAGTGTGTTGAGTTCATTCTGACTCATAGCCACCCTGTATAGGGTCAGGGAGCAGTTGGTGGGTTTGAACCACCAACCTTGTGGTTAGCAGTCCAGTGCATATGCTACAGTGCTGCACAACTAGACAATTAAGACAGAAATCGGTACTGAAAAACTGGGGTGCTGCTCTAACAGGGACCTAAAATGTGGAAGTGGTTTTGTAATTGGAAGCAACATTTAAGAAATCAAATAATATGTTGGGCAAACCTGCTGCAAAAGACCTCTTTAAAACAAAACCATAAAATCCTCTTTCAAGTGTTAAGAAGCACAGATGCCACTTTGTGCCTGACCCAGTCCATAGTCTTTTTAATTGCCTTCTATGCTTGTGAAAAAGCTGGATAGGGAATAAGGAATACTGAAGAATTGATGCCTTTGAATTATGGTGTTGGCAAGAATATTGAATGTATCATGGACTGCCAGAAGGCATACAAATCTGTCTTATAAGAAGTACAGCTGTAATGCTCCATAGAAGTGAGAATGGCAGGACTTTGTCTTACATGCTTTGGACATACTGAGAGGGAAAGTAGAGAGTTAGGGAAAATAGGAAAATCCTCAGTGATATGAATTGTCACAATGAGTGGCTGCAACAGTGGGCTACGGAGCTGACAGAGAAAGCCTTCCACTAGAGCCAGCACCGTGAATTTGGACTTCTAACCTCCTAAACAAGGAGCCCTGGTAGCATAGTGGTTTCATGTTGGGCTGGCTGCTAACCAAATGGTCAGCAGTTGAATCTACCAGCCACTCTGTGGGAGAAAGAATGAGGCTTTCTGCTCCCATAAATATAATTTACTGCCTCGGAAAACCTATACAGGGTCATTATGAGTCATTCAGTACAGATGCAACGGCACACCACCACCATCACCATCTGCAGTCTCCTAAACTGATAGAGAATAAATTTGTATGTTAAAGGCATCTACTTGTGGTATTTCTGTTAAAGCAGCTCTAGGTAGCTAAGATACTGGTGTTTCATTGGGTAGTGTGTCTTTTCTGTCTCTAACTGAATGCTCACAAATAAAACAGTAGGTTAGTGGAGGTTTTCAGTGGTTGGTCTTCTAATGATAGCAAAACAAGTGGCAACTACTTCAAATTCAGTGTTTGATTAGGGAAATAATGACTGTTCATATTAAAAAAATTAGGCATCACCTTTTAAAAATAAGTGAGATGGAGCAGATTTGGGGTATATAATTAAACAAGAATATAATAGCTGATTTTGGAACCAGACCTATGATGTAAAATCTGTTGTAACTGAAGCTGAATCTGACAATGAGTAGCCAAGTTACTTAACTTTTAATTGGGGAGGTTAAACTTATTTAGCTAAACTATTATTTACGGTATATGAGGGAGCTTCAAAAAGTTCATGGAAAAATGACATGAAAAGTAATGGATTTTTCCCAGAACTTTTTTAAAAAATGTTTTATTGTGAATTATGTGATCATTTACATGGGACCCAGGAACTTTTTGAAGTCCCTTTGTATAACTTCTGTTTCTGGATATTCTGGTTTTAAGGATTATTAAAAGTAAGGAACCATAGGTAAGCTGTTAAAAATTATTGCAAATGGTTAAAATAAGTGAAGCAAAACCAGACACAATAACAGGTCTTCAGCAGCTAACATCTTTTTTAGGGTCCAAGGAAGAGGAATGGTTGAGAGAACATAACTAGAAATGTTTAAGTGGCAACATTGTGCTGACCGTCTTGTTAGATAGTAGCAATCCCTTGAGTGTAAGACTCACATCTAACACATCAGTATAGTGCCTAATACTCTGAGTTCTAAAGCTAATTATACAAATAATCAGAAATAAAGGACCAGGTACCTGATGTAATCACGACAGAAGTTGATGCTTTAACCTTTCCTTGCCTCTGTAGTATTGATTCATGATTCTATTATAATAGCTTCAATTTTTGAAAGGAAGCATGTTAACTTCATAAAGCTGGATAGCAGTTGAGATCCTCCCTCCCTTCCTCCTTCCCCCAAATTGTAAGTTAGGGAGCTGACTCAAGAAGGCTTTAAAAGTAGTTGTAAACTTGCACAGATATAACCAAAGAAATAAATTAATACAATGTAATTGTCAACAGGATTGGGATTCTTCTTTGGTGAAGACTTTCAAACTGAAGAAGAGACAGAAGAGGGTATGGTGGTTTTGATTACTTATTTTGTTTTAACAAAGCAACAGTAAAATTGTTTTCTCTGAAAAATGTTGCTCTAGCCATTCATTCTTAGCCTTATTATAGATGAATTCATATTAAGTGGGTAGGTATTGATATTTCTTGAGGTACTAACTTGAGATAGGATCTTAGGATCCTGTCCTATTGTATTGGTCTAGGTTGCAACTCTATTCATGTTGTCATAAGACTTTTTATACCAGACTTTTATACTCTAAATGCAAGTTTCAGATAAAGTGTGTATATAAGGAATATAACAGAGATCTATCTGTGTGTGTTTGTTTAGTGCACATAATGTATTTTCACAGACTTCATGTCCTTAGCTAGGATTACAGTTCTACTTCTTTTAATGCTGTCACCTAAATTTCTCCAAGCTTGTTCATTTCTTTTAGAGCATCAAGGACATTTTTGAGTTGGTAAAACTTAGGCTTCATATAGAAAAAGGTAATGAAACAGAGAGCACATTGTTATTTACTGTAGTCCAGGTCTCTAGGATTTGCATCCAAATTGTCTGTTGGAATAATTTTATCTTCTGTGCTTCAGATCTTCTACTTGACATTAAATGTATTGGTTTTTGCCTTTCTTTAGCGCTCTAATAGCCGACAGTTTACTGACGGTCCACCTGGACCTGTAAAGAAAACTCGTTCTATTGGCTCTACGGTAGACCAGGTAAGACTTATCAGAGGGAGAAAATTGTGGTCTTGAACACACCACAGATTAGTGACCTCAAGGATTAAAAATTCTTTTGAGCCAGCATTGTAGCACTATTTTGAGAGAGATGTTTGCTGAGACTTTTTCTATGTAAAAGTATCCTTATCTTTAGCCACCTAGTAGACATAGCAAACTGTCCCTCATCTGATTATTCAGTAATGCTTGTTAGTAATCTCATACATGAGCCCTGGATATCCACA
>NW_006408656.1:7331854-7340160 GCF_000296735.1 Chrysochloris asiatica
TGTAATGAATAATTATATAAACATCTGTCAGCTTTATGTTTGATTCTTAGTTGTATGTATGAAGGAAGTCAAAAAGTATTGCTACTAAGGTCCTAGTTAACACGTGTGGGTTTATTCCAAACAAAAACATGTTTTGAATAATAAATGGCTGTAGATAAATTCTTTAATACACCCATCTTAGTTTCTCTAAAATACTTAAAAAAAAAAAAAAAGAACAGTCAAAATGGTGGCTTTCAAGGGGTTCAGCTGGGCTGGTTCAATTTAAGGCAGAGAAGTGAACTCAGAAGGTTATGGAAACTGCTTTTGGGAATTCCAAAATGGTAACCTGATAAATTTTCTTAACACAGAACAGTCACAGGGGCTTATAATGAAGAAGTTTTAGGGAAATTTGGAAACTGCATTGGTTAAAAAAAGGCCAGGAAAGTTGCACTCAGGAATTTTTTTTCCCATCATAAGAATGCATCTCCTCATTCTTTGAGGGTAGTAAGGACTGTCTTACAAGAATTTCATTGGAAAATCTTACCACATTCATCCTATAGCCCTGATCTTGCACCCACTTCAGATTTCTTTTTGTTCTCCAAATTCAAGAACACTGAAAAGGATGCTCAAACTACCATTTTGAAGTGGTGTAAACTGAAGAGGGCAGAATTCTTCAGGAAGGCTTAGACAGATGGAAACATTGCCTTTGAAAGCATGTAGACCTAGATGGAGGATATGGTGAGAAACAGTAGTTTCACATTTTGATATTATTGCTTAATAAAGGTTTCTATGATTTTGTAGCAATATTTTATGACTTATCATATTACTTACCCTGTGGCCTCTGTTTTCTGTTCTAAAGTATGAGATTTCAATTTAAGAGTGTTTTGAGCTCTAGGTCCTTAAGTCCAAACCAAGCTTCAGGAATTTTTCAGTCACTCCAAAGTACCCTGTAGTGGAGGGGACATGAGAATCTATATGTTTGCTTGCTCCTCATTGCTACATTTATTTCAGGGTAATGAATCCATAGTTGCAAAAACTACAGTAACTGTTCCCAATGATGGTGGGCCCATTGAAGCTGTATCCACTATTGAGACTGTGCCATATTGGACTAGGAGCCGAAGGAAAACAGGTTTGTTGGGTTTATGTCTAAGTTGTGTAAAATAATTGGTAAAATTTGGGGGAATTAGTTCCTTGGAAAGAAGACAGAGATTGGATGTATTGGATCATTTAGTCCTGCTGCTTAATGAGGGCCAGCTCTACCTGTCAGTTACTAGTCTTGACCTTGCCAGTTCAGTGCATAACTTATTTTTCTTTCAGTTCTTTTTTTTTCATGACTGCTGACAACTTATTTTTGGTTTTGTTATATTGTTTACCTGCTAATTAAATTTTGGGTTTAAATTCAGAAGGAACACAATACTTCAACATATGAAGCTTAAAGTTGCTTGTTTTCTAGGTGCTTTACAACCTTGGAACAGTGACTCCACCCTGAGCAGCAGGCAGCTGGAACCCAGAACTGAGACAGATAGTTCTGGCACTCCACAGAATAATGGAGGGATGCGCGTGCATGACTTTGTCTCTAAGACGGTAAATCTAGGATTACTCCTTTTGGACATAATGTAAAAATTTTCATTATAAAACTAATATATACTGTTGTTATTAAGTGCTGTCAAACCAATTCCAATTCATCGTGACCTTGTATAGGTTTCCCAAGGAGCGGTTAGTAGGTTTGAACGCTGATCTTTTTAATTAGCAGTCCAGTGCTTATCCTACAGTGCCATACTAGGACTTAGGTTTAGGAAACATTTAAATAATACAAAGTTCTATAAAGGCAAATAAGCAATTTTCTTTCTTCCTGTTCAGTTCATTCTCTAGGGGTAACCACTGGTGACAGAAGGCTTATATCTTTCTACTCTGTGAATAATATTGAACTAAAGAAAGCAACATGTCAGAAGCAATTGTTTATGCTTTTAAGTAATTCATGCTTATATTTTTTTTGTTTGAATATACCACCTGAGATGTCAAAACTTTTAAACTTTGTATCGTTTAATTTCCTCATGAAAACCCAAGCAAATGGCGACTCAGAATTCAGATAAGAAATTTGACTTGAGTCATGTGACAGTGAGTGGTAGAGTTAGCATCCAGGTTTTCTGAATCCCTGTCATTATCTTCCTGCCTACAGTGCTGCCTTCTAGCTGAATGACTTGAGCCAAGTTCTTTCATCTCTCTTTGCTTCTTTATCTTTAAATGAAGAAAAAGGCAAAACCCAAAACCCATTGTGAGAATTACATAAGTAAATAAGAGGAGGCTTCAAACAGTTCTTGGAAAAAGGGAATTAAAAGACAATAGAATTTTTCCATGAACTTTTTAAAGCCCTTGTGTAAGTAAAGGTCTTAGAAAGTTTGGCACATCCTGAGTGCTCAGTAAATGTCAGTTGATGGTGATAATAATCTTGAACAGGCAGTCCTTGACTTAGGACACATTTGAGTTTATGACAAACTGTACTTTTGACCAAGCCCACACTTTAAAAAAACAAAAACAAAACTAATAATTAGTTAATATGTACTGCATACAGTGTTGCTGTATCTAATTTGCTTATGTGGTAATGTTATTATTTGCAGATGTTCAATTTTATGATTTACTGTTCAAAATGCTACTGTATAATGTTGTATAACAGTGAAGTAAGTGTTGGGAGTTATATTGCATAGAAAATTGGGCAATGTTCAACTCTGTCAGTGTACAATAGATGAACTCTGCACATGTCTGATAGCTATGTATGACTCTGACTTTATTATTAAAAGACTGACTCTGACTTCATTGATACTCAACATAAAAGGCAGTAATGAAAACGAAAACAAAAAAGTATTCAATTATTGACTTCTGATGGAGTTGTCAGAATGGAGCCCTGTTGTAAGTCAAGGACTGTCTATCAGTTCATACTACTCTGTTCCTTTTGTGTATTCTATCCTTAGGTTATTAAACCAGAATCTTGTGTTCCATGTGGAAAGCGGATAAAATTTGGCAAGCTGTCCCTAAAATGTCGAGACTGTCGTGTGGTCTCTCATCCAGAATGTCGAGAGCGCTGTCCCCTTCCCTGCATTCCTACCCTGATAGGAACACCTGTCAAGATCGGAGAGGTATGACTTGTAGGAGCCATCCTTGTGCTGTAGCTATTTTAGGCTCTCAAAGGCCTAATGTTAGTGTTTGCTCTAAAATTAATGCTGTCAAGTATATATCCTTCCCACAAATAATGAATAGGAATTATAAAAATGTTAGCTTGTTGCAGAGTTCTATCTGGGTTTTTCTGGGTTTTCTGTTTAATAATATTTTGAAACAAGCTCCTCTCTCCTCTCTCTCCCTTCCTTTTTCCCTTCCTTTCTTTCTCCATTTTGGAAAACTTCAAACATAAACAGAAGTAGAATGAAGAATGTAATTAACTCCCGGTTCCCATCACCCAACTTCAGCAATTACTAACTCCTGTTCAATCTTGATACCCTGTCTCCTTTCTCAGCCCCATCTAGTGGATTATTTTGAAGCAAATCATAACCATCATGTAATTTTATCTGTAACTATTCTTTTGTGATATAGTCTGTATTAAACTATCAAGATTAGAATGGTTATTGTTGAAAATTGTTGAACCTCATTAAGAAGTTATTTGCTTACAAACAACATTAGCAAAAAAAAAAAAAAAGCTCATTCCAACCCCTTAGCAAAACAAAACAAAACACATTGTTTTTCCCTAATTTTATCCAAGCATATAAATTTTAAAAACAAAACAAAAAAACCTGTATCCTAATTTAGAACCCTGGAATTCTGCCCTACAGGTAGGTTTATTTCATGATCAGCTGTGAGATTTGTTAAGTAATTATTCTTACTAAGAGTACTTAAAGTGAAAAAGGTTTCCTTTTTTACAGTGGTAGATTGATTTATATTAAAGCTCATACCTGTAATCTCTGCTGCCCTTTCTTGAGAAGAAGGCGGATAGAGTTCTAGCTGGTAGTTTTAGTACTTGTTCATAAAAGAGTGGTATGGTAACAGTGTACCATCGAGTTTGTTCCTACTCATAGTAACCCTGTCTGTATAGGGTTTCTGAGGCTATAAATCTTTATAGGAACAGAGAGCCTTATCTTGACATATGTGACCATAAGTCAGTCCTGGTTGTTGTTAGTTGCCGTTGAGTCAGTTTCGACACAGAGAACTTAGGTATTGCAAACGAAACGTTGCCTGGTCCTGCACCATCCTCACAGTTGTGCTTACACTTGAGCCCGTTACTGCTGCCACTGTGCCAATATATCTCATTTGGGGGGGTCTCCCTCTTTTTCACTGATCCTCCACCTTACTAAGCATGATGCTCTTCTCCAGGGACTGGTCCCTCCTGATAATATGTCTGAAGTATGAGAAACAAAGTCTGACCATCTTGGCTGCTAAGGAGTGTTAAGGAGTGCTAAGGTTGTACTTCTTCCAATACAACACATATTTCTTTGTTCTCCTGGCAGTCCATGGTACTTTTAGTATTCTTCTCCAACACCGTAACTCAAATGCATCAATTCTTCTATGGTCTTCTTTATTCATTTTCCAACATTTACATATGAGTCTACTGAAAATACGATTACTTGCCTTAGTCTTCAAATTGACATCTTTGCTCTTCAGCCCTTTAAAGAGGTCTCATGCAGCAAATTTGCCCAGTGCAATATGTTGTTTGATTACTTGACTGCTGCTTCCATTAGTGTTCATAGTGGACCCAACTAAAACGAAGTCTTTGACAACTTCAATTTTTTTCTCCACTTATCATGATGTTATTTATTGGTACACTGGTGAGGATTTTTGTTTTCTTTACATTGAGGTATAACCCGTACTGAAGACTCTGGTCTTTGATCTTCACCAGTAAGTATTTTAGTCCACTTCAACTTTCAGCAAGCAAGATTGTATCATCTACATACTATAAATTAATGAGTCTTCCTCCAATCCTGATGCTATGTTTTTCTCCATATAATCCAGCTTCTTGGATTATTGGCTCAGCATACAGATTGAATAAGTATGAAAAACTACAACCCTGGCACACACTTTTCTTGATTTTAAACCATTCTGTGTTTCCTTGTTCTGTATGAACAACTGCCTCTTGGTCTATGTCCAGGCTCTTTATGAGCACAATTAGTGTTCTGGAATACTCCTTCTTCACAATGTTTCCCATAGCTTGTCATGATCCACACAGTTGAAAGCTTTTGCCTAGTCAATAAAGCCCAGGTAAACATCTTTCTGGTGTTCTTTGTTTCAGTTATGATTCATCTGATGACAGCAATGATATTCCTTGTTCCATGTCCTCATCTGAATCTGATTTGAACCTCTGGCAGTTCCCTGTCAATATACTGTTGCAGTCATTTTTGAATTGTCTTTAGCAAGATTTATTTGCACATGATATTACATTATATTGTCTATTCATTTATGTATTCCATTGGGTCACCTCTCTGTGGAATGGGCACAAATATGAACCATTTACAGTCAGTTGGTCAGGTAACTGTCTTCTAAATTTCTTGACTTAGATGAGTGAGGTACCTCCAGTGCTGCATCAGTTTGTTGAAAGATTTCAATTTATATTCCATCAATTCCCAGAGCCTTGTTCTTTGCCACTGCCTTCCGTGCACATTTGACTTCTTCCTTCAGTACCATTGGTTCTTGATCATACGCTGTCTCTTGAAACGGTTGAACATCAACTATTTCTTTTTGGTGCAGTGACTGTGTGTGCCTCCCATCTTTTGATGATTCTGCATCAGTCATTATTTTGTCCTTGGAGTCCTTCAATATGACAAGTCTATGCTTGAATTTTTTTTTGTCAGTTCTTTCAGCTTGAGAAGTGCTGAGCGTGTTCTTCTCCTGGTTTTCTAACTCCACGTCATTGCATATTTCATTATAATACTTGACTTTGTCTTTTCGAGCTGTCCTTTGCAATTTTCTGTTCAGTTCTTTTACCTCCTCATTTCTTCAGTTTGTGTTACCATTTTTATGCTGAACAGCCAGTCCCAGAGTCTCTTAAGACATCCATTTTGATCTTTTCCTTCTTTGACTTTCTCTCTCTGTGTTGTTTTTGGTGTCATCGTACAACTCTTTGGATCTTCAGTCAGATAGATACAGCGTTGATGCTTCACATTTGTTCTTGAGATGATCTCTGAATTTAGGTGGAATATGCTCAAGGTCATACTTCAGCTCTCATGGACTTGTTTTAATTTTCTTCAGCTTTAGTCTGATCTTGCATATGAGCAAAGTCTGCCCTTGGTTTTGTTTTGGCTGATGATAAGGACTTTTTCCATGCTCTCTTTCCACAGATGTAGTCAATTTGTAGAGGCAGGCATTGAGTCTCTGTTCTGATACAAGAGGGCTTCAAAAAGTTCATGGAAAAATGCTATTATCATTTAATTTCATTTTCTACAATCTTTCTGAAGCCCCTTTGGACATGCTTTGGAAATAGGAATTTAAAGTGTACATATAATGTCCTAGCCTGAGTATGAATCTGGAAATTGGTTTCTATACATGTGATTTTCATCTGCTCTTCTAAGTAGTATAAATAATTTTAAACTTTTCCCTTTACAGGGAATGCTGGCAGATTTTGTGTCTCAGACTTCTCCAATGATCCCTTCCATTGTTGTCCACTGCGTAAATGAGATTGAGCAGAGAGGGCTGACTGAGGTAAGAGTCAACCCCAGGAGAGGGAGAATTTATTGTTTGTGCTAATAATTAGGAGGTTCTTAAATAAATAAAAGTATCATCTTGATAATAGACAGGCCTGTATAGGATCTCAGGCTGTGACCGGACGGTAAAAGAGCTGAAAGAGAAGTTCCTCCGAGTGAAAACTGTTCCCCTCCTCAGCAAAGTGGATGACATCCATGCTATCTGTAGCCTCTTGAAAGACTTCCTTCGAAACCTCAGAGAGCCTCTTCTGACTTTTCGGCTAAACAAGACCTTTATGGAAGCAGCAGGTAAGGGTAGCTCTTAATGCTTGAATGTAAATTCCATGAGGGCTGGAAGCTTTCCGTCTTCTGTTTATTGCTTTATCCCCATGCCTAGAATAGTGCCTGCTGGTAGCGTAGTGGTTACGAATCGGGCTGCGAACCTTAAGGTCAGCTGTTCGAAACTACCAGCTGCTCCGCGGGAGAAAGATGAGGCTTTCTACTCCTGTAAAGATTTACACCCTCGGAAACCCTGTACAGGGTTGCTATGGGTCGGAACCGACTCGATGGCACTTAACAACAACAACAACAGAATAGTGCCTGAAACATAGTAGACATTCAAACAGTTTGATGGATGAATGTTGTTGTTGTTATTAGGTACCATCGAGTCAGTACCGACCCATAGTGACCTTATGCACAGCAGAACGAAACACGGCCCGATCCTGGGCCAACCTCACTACTGTTGCCACACTTGAGTCCATCGATGCTGCCACTTGGCCAATCCATCTTGTTGGGGATTCTTCTTCCTCTTTTTCTCTGACTCTCCACCTTAATAGTCTTCCTTATTCACTGTCCAGCTTTCGCATGCATATGAGGATATTGAAAATAACATGGCTTGGGTCAAGCACACCTTAGTCCTTAGGCTGACATCTTTGCTCTTCAACACTTTCCAAAGGTCTTAGGCAGCAGGTTCACCTAATGCAATACGTCGTTTGATTTCTTGACTGCTGCTTCCTTGAGTGTTGATAGTTGATCAAAGAAGAATGAAGTTCTTGACAACTCCAATCTTTTCTCCATTGATAAGAATGTTGTTTATTGGTCCAGTGGTGAGGATTTTTGTTTTCTTTACATTGAGATGCAATCCATATTGAAGGCTGTGCTCTCTGATCTTCATCAGTAAATGTAAGTCCTCTTCACTTTCCACAAGTAAGGTTGTGTCGTCTGCATATTGCAGATTGTTAATGAGTCTTCCTCCAATCCTGATGCCACATTTTTCTTCATATAACCCTGCTTCTCAGATTATTTGCTCAGCATACAGGTTGAGTAAGCATGGTGAAAGAATACAACCTTGTACACCTTTTTCAATTTTAACACATTCAGTGTTCCCATGTTCTGTTTGAACAACTTCTTGGTCCAGGTACAGATTCCTCAAGAGCACAATTAAGTGTTCTGGAATACTCATACCTGGCAATGGTGTCCATAGCTTGTCTTGATCCACACAATTGAAAGCCTTTGCTTAGTCAATAAAGCACAAGTAAACATCTTTCTGATATTCTCTGCTTTCAGCCAAGATGCATTGCACATCAGAAATTATATCCCTCATTCCATGGCCTTTTCTGAATCCAGTGTGAACCTCTGGAAGTTCTCTGTCAATGTATGATTGTAGCC
>NW_006408656.1:7340260-7351777 GCF_000296735.1 Chrysochloris asiatica
CTTCCAATCAGTTGGCCAGATCAGATAGTTGTCTTCCAAATTTCTTGGCAGAGATGAGTGAGTGCCTCCTGTGCCGCCTCACTTTCTTGAAAGATTTCCATTTTTATTCCATCAATTCCTGGTGCCTTATTTGCCAGTTCCTTCAGTGCACCTTGGACTTCCTCCTTCAGTATCATGATGGCTGAATAACTATATACATTATCTGTTCTTTTTACCTGTCCTCTTACTAACTAAACTATATTATTTAAATTTCCTTTCTAAACTGTATTAAAAAAAAAAACAAACCCAGAGTTTTTTGGGTGTTTTTTTTTTCAAGGTTTTTGTTTGAACTTAGCTCCATTGTTCATTCCTTCTGCTTGCACCCTGTACCTCATCCATTGATGAATCTTGTCATCAATCTGTGAAATGAAATATATCTTTTTTTTTTTAATGTTTTATTGTGAATTATGTGATAATTTACATGGGAGAACATTAGTTTTATCTTCATCCTGTTGTATAGCATTTCTTTGCCATGGTTACAATCCCCTCTATGGATCATCAACCAACCAAAGGCTATACCCTGCAAGCCTGCCCCCTGGGTCATCAGCACACAGCCCCTCTCCCTCTCTTTCTCTGGGTCTAAAGTCCCCATCTGCTCCATCTCTTCAAGTCATCGTCTCTGACTCCATCTCTGGCGTCACTGCTTCTCTGGGTAGAATCCCGCACTCCTCTCTTCTCCCTTGATGGTCCCAGGGACCTCCACTCCTAGACTGCAAAGTTAATCACTCCCCTCCTTGCTACAAAACATCTACCTTTACATTTCCAACCCTCACAATCAGTCCTGATAACAATTATTCACTATTGTATCACAAGAGACCTATCTGCATTTCCTTTCATCAGCCCCGCCTAGACAGATTGGATACTACTCAGTGGAGATTCTACCTTCCTTCACGGCCTCTGGATCTAGTTTTTCTCTTGAAAGCTTGTAAGCCTGTCACTTCTTGCCTTTGTAGTTCTTCCCCCAACCCCCATTTTGGGTAGCCAGTGTCCAAGTTGCCCATCCATGTCTACTCTGTGTATGGAGGGCATGGGAATGATCCTTGCTGTAAAGATTTGTTTCCTCTTTTTTTTTTTTTTTCTGCTGAATAGGCTGCCATTGTCTGGTTATGCCACAATTTATTTACCCATTCACCTGTTAATGAACATTTGGGTCATTTTCACTTTGGCGATATTACAAATCAATTACTATAAACATTCATATTTAAATCTTTGCATGGACATATGCTTTCATTTTTTCACTCATCTGTCAGTGTATCGTAATGTGGTAACTTGCTGTGATACTGGAAGCTATGCCATTGGTGTTTCAAATACACAGGACCACCCATGATGGACATGTTTCAGCAAAGCTTCCAGGCTAATAGACCAGGAAGAAGGAAAGTCTGTCCACTCCTGGGGGATAAACCACTGAAAACCTAATGAGTGGACTCAGACATAAGGATGATGGCTCAGGACTGGGCAGGATTTCATTCTGCTGTACAGAGGGCTGTTAATGGGGTGACATCTAGCAACAACAACATGTTTTAATTTGTTTGGTTTAAACATCTAGAAGTAGAATGGCTGCATCATATGGAAAAAACTGCCAAACTGTTTTGTTGAGTAGTTGTGTGATTTTACCTTACCACCAACAGTGTTTGGGAGTTTCAGTTGATCCCATATCTTCACCAACACTTGGTACAGTGTAGTCAGTCTTTCAATTTTAGACATTTGAAAAAGGTATGAAAAAATATTTTTCAATTTTGGCTTAAATGGGCATTTCTGAATTACTAATGCTGTTGAGTTGAGCATCTTTTCATGAGCTTATGTATTATCCTTGTATTTTATCTGGTGGAGTTTTATTCAAAACGTACACATCCCTACTATTTTTTTTTTTTTTAATGTTTTATTGTAAATTATGTGATAGGTTACATGGGAGAACATTAGTTTTACATTCATCCTGTCATATATTGTTTCATTGCCATGGTTACAGTCCCCTCCATGCATCATCAACCAACCAACGGGTATACCCTGCAAGCCTACCTCTCTCTCCCCACTTGTCAGCACACAGTCCTTCTCCCTCTCTGGGTCTAAATTCCCCAGCTGCTTCATCTCTCCACGTCATCATCTCTTGCCTTTGTCTCTGGCATCACTGCTTCTCTGGGGTAGGGTCCTGCTCTCCGTGATTCTCCCTTGTTGGTCCCAGGGACCTCCGTTGCTATTCTGCAAAGTTAATCACTCCCCTCCTTGCTACAAAAACGTCACTGTTGTATCACAAGAGACCTATCCTCATTTCCTTTCATCAGCCCCACTTAGACAGTGGAGATTCTACCTTCCTCTATGCCCTCTGGATCTAGGCTCCCTCTTGAAAGCTTGTAATTCAGTCACTTCTTGCCTTTGTAGCCCCCCACCGCCCCACTTTGGGTAGCCAATGTCCAAGTTGCCCATCCTTGTCTACTCTGTGTATGAAGGGCATGAGAATGATCCTTGCTGCAAAGATTTGTTCCCTCTTTTGAGCTACTGCATCCATAGGTATAGGTCAAGTTCATCAAAGTGTATCAGATTACTCTTTTTTTCCCTCTTCTTCTAGTTGAGCTCTGATCATCCAGTCATCGAAGCCAGGTCAAGTGAATATTATCTGTAAGGGTGGTGTTCTTGTGAATATGCCCTCTCTTCTTATCAGCTGAACACTTCACTCTCCACTCTAGTCCTCTGTGACTATGTCACTGACTGTGGACTGAAGAGTCCCCAGGTCTTGCCACATTGCTGGCCAACCAGGTTTCCACCCGACACAGGACTCTATTGAACATTGTAGGGCTTAGCTCGCAGCTTCATTGCTGTTTTTCCTTCACTTCCCCTTATTGGTGACGAATATGGTCACCAATCAGAACGTGTATTCCCATTGAGTCTTAGTCTTGGAAGAGGGTTTGCTCTGAGGGGACTCAACCGCTTGCCTTGATGTCTCCTGGGTGAGCAACTTGCTTGTTCTTCTAGTAATCAGTCGGTCTGCCTATATTGTTTTGTATTTTTCCTGTCGGTCTTTCTTTCAAGAAGTATCTTCTGTTCTTCTAGCCGTTCCAGGCTGGACTGCCTGTCTTTTCAAGTGGAAATTTCCCACCACTGAAGATTCTGGATGCTGTTTAGGATTCCACCTATAGCCTTATGTAATGCAGAGGTATAAAATATATCTTAAAGTACATGTTTGTTGCTCCTCCTTCTCCTTTTAACATCTGTCACCCTGGAGTATTGTAAGAACCTACCAACTGTTTTATTACTCATTCTTTCTACAATGTGTTCCTCTTATTGAGTGGTCCTTTAAAATTTTTAAATTAGCCAATGTTCCTTCTGTCCCCAGTATCCTCTAGTGGCTTTCCATCACTCTCAGAATAAAATCCACATGATCCAAAAGCTCCTGGTTATATTGCCAACATAATTTCTTTCAACATTCTTTTTTCCTCTCTAGTTAAATTGTAATCTTTTTAATCGTTAGGACATAACAGTCTACTCCCTACCTTGAGGTCTTCTCATTTTTATTGACTTAGTCTGGAGCAGTCCACCATAGATATTTGCATGGTTTGTTCCTTTTTCTGGTCTCTCTCCAGGTATATTGTCTTAAGAAACACCTTTCCCAACCACCTTGTCTAACAGCTCCCAGTTTTGCCTGCTCTGTTTTCCTTTTTATAAAACTTTTTATTCCCTCATTCAGTGGAATGTATTTTCGATGAAGCTGAGACTTTGTTTAGTTTTGCTTTACTCCCAGCACTTAGAGTATTGTTTGGCACATAGTAGGTCTTCACATATGTTTTACAAATGAATGGATACCTTTTTGATAATTGTGATCTTTGCAGTTACATGTCTTTTGTAGCACATGGGTTATGCCAGCTGCCTCCGAACTGTAGAGCTGATTTGTTAAAAAAAAAAAAAAAAAAAAAAGTTCAGACTTCTAATATTGAGCTGTTGGCCAGTATCCTACTTGTTAATGAAACTAGAGTCTGATGCAGACATGAATCTAATCAGAAGTTTCAGAAGCTTACTGTATAGAGAAGGCTTTGTGGTCGATAACTTGGAAGCCTGCTGTCACAGGAAAGAAGGTCTAGGCCTCTTGGTACTTTCTTTTCATTTCTAGAAATCACGGATGAGGACAACAGTATAGCTGCCATGTATCAGGCTGTAGGTGAACTGCCCCAAGCCAACAGGGATACATTAGCTTTCCTCATGATTCACTTGCAGAGGTAAGTACAGCAGAAACTTAGTTCTGGGATTTAAAGAGTTTTCCAAGGGAAAGATAATATGGGCTGGGTGTTAGGAGGGAGCATAAAGGATGAGTTGTTTTCTAGTAGAATATTTTGGTATGCGTGTAAGTAGAGGAGGAGTGTTCTTATTTAATATTCTTTGCCTAGAGTTGCTCAGAGCCCAGCCACTAAAATGGATGTTGCCAATTTGGCAAAAGTCTTTGGCCCTACAATAGTTGCCCATGCTATACCCAATCCTGACCCAGTGATAATGTTACAGGACATCAAGCGTCAACCCAAGGTAGGTATATGAATTTGTGTAACAAGATAAATTGGGAATAAGATTTACTATGGGGCTTCAAAAGGTTTGTGGAAAATTTCTATTACCTTTTAATTCTATTTTCCACAAACTTTTTGAAGCCTTCCCCTTTGCATTTGTCTTTAGGATCTTATATGGAGAGAGAATACTGGGAGATAAGCCCTAAGCTTTGAACGTTTACTAACACATCTGGTGGCTTTTAGGTGGTAGAGCGCCTGCTTTCACTGCCATTGGAATATTGGAGTCAGTTCATGATGGTGGAACAGGAGAATATTGACCCAGTGCATGTCATTGAAAATTCAAATGCCTTTTCAACACCGCAGACACCAGATATTAAAGGTGAGGTCTAAGGAGCCCTTCTTAAAGGATGTGAACTCACTTTCTTGTTTTGGGCATGTACCCTTTCTCTTGCCTTCATTAGAGCTGTTTGAGATTCATATTCATCAATAAAAACTTATTTTGAAAATCCTAACATTAAGGAAAATTTATATAACTATACCATTGTAATAACTTTCTACTTTTCTGAGTTCATGATTACTTATATGATTCTGTATAGATGCAGTAATAGTTTAGATATAATTTATTCTTATTCCACTTAGTATATTGTGAGAATGTTTTCTCTGTTACTATATAATGTTAATTAGAATTTTTGTGGCCATAAGCGATAATTACTTTTCTATTGGGTATCTCTTATATTTTTTTGTAATTAATATTGTTGCAATCAACCTTATATGTATATATACTATAGCTTTTTTCCTCCTAATGATAAACTCCTAGGAGTAGGATTGCTGAGTTAAAGGACTTACGTACGTTTATGTCTCTTCATATGCTTTTCCAAACTGGTTTCTTTAAAGACTTTTGCCAATGTATATTGTCACAAATATGTATTGGTTGGTTCCATTCTAACCTCACTGTCACTGAAACTTGGTCTTTCATTACTGAAAGTTTTTTTCAATTGAGCATATTGTTTATTCTGGTATTGTTAAGTGCCGTCAAGTCAGTTCCGACTCATAACAACCCTGTGTAGGGTTTCTGAGGTTTTAAATCTTCAAGGGAACAGAAAGTCTCATCTTTCTCCTGTGGAGTGACCGGTGTGCTTGAACTACTGACCCTGTGGTTTGCAACCCAGTGCTTATGTATGGAGTCATTGCAATCCGTATTCTAGTATGACATTGTTGTTGTGAAGTACTGTCAAGCTGGTTTCCAAGGAGTGGCTGGTGAGTTTGGACCTCTGACTTTGTGGTTCAAATCGACCTTGAAGCCCAGTGCTCTCCTACAGGACTACACCAGGACTCCCTATTCTAGTATAGGTAAAATCAAATGTTCAGATGTTAGGTTTGTGACGGCTAGAGAGTGGCCTAACTAGGAACCAACTATCAGCTATTTATTAATTAGTTTCCTGCTTGGTTCAACAGTTATTATGGTGTGTTACAAAATTATGACAGAAATGATCTCTGGGACTTTGCTAGGTCTCTGAGTGTAGCTCTTACGTGCTTTATAGGGTATTCAGCTTAAAACTGGTCTACATACAAGGGTGCTTTGTTTCCTTCTCTTATAAAAATATCTCTAAACTTTGATTGAAGTGAGTTTGCTGGGGCCTGTGACCACTCCTGAGCATCAGCTCCTCAAGACCCCTTCATCCAGCTCCCTGTCACAGAGAGTCCGCTCCACCCTCTCCAAGAACACTCCCAGGTATGGAGAATTCCTTCTTAGGAAATGCGAGTTGAATGCTTCTTCAGACTTCTTTCCCATCATGTTGAAACTTACTAAAAGAAAAGTCGGACTGATTTTAACTATTGATATGACTATAAAAGGAAACCTGGATCACGGGATCCATTTTTTAAAAAAGGTTTTTAATATTATCCCTTCCTCATTTCAGGTGACCTTTAAGAGTACCTTACAGAGTCGTGGCTAGAGTGCCCTTCTTTTAATTGATTATATCAAATTTTATAATGTCATTTATCATTATATAACTATAATGCTGTTTATTCACCAATTTTGATAGAATGCATTCTAATTTCATTCTCCTTTTCTTTAGGTTTGGGAGCAAAAGCAAGTCTGCCACCAACCTAGGACGGCAAGGCAACTTCTTTGCTTCTCCAATGCTCAAGTGAAGTCGTGTCTGCCTGCTACTTCCGCAGCATTCCCGCCTGCAGGGGCGGCGCACCTGTACTCCGCTCTGCAGCCTCCTGTACTCATGACTACTTTTAGCATTCTCCGAGCTTTTAATCAAGTTAATTGTGCATGGGGGTTTTATTAAAACTATATATATATCTCCCTCTCCTTCTCCTCAAGTAACATATCAACACCTTGTGTTGGTGGTTTTGAGCTTTTAGATGGGAGATCTTTGCAGGGCTGAAGGGGTAGTGTGGATTATTGTGATTCTTGTTGAGGGAACAGGGGTGGGGGCAACATCCTTTGGCTTAAAGCCAAATACTGCGCATGGAATGAACTTTCTTTGGTGTCATTTCAAACTAATTTCCATGAGACGGTGACAGAAACCGAACTTCAGGGTGGGGGGTGGGAGGTGGGAGGAAGACAGAGGGTTTAGGATGGCTCCCCTGAGGACTAAGAAGTTCCCTTTCTCCCATTTTGAATTGAGTTATAACATGGAACTTTTATAAATACGTATCGAAGTATGTTTAGCTTTAATTTGGATTGATTAGCTCTTAATAGTGTTACCAGGCACAGCCTTGTAAATGTGATGCTAAAGCTTGTCTTTATCTCTGATGGGCCTCAGGCTGGACTTTAGCTTTAGTTTTGAGATCAAAGCCGGTTTATTCTAAAATTGAATTCATCCTGATTCTTGCTCTTTGACCCTGCTCCATCCTTACCTTGTCCACTGGAGCCCAACTTCTAAAGGTCATTGTGCCATGTATTTGGCATCACAACTAACCATTGAAAGTGGGCTGTAAGGGAAGATTGCCAATGTTTTATGTGGCCAGGGAAGCCATAGATTTTGTCTTTGCACTTTGGATGCTAAAATCTTCCTGTGGAACATACCCGCGTCTCCCATGGAACATAGCCACATCTAGATAAGTGTGAGCTTTTCCTTATTGCCATTATGTTTATAAAGATGATTTTTTCTATAGAATGTTTCTGACCCATATTGTCTGCAAAACGTATATTTGGAAAAAAATAAATAGCTTTTTCAAAATGAGCTTGAAGTTGGTTTTCTTGTCTTGGAAGGTAACCTTTCAGGCTTTTAGACAATATTTCCTTTGATAGCGTGTTCTGAGTCAGTTGTTCATCTCTATTTCTGGATAGAAAGATCAGTGGTACAAGCCCACCAGCTGCTTCACAGGAGAAAAACGTGGCAGTCAGGTCAAAAACCCTGTAGCCTAGTTCTGCTGTGTCCTTCAGGGTCACTGTACATTGGTATCTACTTTGAAGGGTAATGGGTTTGGTTTGATTGACCCACCCAACTTTACTACCACCAGGAAGTTGTCTTTTCATTTCTTATTCAGTCTTTTTCATGACCTAAAATGCAGTACAAATTTGTCCTATGATTATTACCCAATCTGTTGTTGAAGAAACTAAACAAAAACCAAAGCTTTTAGGGACCAGAATGGTGCAGATTTAAAAATAAATAAATAAATAAATGGACTCAACCCCTTGCTAAGCTTTTCGTTTCTACTCCTGGTCTATTGAATCAGAATCTACATATTACAAGAGCCCTAGGTGTATACATGAGAATATACGTATATAAGAATCAGAATTCTTGTAAGAGTCACCTCTCCAGGTTAAAAATATAGATTCTGTATTAGTGTACTGAGTTGAAAGGACAATTCTCAGCATCAAGTTGAGCCAGAATGAACCAGTTCGAAGCCCTGCTTGGAATATCCTTCGCTGCTGGAAGTGACTCCGGAGTGAACTGGGATCATTAACTGAGGGCACCTGCACTTGGAACTCTGACGCTCGTGAACAGAATGTATCTGAGACTGAACGTAAACAGTTGCAGGCTTAATATGTAACTGTGGAGAAAGGAGGCAACCTACTGGCTTTTTTCTCAGGAGGTGGCAGCTCTCACAGCAGGTCCCAGCTGCCTCAGCAAATGGACAGCAAATGGGTCCCATCTCCCTTTACACCCCCCTTCACACACACATGCCTGCTAGGTTTGTTTTTTTAAAAAACTGCTCTAAATGCTGTCTCTTCTTATGTCTTTGGAAGCCTAGTGTTGGCCTGGCTCCACATTTGCTGTTCTGTAGTATCTCCCCAAGGTACATTTTAAGTCACTAATGTAGAGAAAGTAAATGGATTGTATAACGTTAGTGAAGGCAAGACTACCTTGTGCAGGAACTGATGGCCCATTAACGAAAAAGATGGTCCTGTGTGTCAAATGTTGGCAGACAGTTGTTCAGTTTTTGGGCTAGGCCAGGAGACTTTAGCCATCAAAATAATTCTGATAACAGTTTAGGGAAATATGTGTCCACCTTCAACTTCTCTAACAGTACTTCATGTGGAACAGCTTGACTTTCAAGAGCTTTGTTGATTAAATTATGCTTCCCTGATGTGAGAGCTGTAGAAAGGGGCCCAGTGCTTTGCAGTGGCTGTCACCCCATCTGCTCATGATCCTTGCTCGTACTGACTCTTCCTCCACCTATAATATGGTTTAACTTTACTATTCCACTTGCTAATAACCAGAATCCTCAAACTGTGGTGTTTATCTCTGTTCTCCTCTATCAATATACGCGTAAGACGCCGGAGTTTGATGTTTAACTGGGCAAGCATTACATGGTTTGGTTTAGCAGCAACAATTTGTGTTTATTACTAGTTGCTTAACGATTTCTCCTTTCTTAAGAAGCTGGTTTCATTGCTTGCACAGATAGAGGAGAGCATGTCTTCAGGCAATGACCAGGAGATTTTATATCTTATGCAAGAAAGTGTCTTGAATTTCAATTTGAAGAACTATAGGATACTCAGTTGATATACCATGAAAAAAATAATCGTCATTTTTGGTCATGAACTGAACCTCTCCATGGCATTGAAAGGGGTCTTGAATTCTTCCAGGCACGCTTAAATTGTTGGGCAGCACAAATGATAAGGAATGCTGGGTGAGCACAGGAACAAAGATAATCCAGCTTGCTGCTTTGTTAAGGTGTGAAGCTTCAGATGTATGTATGTGTGTAACACACACATAAGGGGCTTCAAAAATTTCGTGGAAAATTCCATTTTCATTTAATTCCATTTTCCATGGACTTTTTGAAACCCTCCCCAAATATACATATAAAACAACTCACTATCATGGCATTGATTCTGACTTGGCTACTCTAGGATTGCCCCATAGGGTTAAGATTTCCAAGACTAAATATGGAAGCAGACTGTCTTGTCTTCAGTTGAGTAACTGGTGGGTTCCAACCTCTGACCTTTCACTTAGCAGCTCGATGCTCAACCTATGGCTCCACCAGGACATCTTCATGTGTACATGTATTATGTATTCTTTTCTATTGGAGAAGCATTTGGAGAACCCTCTGCTATGCCTGGTAGCCAAGTAGTTTTCTTAATCACGCATGACTTTTTCTTAGCCTCTCAGAATGAGCAGAGTAAAGAGCAGTTGCAGAAGTCCAGATTTGAGCAAGGGTGGCATAGAATTCAGTGTTAAAGTAGACCCCACACACACAGTAGGTTCTTGATAAATGTGTTTTCATGGTAGTGTTGGTGATGACTCAGGTTTCAGCCACTGATGTGAAAAGCTTTTAAACATGCAGAGTTGGGGCATGTTAGCCCTCGTGCTTTAAATGTAAACAGGGTGCGGAAAATGGCCACTTAACCTAAGAACTTCGTAAAAAAATTTTTGTATCTGCTCCCAGTAGCTGGTATATTTTGTAAATAAATGAAGGCACCAGGCCAGGAGGTCCCTTAACTTGGGTAATTTATTAGACACGGGTTCTCAGCTGTATTTGTTGATGGTTTCTGTTCATGAAGTCAGGCAGAAGACAGCCTGATATTACCTAGTAGTGTTTTGTCCTCTGCAGCTGTGTGGGATGGGGAGAGGTGCCTTGGTGGCACTGTAGGGAAAACACTGGTCTGCTGACCATAAGGTCAAAGGTTCAAACCCACCAGTGACTCTGAGGGAGAAAGATGAGATTGTCTGCTCCCGTAAAAGATTTACAGTCTGCAGTGGGTATGGTTTTGATCTTACCCATCCTAGAGCCCTGGCTGCCACAGAGGGCTGTCTGAGGCGTACTCCAGTTGCATACTACTTTCAGTGAGAGTGCAGCCACAGGGGAAGGAAGGGTGTTGTAGACATCAACCAGTCATTTGTAGGACTGGCAGAAAGCAAGTTAGTGCCTCACTCTGGTTCTGCCACACTCCATGAAGTCTTTCCATTTGTGTGTCAAAGATTTAGTTGGTGGTTTCCATTACTTGGGATGAAAGTAGACACAGTCTTTCCTCCAGGAGCTTGTAATTGAATTAGTTTTCTCTCAACAGATGATCCAGAAAGGAACAAGGAGGCCCAAACTGCTGGGAAAAGCATTTGGGACCAGGAAGGTTTCTTAATGGTTGGGGTTATTGCCAAGTAGAGACTTGGTGATCCGGGCTGTTTTCTGAGTGGAAGGAGGGAAGCACTCAAGGTTGCTCTGGTGGGAGTGGGAGTGTGTTCTCAGGCCACCCACCCATGTGAATCCCTCGTGCTTTGAAGCCCAAAGCCAAGAACAGACGAGTCTCTGAGCCAAAGCCATCAGCCTGCCTCTAGAAACGTGTCAGCGGATTAGTTTATTGGCTTTTCCCCTGAGTGGCATTAGCTCTCACCCTGTTTCGTGTTCATCATCTGGCTTTGAGTAAGAAGTCTTTGAGTGATCTCTCTTCAGCAGCTTGCTCTGTGCCAGGGCGGGTCAGCTTTCTCCCTCATCAGCCCAAGGGCTCAGCTCTCCTTAACAGAGGTAGTAGTTAGCCTGCTGTGTCCACACCTGGGGTCAGAAAAAATACGACTGTAGACTTCGGGGTGGAGGT
>NW_006408656.1:7351892-7394644 GCF_000296735.1 Chrysochloris asiatica
TAGCAACCCTCTATAGTGTTTCCAAGGAGTGGCTGGTGGGTTTGAACGCTGACCTTGTGACTTAGCAGTTTAGTGCTGATCCTACAGTTCCACACCAGGACTCTGATTCTGGTGGTTAGTGGCTTCAAATAAAGTGTTTTTGCAAAACTAGTATGTGGATCTTTCTTAGGTGAGCTTTTCAGATAGAGTCATTCCTGCCACAGAGAAAGCTTTTACTGCCTCTGAGATGATACCGTTTGTTCAAATTTTAGTAGAGAGACACACAAGAAGGGGCTGGGAATTTTCTTCCTCATTGGAAAGCAAAGCCTGGGGGTGCGTGGAGGTGCGTTAAGTGAGCCATCTCCCCTCTTCCTAGGGAGCTGTCTGCTCTCTCCTACCAGGTTAATATACATTGACTGGGGCTAAATGCCTGATGCTTCTGGACAGAGTCCAGCCCCTTAGCAGAGCAGCTCGTGCTGTGGAGATACAGCTGCTGGCATTAAAGGGCTAAGCCCTTTCCAGCTGCTTTGCTTTGCAGCTTAAGGGAGCTGTCTTCTCCAGATTAAGAGGAAATGACTAATCTTTGCATCTTCTCATGACACTGCCTGGAGTCTCTGGGGACAATAGCCCTGTGGGGTGGGAAGTGGCTGGATAAATGGTGTTGGTGTGCTAGGCCATTATCTCCTCAAAATTGTGTCCCCAGCTTGGCAAGGTTGTGTTTTGTTTAGACTTCATGAAAAAAAAAAATGGGACAGCCACTCTCTTCTGGGACAGCCCTTTACTGGGGAAAGAGGAGAGAGGTTCACTGTGCAGGTGGCCTGGGTACTGACAAGTTGAAGCAACAGATGTGTGGGAGCCAGGAGCACTTGAGGGCAAGGGTATCTACTTTCTTTAGAATGACAATACTTGTAAAGTGCTGTAGAGATGGTTCCCACTCATGGTGACCCTGGATAGCGGTTATGAGCGATTTGTGGGCTTGAACCGCCAACCTTGTGGTTAGCAGTCCAGCTTATCCTACAGCGTCACACCAAGACTCCAAGGAGAAGACTTGAGACCCTCCAATATTAAAGTCAATGAAAAGAGTCGAGATTTGAAGGGGAAATGATAATTTGATTATTAGATGCATTTTAAAAATATAGTACGCAGAGGACTCTGGGACCATTAAGGGAGAAGAGCGGGAGCAGAGAAGCAGCGAAGACGCCAGAGATGGAGGCAGAGACAATGACAAGGAGAGACGGAGCAGCTGGGGATGCTAGACTCATGGAGGAAGAGGGGCTGTGTGCTGGCCACGTGTGTGGGGGGGAGGGGGGAGGGGCGGGTTTGCAGGATGTGCCCTTTGGGCATTTGAATGATTGTGTATTCCTGAGTGTTTTGGTGTACATCCAAAAAAACCCAGAGGGAATAGAAGCAAATACTGTTGAATGATGATGCATGGAGGGGATTGTAATCATTGTAATGAAATGAAATACTATAGGATGAGTGTAAAACTGATGTTCTCCCATGTAAACTATACTCAATTCACAATAAAAAATTTAAAAATACATATATATGTGTATATATTAAAACCTGCAAAAGTCAGAGCTTGTGCAAAGCTGAAACCTGCCAGAGAGGGAAAACTCAAATGTTTTCTAATAGTGATAGAGCTAAGGAGCTCTGGTAGTGTAGTGGTTATGAGTCCGGCTGCTAACCTCAACGTCAGCAGTTCGAAACTACCAGCCATTCCGCGGGAGAAAGATGAGGCTTTCTGCTGCCATAAAGATTTATAGCCTCGGAAACCCTTTTCAGGGCCACTGAGTCAGAACTGACTCCATGGCACACCACCACCACCAATAGTGATAGAAAAGCTATACCTATCAAAGGCAGAAAACCTGTGAGACCCAGAAAAACAAGGCAGTCCCATTGAGTTCCAGCTTTCACAGATTTCACTTGATATTTTTTAATATATCTGATAATTGGGGTATTTTTTTAAATAGCATCTTTCAAATATAATGCAGTTTTTTTTTCCTCATGAAATAGTTGTCCATTTTATTATAATCAATATTGAGAATGTTTGCTGTTCATGTAAGAGAGGCTGTAGGTTGGACTAAATGTTGAGGCTAGGGAACTTTACTCCAGGCCAGAGGGAAGTTGCAGAAAAGCAAAGCAAAGAAACTAAAATTCCCCCCAGCACTCTGGCACAAGCAGTATATGGAACAGGCTCAAAATTTGCCCCAGGCATGGCCCAAGAGCTATTGCTTGTGACCCCTGAAGCAGGGAAGGAAAAACAACATTGAATCAGTGATACATTACTGAAATATTAGTAGATCCTGGTTGAGTTCTGAAATTACAGAATCGTACTGAAACACACACAACAAAAAAATGAGGTGTTAGCTATTCTGTGTGGGCAGATGGTTGGAAAACTCTAATCCTTGTCCTGCTCATTCACCAAATTCAGAATACCAGCTATGGGCAGAGTGGAGGGGATGAGAGTAGGGCCTTGTTCCTTGAAAAGGGACAAAGGAAGACTCACCTCCCAAGACAAGACAGTAAAGTTAAAGAACCTGTTGCCCTGAAATGAGAAGTAGGCGAACACTGTAATTTTGTTTAAGAAGGTCTTCCTGTTCTGGTAGAGAGAAGTGCTCAAATAACTGAAGTAATGTGCTTAGTGCCAGGATAGAGATGGGTGCTGGGTACCATGGGAGCGCAGAGGAGGGAGGGAGCTACAGGCTGAGAGAGCCTCAAGGGTGATGGCATTTGAGCTGGATCTCAAAGGGTGAATGCACTTCTGACTCCGAATATTCTGGGCAGAGGCATCATCCAGTCTGTTGTTCCTGCTTGCTGTCCTGGCCTCAGCTCTGACCCCAGGCTGGCGTCCCCCTCCCCCCCCGCCGGGCCATGTTCCATCTGCCCAGGGGGGAGGTGCAAATGATTGGTCCCTGACTCAGTCTCTGTCCTCTCTGGCACTAGCTGTTTATCTAACTTAATCAGAGCTCTGTTTTTCATTTCCTCCCTTTTCTACCCATTAACTACAGCCTATTAATTAATGCCGTAGTGCAGCAACCCCCCCCCCCCAGCCCCTCTTTACTAACCTTACCTCCTTCCCGTCTTTTGCTAAATATGAGACTGCGCTCAGTGTAGGTGTCTCTCCCTGGGAAGTGATTATGCATCTTAGCTGTGCTGAAATGCTACCACAGCTTGGCCGGATGGATGCTTCATCTTGGCTAACCCTGAACTTCTCTTTCTCCTTTCTGCCCTGTCTTCCTTTCTGGCTTTGTTGGGGCCTGCCATTAAGCTGATAAAGAGCTCTTTTCTCTTAGGCCTGTCTCCTGAACAGGTCATAGAGAACAACACTGTAGGACCAGAAAGGGGTGATTCACTGGAATGCCCCATCAAACCCCCATTAGTTTGTTCCTGACCACCTGCCTTCATTATAAATCAGTAATTCTGATCTGTGATCCCTCTTAAACCTTCAACTCTGATAACTGCTTCCTTTTTGTTTATTTAGCTTTCATAATAAATTCCAAATTCAAATTCCAAATCCTGCCTCCTTACCCTCAATCCCCAAATCTCTTCCCCACCCAACTGTGTTATGTGTCGCACTTCCTTGGTTCGAAAAGGCCCGTGTTTCTTTCTTGTGTTGACTCTTCCTGTAGGATTTCTCTTCCCCCAGACCCCTTAGCTCAGGCCCTAGGAAGGGCTTGATCACGTCTTTAGTAATATTCAGAGCCTCATTAGAGTCTGCAGGGGAGGCAGCTGCACTCATTGGCAGAGGGGATGGCAATCTACCATGATGATGGCAAAAATAGCTACTACTGATGGCAACACATATGCCTCACGTAGTTCTTCCAGCATCCTTGTGGAGGGTGTATTAATATCCCCGTTTTCCAGATGAGGAAAGTGAGGCTCAGACTTACTAAGAACTTACTCAAGTTCACAGCGTTATTAAGTGCTTGAGAATTTAAACTCTTTCCATCCTTATCCTATCCTTGTATACTCTGCTTTTACGTGGGGGCACACAGGCTTCTTTAGGTCAAAGTGATTTTCTCAAGAAAGTGTAAGTACATCATTGTCTTAATCTTCCACTTCCCTCAGTCCTAGGACACCAGCTGTGTCCCATAGCCTTAGCCTCTTTCTGGGGTGGGTTTTTCCCCTTGCACATTAATGGTTCTATGTTAGGCCTGTCTTCCTTGTATCTGGGGGTAGCAGGTTAAAAAAGTGCAGTGGGGGGTCTGAAACTCCATGCCAGCCAACTAAGAAACCATAGCCTGGGCCCTGAGCGCTGCCTCATCTGCGCCCGCTAAGACAATCATCAACATAAAAAGCTAATTGTATTAATCACCAAGGCACCCGTCCTGAGGCCCCCTCCCTTCTGGAGAATTATGAATTGCAATTGCAGATGGCTCCACTGATTGAAGGCAGTGCTCAGCGGGGAGAAGGGCCAGATCAGATTACACACCATTAATTAAAAACTTCCCCTGACAAACAGGAGGATGGGAGCATGCACCCAGGGTTGGCCCAGTTGGGTCTCTGTCCTCCCCTCACCCAGGCCCAGGGACTGTGAGGGTTTGGATGAAACTTACTTCCCCCAGGCTGGAAGAGCTGAGCTTTGGCTCCTTAAAGGACAGTCCTTCCCTCATGCAAACAGATGGCAGATTGTCCTATTAAGGGCTCCAGCAAGGAGAAGCTAACCTTGGGTTACTTATTTCTGTGTCTAACCTTCAATGTGCTTCAGATTCAAACCTAATTCCTCATTTCTTAAGAAGCTTGTCTCTTCTTGCACTAGTCTTCACTGAGGGCAAACAACTGTAAGAACTATTACTGAAAATAGGGCCTTCAGCTTTCTCTTCAGGCTGTTGCTCTTTGCCTGTCTCTTTGTCCATGTGGTCTGCTCTGGAATTGTGGGTGGTGGCTCCAGCCTCCTCTCCAGTTGCCCCCACCATAGGCTTTAAGCCTCTGTCATTCAAAGTCAGTATCTCCTGAATTTCCTCCTTTTGATCAATGACTGCCTTCCCTTCTTCACCCTCCCAGCTGCTCAGACGCAGTCATTCATTCATCAAACTTTTATTGAGCACCCAGTGTGTGCTCAGCTCAGGGGATGCACATGGATCATCTGTCAAGGAGTTTGAGCTTCCTGCAGGAGCTCCACCCCCTGTCCTCTTCAAGGCTCTAGTTTCTACTGACTTCCTTCCTCTGGCTGCAGAGGTTAGGAGCCCCCTCTGGAGCTCTCCTTTGGAAAATTCTAAGCTGGGAGCTGGGGAAAACTTAGGGGGCTGTGGTACTAAGCCGGGTGACCTTTAGTAAGTCAATCACATCTTCTGTGTATGTGCACATACACACACACACACACACACAAACTGTACCTACTTGGAAAAGGGCACAGAAAACCCTGGCTTTGAAAGATAGTGAAGATAGATGAGTGGGGCCCAGCTTGGAGAGGTGGCAACAGTTTTCTGTACTGACAATGATGCAGAAAGCTGAGCATGGCTTCTGGCCGAACCCCTGGGGCTCAGCCACTGCACTGTTCACAGGCTGGCACTTGGAAGACTTTGGTAGCTCACCCCCTACCCCCAGCCCCATGGGAGACATCCTGGGAAGGGACCTATCTATTTTACGGATTTGGCTGCTGCATTTCAGGGTACCATGGTGATAGGCGCCATAGAGATGAAAAGAACTGACTTTTATTGGCTTGACTCTTTATTCCAGGGCCCCTCCCCAGCTCCCACACCCTACACCCACAAAGCTCCTAGGTCAGTAGACCCACGAAAGGAGGCAGGGCCCCTGGTAAGAGAAGCCAATGAATTGACAGAAAAAAACCAACTCAAGTCCTCATTCTCCCCTCTCCTTTCTTTCCTCCTCCCTTCCATACCCAACAGTAATTATATTCAAACCTAATCATTATAGTAGCAGCAACAGTAATCATCATTTATTGGGAGGAGGGGGGTTTCTAGCATTTTAACTTCCAATAACATTCCAATCTCTTGTTTCCATAGCAGTTCCTGGGGGAGGGGGTGCCCATTTTACAGACTGGGGAGATTCAGACAAGACCCTGAGTCAAGAGCAGAGTAGATTTAAATAACGACAAACCAACTGAGAGACTACATGAGTCTTTCAGGAGCACACTGGATCCACCTCTTGGTTTCCTGGGTCACCTCCAGGGCTCCTACCCTCCTCACGACTTAATTTGACAGCTTTCTGGAAATCTCAGTAGAGCTGAGAATCTGGGACTGAGCAAGGATCCTTCTGGCCCAGGGATGGAATGGGGACTTCCTTTCTCAGGAAAAAAACCCCAAAATCCATATAACTCAAAGTCATATGGGAGCAGAAAGTCTCCTCTTAACAGCCCAATGCGTAACCCATTATGCAACCAGGCCTGTGGAGTGGAAATCGGGGCAGACATCTGGGAAGAGCCCATCCTGGAAAAGGCCTTCCTGGACCCAACCTTCCCTTGCTCATATCTGTCCCTCTTCCATTCCACAGAAAGCTCCTTACTGGTCAGCTCTTCCCAACGGCATTTAGGAGCCGTGAGGAGTGAAAATATATTGGGAAGGCAGTCCTTGTCCTCAGGAAGCCCTCAGTCTGAAGGAATATCTGTAGTTCCCCAAGCCACACCTACAGGCAGAAAACCTTCCCTGAGGAGCTTAGAAGATTGTCTCAGGACCTGGTTCTTTCTCCCCAGAGGTGAGGCTAGAAGCTGGGATTCCCCAAGGTCCCTCTAGTCGTCAGTCAAAGCAGAGCGGCTGGGCTCCAACTTCCTCTATCCCTGGACTCCCACTGTGGTCCAGATGGAAGAGAGAAGGGGAGCGCTGCTCTGGCCTACTGAGAGATGGGCAAGGCCTGGAGGAGGGAACTGGGCAGAGTCTTTATACCTAGAAATAGAGTGCCAAGGACAGGGGTTTGCACCCCCACCACACTCTTGTTAGGACAAGAGGCCACGCCTCTCCATCCTGTCTTGCAAAGCCCATAGGAAAATCTCAAGTCAAGGACTGTTGTCCACCTCCAGGGCACCTCTCCAAAGCCCAAGGGCCAGGGCCAAGGCCTATGCCATCTGACACACTTTCCATTTCGGAGTCCCCAGGACCAGACTGGGACTCTTTCTTCTGAGGCTCCGCCGCTACCACATCGTCCACCTTTGTGCTGCCTGTGAGGATAGCCAGTCGCTGGGCCAGGGTCTTGGTGTCAGGGAAGAGGATGAAGTTGTAGAGCAGTGAAGCCAGGAAAGCCCCAGTCAGGGGTCCCACCCAGAAAATCTGAGGAGGTGGAGAGAAGCAGGTTGGTGAGCTATCAGGACAGAGGGAGGGCTTTGAGACCCCTGCCCAGGAATCCTCGAACTGACTACAAGTTGGTGAATTTGAGAGCCTGCCTCCTGAATCCTTGTAAGTAGGGGAACCTTGCCTTCAAGGTTATGAAGTGCTGGCTGGGGAAGGGGCCAGGTTCCTCACCAGCTCCTGCCTCTTTCCTCTCACCTCCACAGGCTCAGCCAGGGGTCCTGACAATTGCTGTTCTGTCTTTGCTGGTGCCTGTCTCTATTTCTGTTTGTCTTTTTCCAAACTTGGAAATTGGTCCAGTTGGAAGAAGTGAATAAGGAAGCAACTAGGGACATGAAGCCCGGGCCAAGGATGCAGTTTCTGCCCCCGGCCCATTTCATGTCAGTCCACTGGGTCGCCAGGGGCTATGAAAGCTGGAGAGATAGGAAGTACAGCCCAGATACACACCTTGGACTTCTCAGTTTCGGGAAACCTCCCCCAGGGGTCAAAATGGTCTGTAGGGAGTGGTATTGTCTCCCCAGTCTTTGTGGACCCACTAGCAGTAAAACCCACAGCCCGTTTCCCAGGCTGGAGCCCTCTCCCTTCCCCACAGCAGCTGGCAGAAGGGCTCACCCAGTGGAAGGTGAACTTCCCAATGATGACAGCAGGCCCAAATGAGCGGGCAGGGTTCATGGAGCAGCCGGTGAAGTAGATCTGAGGAGTAAGCGCAGGTTCCAGGTGTGAGGAGGCCTAAGACAGGCCTGCCAGGGGACAGCCCCTCTGCCCTGCTCCTCCTCTGTGTCCCCTTTACCCCTTACCCCGACAAGGTGGCCCAATGCCACTGAGATCCCAATTATGACTGCAGGGGAGCCCGAGGCCTGACGACTGTCCGTGGAAGCAAAGACACACAGCACCAGCTGCAGAGTCAGAACCAGCTCCACGATCACAGCCTGGCCAGTTGAGATGTTGTTCCGGATCTACGCAGAGGGGTCACACTGGAGCCTCTGTAGACTCTGTCCATGGCACAGTGATCCCCTAGGCTAGAAGGGGTGACACTTCACCACCCCCTAGCTTGAGCTGTGAGGGTAGGGTTCATGGCAGTCCTGGGCACCTACCTGCTCCCTGCAGAAGCCCATGGGGTGGTACCACTTCTACCCCAGCAGCTGGTAGGTGGAGAGGTTCTGGGAAGGGAGGCTCAAGGAAGTGGGGAGGCATGTTTTGAGGGTGGGTGGGGAAAGAGGGGGCTTGGGGAAGAGAGTGGTATGATGGGTGATTTAGGGACTCACAGAGTGAGGCCTCAGGGTGCTCCAGATAACAAAGGAGGGAGGGGGTTATGGGATGGAACTTGGAGTACTCACCAGACAGACCCCTTCCACCACCAGCAGCCTCCTACCCTCAAATGCCTGCTGCTCCTCTACCCTGCTCCTGGTGTGGCTTCTCCCTTCTCTGACACCACAGCCCTATTCCTATTTGACCTGGACTACTGGTATGGTGCTTTAGGATCAGCACTAGACTGAGAACCACAAGGTCCGCACTTCAAACCCACAAACTGCTCCTCAGAAACCCTATAGAGGGTCGTTATGGGTTAGAACCAACTCGATGGCACTTAACAACACCAGCAACAAAGTTAATGTCAGATTCCTCTGGGTCTCAGGGCCCAACCCAGAGCAGATACAGAGCATGTGGGTGAATCCTTTCCTCTTGCCCCCTCCTGGGGCCCTGGCCCCTCAACCTTGCCACCTGTTTGGACTCCCTCTTCCTGGCCTACCACCTGCCATGGACCCCTCCCTGCACCTACCATATTGGTCCCAAGGGTGCCTCGGATGTCTCCTGGCGTGACCCCATAAAGCAGAGCAGCTCCTGCAATGGCCCCTGCCAGCTGGGCAGCCACATAGGCCATGGCCCGGGGCAGGGAGATGTGGGAGCCCACGAGGAATGCTAGGGTCACGGCGGGGTTGACATGGGCTCCGCTGACCTTCCATGTGATCTGGACAGCCATGGCCGTGGCCAGGTTGAAGGTGATAGCAATCTGCAGCACAGAGGGGAATGCCGAGGGCCAGTGCAGCCCCGAGCCCACACCGAAGAACACATAGAGCCCTGTGGCCAGGAACTCAGCCAACAGCGCCTTGCTGATGGTGGTCCAGAGCCGGCACACCAGCATGCTAGCCCTCTGCTCCCAGGCCATCCTCACTCAGCCCTCCACTCCTCGCTGGCTCTTCTGGTCCCCACCTGCAGATCTGTCACTGCTGTCCCAAGGAATGCGCTGGTCAGACTGATGGGGACCTGGCAGGTAGATATGTGTTTCTGGGAGGAGGAAGCTCTGGGGTGGTGGGAGGGGTGGGGCTCGCATGCCTGCTCCATTCTGAGCTCACCTGACAGGTGGGGAGGGGGTGGCCCCTGGGCACTGAGCTGGAACCTCCAGGCTGGACAGGCCTACTGCAGGTAGAATCCTCACCCCAGGGCTGCAGGTGAAGGAGCATCAGTGCATGGGACTCCAGGAAGCTCAGACTCACACTGACAGACCCTGGAGTCCAAGTGCCCCAGGCTCCCTGCTCTCTGAATGGACTGCTGCTATTCTGTGCCCCATAAACCCAGATATGAAGCGAAGCTCTCACCTTCATTCCCACCTCAAACCCTGTTCACAGCAATTGTGGACAGAAGTTTAATTAACAAGGAGGGTCTGTGGGGTGCATAAGAGGGATTTATTCCATAGATACTCAAACCACATCACATCACATATGTGGTGTTGGGCACCTCTATTTTTAAAATGGCCCTAAGCCTCCACCACCACCCAGGATTTATCACTTACCCATGCTTCTCTCTGCCTTCCCTGGGCTTCCTCCTCTCTTCCTGCCCCCCCCCCCCCCCCCCCCCCCCCCCACACACACACACTGCAGTTCTTTGCTCTCCTCTTTGTACTCAGAAGCCAGAAAAATATCCCTAGTTTCTCACAGGGCAGCTTAACCATCTTGTGGCCATTCTGGCCCCAATACCACTCCACGCCCTAGGGTCTATCCTCTTGCCCTTAGTAGCACATCATTTGTATTTTCCTAACAGATACTACCTAAGTATCTTTGGAGTCCTGGTGTGCCACTGGACTGCTAACTAACCTCAAACCCCACCAGCTTCTCCTCAGAAACCTACACAGGGTCACGATGAGTTAGAACAGACTCAATGGCACTAAACAACAACAAAGAAAGACACTCTCTAAGAAAGGAGCTGCCAGAAATTCAAGCAGGATTCAGACGAGGACATGAAATGAGAGATATCATTGCTGACATCAGCTAGATCTTGGATGGAAGCAGAGAATACCAGAAAGATGTTAACTTGTGCTTTATTGACTATGCAAACGCATTCGACTGTGTGGATCATAACAAACTACGGATAACATCTCAAAGAACGGGTATTCAAAAACAATTGTGCTCATGAGGAACTTATACACAGACCAAGAAGCAGTTCTTAAAACAGAACAAGGAGTTACTGAGTGGTTTAAAATCAGGAAAAGCTGTGTGTCAGGCTTGTATCCTGTCACCATACTTATTCAGTCTGTATGCTGAGCAAATCACCTGAGAAAGTAGAGAAGAATATGGCATAGGATTGTAGGGAAATTCATGAACAACCTTGCTTGCTGAAAGTGAAGATCAAAGACTACAACCTTCAGTATAGGTTTCACCTCACTGTAAAGAAAACAAAAATCCTTACAAATGGACCAATAAATAATATCATGATAAACGGAAAAAAGATTGAAGTTGTCAATGACATTTTACTTGGATCCACAACACTCATGGAAGCAGCAGTCAAGAAATCAAAGGACATATTGCATTACACAAGTCTGTCATACAAGACTTCTTTAAAGTGTTAAAGAGCTAACATGTCACTTTGGACTAAGGTGTGTCTGACCCAAGCCATGGCATTTTCAGTTGCTTCAAATGTACATGAAAGTTGGACAATGAATTAGGAAGACTGTAGATGAATATTGTTGTTGTTAAGTGCCATGAAGTCAATTCCGACCCATAGCCCCAGTATAGGGTTTCCAAGGAGCAGAATAGATGCATTTGAATTATGGTGTTGGCAAAAAATATTGAAAGTACCATGGACTGCCAGAAAAACAAACAAGTCTGCCTTGGAAGGGGTACAGCCAGAATGCTCCTTAGAAGTGACAAAGTCTAGACTTCATCTCTCGTACATTATACATATTATCAGGAGGGACCAGTCCCTTGGAGAAAGACATCATGCTTGACAAAATAGAGCGTCAACTAAAAAAGACCCCCAACGAGATGAATTGGCACAGTGACAGCAACAATGGACTCAAACACAATTATGAGGATGGCGCAGGGCTAGGCAGTGTTTCATTCTGTTGTTTATAGGGTCGCTAGGAGTCAGAAGCAACTCTATGGCATCTAACAACAAGCACAAAGAAGAATCTGTCCAGCTGTTACAACAATAGGCTACACCTCCTAACTACATCTGGGCACCCTGACCTTACTTTTAGGCATCTCTTCCTGCCAGTAGGTGTCCCTAGGCGTCCTCAGTCTCCTGAAACACACCTGTTTTATAATGAGCTCCTCCTTACCCTCCCTGCCCCCACTCACTCCTGTTTTCTCCAGTTCAGCGGGTGGCACTCGGGAAGCATCCTTGACCCTCCTTTCCCTCCTCCCCACATCCAATAAGATCATCAAGTCCTGCTGATTTTGAATCCTAAATAAGTCTAGCTTTGCCCTCTCCTCCCGCCCTGCTGCCCTGCAGCCTTTCTCTGGCTCTCTGCCTGCTCCGCTCCAATCAATTCTCCACACCACAGCCCCAGTGATCTTTCTAAAATGCAAATCTGATCACATAGCTCCCTTGCTAAAACTCTTCAAAGCCTTACTATTCCTGCTGTAAGCTCCACACCCTCTGGGACAGACCCCTGCACCTCTTCCTCACTTCTTCCCACTCCTTGTCTTGACGTTTACCCTCTAGCCTTACAAATGGCCAGTGATTCTGGAACACTCTGTGCCCTTCTCTCCTTGGACAACACTTTCTCCCCATTTCTTGGAGATCCCTTTGCTCAGTGACTCCCATTCATTCTGCATCTCCTGCTCCTTCCCTGGTTGTCTCAGCTGGGTGAGGATCCCTCTCTGTGTCCCCACCACACCCCCGGTCAGGGAATTGTCTTGGTGCCAATGTGTCTCCCCAATGAAGTGGTGAGACCCATAGAAGGCAGGAGCTGAGTTTTATTCATCCTGGTCTATAGTGCCTTCCACAGGGGTTGGCCAAAGAGTGAGTATTATGAGTCCCTTGAGGACACAAACGGTCAGGAGCCTGACTATTAGCTGAAAGGCTGGTGGTTTGATTCTGCCCAGGCCTGGCAATTTGCTTCTGAAAGGGCAAAGCTTTGAAAATCCTGTGAAGTACAGTCATATATGGGATCTTCATGAGTTAGAAATTGACTTGCTGGCAACTAACAACAACAAAGTGCTCAATGTGTATTTGTTGATTGAATGGAAAGCTTCTTGGTCTGGAGTCAGGAGACTATGATATGCTTCATCTCAGCTGGCTGCTTTCATACGAGGGGGACTTCGTAAACTTAGTGGAGAAATGGAATGAGAAGATAATGGAGTTTTTCCATGAATCTTTGAAGCCTCATTTTATACGGCTGCCACTGAGCTCTCTGAAATCTTCAAGTGAAACATCCCAACTCTGACCACAAACTCTTTCCATCCAACCTGCCCCGGTTCCAAACTCAAACCAAACCCACTGTTAGCAAGTCGATTCTGACTCAGAACTTATATAGGGTTTCCAAGGCTATAAGTCTGAAGTCTCAGGAAAATCCCTTTCCCATCTCCTTCTGTTCTTCCAGCCTTCATCTGGTCCGGTGTGCTCTGTGGAGCACTGCTGGAGGAAACCTGCTAGCTGTGTAGATCGCCACCATGACAGGGCCACGGTCTCTGGTCTCAGTAAGCCTATACCCTCGCCTGTTGGTTCTCTCCCATTTTTCTCAAGTGCAGCCAGAGTGCTCCTTGGAGGCCAGGATGGCCAGACTTTGTCTCTCATACTTCAGAGAGAAGAAGTATATTGTCAGGAGGGACCAGTCGCTGGAGAAGGATATCATGTTTGGTAAGGTGAAGGGTCAGAGAAAAAGAGGAAGACCCCCAGCAAGATGGATTGACAAAGTGACAGCATCTACGGGCTCAAGTGCTGCAACAATTGTGAGGTTGGCCCAGGACTGGACAGTGTTTTGTTCTATTGTGCATAGGGTCGCTATGAGTCAGTACTTCAAATGTTCCCCATTCTCTTCAAGTACCTCACCTGTCCTGGTATCTCTCTTAGCAGATGAGCTTCCCTCTCATTCCACGTAGAAAGAAAGATATGCCATCGGGCAAGACTTCTTCCCACCCTGCTCCCCTAGTCACCAACTACCCACCCACCATCTGCTGACACCCTCACCTATCACCTACTGCCCTCTGGCCTGGAAGAAGCAGCTGTCCTTCTTCCTGTGTTGAACATCAGCCCTCCCTGATGCTCTTGGCTCCCTTGGAACTCCCAGAGCCCTCTCTTGGCCATTCCCAGCCTCAGGCATGGTTTTCACTTCTCCCTCTGTCCTGGTTCCCCATGCCCATCAGAGTAGAAAAATGGTGGGTTTGGAGTCATATGGACAGAGGTTCTATCCTCACCCAGTTCAGTTGAGTTTACTTCCACTCATGTGGCGCTGTAGGACTGCGAACCACAAGGTCGGCAGTCCCTATACAGGGTTGCTATGAATTGGAATATCGATGGCACTTCACTATCATCAACCAATGGAACTGCTCTCGCAGACACCACCTGTGACCTCCTCTTCAGCCCTCACCTCCCTTGACCCCCTGTGGCCTGTGGCACTGATGGCTATCACCTCCTTCCAGAAGGCTGCTCCTTTCCTGACTTTAGGAGACCCCCACCTCTCCTGGCTCTCCTCCTGCCTCTGAGGGGATTGTTCACAGCCTTTCTGGATCCTCTCCTCCTTACGATGAAATGTTAGTATTACCTCTCCCTGGCCCACGGCTGTCTTCAATCCCTGTGAAACTCTCTTAGCACAGCCTTGTTTATGTTTGTAGCCTCCACAGACTGTCTCTAGCCCAGACCTCTCTCTTGAGCCCACACAGCCTCCCCCACTGGACCCTTCACTCTCCAGCAACCCTCCTTGTCCCTCCCCCATGGAGTTGCTCTATCACACATCCAGGCCAAAATCTGAGCATCATTCAGGCACTTCCCTCTCCCTCAGCCCACACCCAACAGGTGGCCAGCTTTCCAGTCATGCTTTCTCACATCTGACACCTCATCCCCTGGTCAGTTCAGGCCTGACCAGACTCTCTCAGGATTACTGCATCAGACTCTTCCTGGGCTCTTAGACTACACGCATGCTCTTCCATAGCACTCCCCTCTCCACTGCCATGGTGGTCCTTCTAAAATGCAAAGCTGATCCCATCACTCCTCTGCTCAAAACCCTTCAATGGCTCCCCATAGGCTCTAGATCAAGTGGGGGATATCTAGGTTTAACATGGAAGTCCTCCTTCCTTCTGTCAGGCTAAATATTTATAGTTCCCCAATAAACAACATTCTAATCAATGAAGAAAAGATCGAAGTTGTCAAGGACTTCATTCTTTTTGAATCAACTATCAACACTCATGGAAGCAGCAGTCAAGAAATCAAACAACATATTGTATTAGGCAAATCTGCTGCACAAGACCTTTATAAAGTGCTGAAGAGCAAAGATGTCAGCTTGAGGACTAAGGTGTGCCTGATCCAAGCCATGGTATTTTCAATAACCTCATATGCATGCAAAAGCTGGACAGTGAATAAGGAAGATGGTAGAAGAATTGATGCTTTTGAGTTATGGTGTTGGAAGAGACTATTGAAAGTGCCATGGGCTGCCAAGAGAACCAACAGATCTGTGTTGGAAGAAGTGCAGCCAGAGTGCTCCTTGGAGGCCAGGATGGCCGAACTTCATCTCTCATACTTTGGACATGTTGTCAGGAGGGACCAGTCACTGGAGAAGGAGGAGGGTCAGAGAAAAAGAGCAAGACCCCCAGCGAGATGGACTGGCAAAGTGGCAGCATCAATGGGCTCAAGTGTGGCAACAATTGTGAGGCTGGCCCAGGATTGGGCAGTGTTTCTCGTTCTGTTGTGCATAGGGTCGCTATGAGTCAGTACCAACTTTATGGCACCTAAACAAGAAGATGAGCTTCGGAGCCTTATGCACACAGAGTTTGGAATCTCTTTCCTCCTTGTCTCTTTTTCAAGACTTTGTTCATGCCAAGTTCTTTGAAACCTGCCCTGATTTCCCTCTCCAGCAAAATCAGAGCAGTCTTCATAGAGGAGTTGGGCTTGAGCAAAGTGAAAGAATAGTTTTGGCCTCTGCCTGCTCAGTGCCTCCACTGCTCCAGTACAGACTTACACCCTTGTCTGGCATAGAGGAATCATTCAATAACTGTTCAATGAAGGAAGGACTGGCCATGTGGGGACTGATTCTCCCTTGTATAATAAGCTCCCTGCCTGGGGCTGTCACAGGAGACCCCAAGAGCATCTCTCCCTCCTTCCTCTCAGTAGAGAAGGTGGACAGACACTGGCCTCATAACCAATGACCAAGGTAGGACTACTACCTAAATGTTTACTTTTGCACCAATCTCCAAATTTTATCTAACTTCAGTTTCTGCATTTGTACAACAGGTACCAAGCAGCAGCAATTAGCTGTCTGTTGAGAACTCTTGATAAAACAATGGCTGTAAGAATCTTTTGAACATGGCCATGATACTAAATCCCAGAGCAGGCTTGAATTCTGTGACCTCAGTTTCCTCACGTATAAAATGGAATGACAATTTCCTCTTCTCTGGTTGTTGTTAAGAATGAATGTGCTGGTACGTAGGAGAGCACATATGAGTCAGAAAATGTTTATTAGGATCTTCCCTCCCCTAGCGAACAGCTATGGGGACTGGCTAGGGTGGGAGGGGTCCTGGTTACTGAGGCCACTCCAGGACAAGTCCCTGCAGCTCCTGTTCTGAGAGAGTGTAGTGTAGCAGCAGGCTCTGCCCCCAGCTAGCCTGAAGCTGAGCCTCCTGGGGCCCTGTGTGGCCTAAGACAGGTCCTTCACCCCCCTGAGGTCAGGTGGACATTGGGCAGGTCTAGCTCCAGCCCCTGGTTTTGTCTGCCCCAGCCAGCACCTTCCCAGACTCAGCCAGTCCTGGGCTCCAGTGCCAAGAGAGCTTTTTGCCAAGGCTCCACACCTGGCTGACTACAGCGGCCTGTCAGGTGGCTGTGTTGCTCTTACCTCACAGAGGCATGTTTCTGGGCCCTTCAGACTGGCTGAGGTATGTGTATACTCAGGCAATGTGAACTCTGACTAAGGTTCTCTTGGTGGTGGTGGTGGTGGTGGTGGTGGTAGTGTGCTGTGGAGTTGGTTCCAACTCATGGCGACCCTGCACAGGGTTTCCGAGGCTTGGAAACCCTGTGCAGGGTTGCCATGGGTCAGAACCGACTCGATGGCACTTAACAACAACAACAAATCTTTACAGGAGCAGAAAACCTCATCTTTCTCCCACAGAACAGCTGGTAGTTTTGAACTGCTGACCTTAGCAGGCCAGACTAGTAATCACTACGCTACCAGAGCTTCTCTTAGGGCCTGGGAAAGTTAGGTGAACAAAAGGGAGGGAAAGGAGGAAGGTACTGGGAGAGAAGAGAAGGCAGAACAAAGATAAGGCAGAAAGGGGAAGGATTATAGGGGGCTTCATTTGTACCATTTCACTGATCCCCCACAACACTTGGGAAGATCAGGAGGACTGGGTTGATGGGTGAGGAAGCTGAGGCTCAGAGAAGAGCTGGGGGATCTGATATCCCCATGCTATCCCTCTTCTTGTCTGCCCATCTAGTCAGTCAGCCATCCGTCCTGGCTACACTGCTACCCCTAGTCTTCTTCCACGTCTCCACCATGAAAACTGACAGTCCCTGGGGTAAGAAGGGAGAGAAGGTGATGGTGGTGGAGAAGTATCCTGTAGGAGAAGCAAGTCTTCCTGGGTTCAGTCTTCAGGGTAGATGGCAGACCCCTCGGCAGAGTGAGTGTGTGTGAAAACACGAAACCAGGTTCCTAAGTCTGGTATCAGAGTTGCCCTATGAAAGGGTAAAGGGGGAGAACTGAGGGAAGGGGACGCACACACGGAGAAGACACAGCCCCTGGGATACAACTGAAGGTTAGTGTGTGGCTCAGAATCTCCAGAGATGTGCAAGGTTTGTTTGCTGGGTTCACGTGTACACAGGTCTTTGTGAGCTCACGGACGCGTGCAGAGAATGGAAAAATCAAACAAGGATTACGGCGCCCCCTGCTGGCCAAAAATCCCCACCCACTTACAACTTGTCAGCCCGAAGCCCAAGTCGGACCTGCGCTCTGACTGTGCAGCTATCGCCCCTAGAAGTTCAAGGCTTGTGACTCCCCCTGACTCGGTGCCCCACATACCCTCGAGGGTCTGTAGCCCCTGGGATCATTGTTCGATCCGTCAGAGAAAGGAACGCAAGTTGCGGGTCCAGTTTTCCAGTTCTCGCTGTGCCTATACCAGTTTCCTCCGGGATTGTGGGGTTGGGGTGGACTGGGTACAGACGTTCTGGTGGTCCCAGAGCATACAGGCCTGAAAGATTCTGTGTGTCCTACACCTCAAGCGCATTTCCACCACCCAGTGTGGCTGGAGCCCAGATCCTGGACTTGTGGAAGACAGAGCGCAGCAGCTACATTTGGGAGGACGAGGTCCCTAGCCCCTGCTGGCCGGAACTGGAAATTGCAGGACGGCTCCTTACCAGCACGGGAGGGGCGTGGGGGAGAGAAGGATAGTGCAACTCCCTTGGGGGAGGGAGGTCCTGTGGCTTTCAAAGGAACTCTGTTATTTGGTGTACGAACTGGTAGCATCATAGTGGTTATGAGTTGGGCTGCTACCTTCAAGATCAGCAGTTCGAAACTACCAGTTGTTCCACCGGAGACAGATGAGGCTTTCTGCTCCGTCAAGATTTATAGCCTCAGGAACCCTAGTCAGGGTTGATGTGAGTCGGGGCCTACTCCATGGCACACAACCACCACCACCAAGCATGTGAGGGTGAGGAGCCCTAACTAGGCATTGGGCCGCTAACCCCAAGGTTGGGAGTTCAAAACCACCAGCTGTTCCCAGACAGATGAGGCTGCCTTCACCTGTAAAGATTTAGTCACCATCCATCAGAATCAACTCAATGGAGGTAGTTATGGGGAAGCATATGAAGACAGGATCTGTGGAGGCACAATGGTTAAGTGTTTTGCTGCTAAAGTCAGTGGTTTGAGTCTACCAACTGCTCCATAGGAGATCTGCTCCCATAAAGATGACAGTCAGGAAACCCTATGGGGCAGTTCTACTTGGCACTATGAGCTGGATTCAACTCAACCACAAATAACAAACATGGAACCAGCGGGCAGAAATTTGCGGCAGTTAGCTTCTATAAAGATTTGCAACCTTGGAAATCTTATGGGACAATTCTACTCTGCCCTATAGGGTCACTAGGTGTTGAAATCCACTCGATGGCAGTGGGATTGATTGATTTATTTTCTGGGTGATGCAAATGGTTAAAGCATTTGACTACTAACTGAAAGACTGGAGGTTCAAGTCTAGATCTGCATAGGAAGAAAGGCTTGGCAACTTACTTCGGGGGGAGAGGGGAATCAGTCATTGAAAACCCTGTGGAGCACAGTTCTACTTTGACACACGTGGGGTTGCAATGAACTGGAAGTGATGACCCCCTAGCCCCTGGGATGGACCCTTACCAGTCAGGGTTTATACTTTCTCCAACCCTTTCCATCTTCTGGCTTTACTGACTCCTCCTTTTCTGAGGCAAAAACCACCAGAGGGAGAGGCAATAGAGGAAAACACAGGTTCATAGAGTCCCAGAACAGGGTGGGTGTGGCTGAAATCCCAGACATAGCATGTCATATATGTGCTCGTTTCTTTTCACACTGGTTTACTGAGCACTCACTATGAGGTGCCTGACCCTGTTTGTGCAAACGTGTTCTTTACATCCATTATCTCATTTTATCCTCACAACAGCCCATAAGGGAGGTAAAAGTATTCTATTTTACAGATGAGGCATCTAAAGCTCAGAGAGTTTACCTATGTTACCCAAAGTTGCAGAGCAAGATTGATATGTAAGTTGTATGACTTCAAGTCAGTCCTTAAATATGATTCTTGTGCTGAGTCTTGAGCTGCTCATTTGCAGGACCTAGAATCTTAAGACGCCCACCCTTTAACCCTTGGGGAGCTGACCTGTCTCAGGCACTACAGTTCTCTGATCTACAAAACAACTGTGAGGGAAGCAGTTTTTTATAAGTGTGTATGTGTGAGAAACATTTTAATCCCCATTTTACAGGTGAAGAGATGGAGGTTCAGAGAGTTTAAAGGAGCTTGTCATAAGTGTCAGTGGTAACAATCAAGGAGCAGGAAGGGCAGAGCTCAGGGGCCCAGATGGGATTCAGTGGGGACATGATGGGCAGAGGCAGGAGAGAGGGGACTCAGAGAAGGTGTTGGTCAGGTGTGACATGTGTGTGTAGAGTTGCTCCATCTGAGCACAGGCTCCTGTGATGTTGAGGTGCAGAAAGAGGAGCCCAGGATGACCTCGTCCTCAATGACAAGACCAGACTGGTCACACTCTTGGCATCTTGATGGGCTGCTGGCTGGTCCACTTCTCCTCCACTCTGCCTGGTACACCCTGGTGCTGGTGCCAAGCTTTCAAATGGCAGAGACTTGACATAGGTGAGGGTAACACAGACAAGGACCCCTCCTTCTCTGCTCCTATTGCCCCCTCCGCTCTTTCTCTCTCCATTCCACTGACTTTCTAGGATGCCCTGACCTCAGTTTCCCAGTCTTTCCACAGAGAACTTGTTCAAGGGTCCTGTTGTGCTCTGTGGAGATTGGTTGAGGGGTCAATGACAAAGAGAAGACGCAATGATCCGGGGTGGGGGTGGAGGTGGAGGTCTCAAGAAACTTCTAGGGCGAGATGAAAGCAGAACTTGTATCAGATTTATTGGGAAGCCCCTACCTTCAACATCAGCAGCCCTGCCCCACTCATCTTTGACCAGAAATAAATAAGGAACCATTTTATGAACCAGTCTGTGTCCCTCCTCAGAAGCTCTATGGGAGGGTCCACTTGCCTCTGCTGTCACAAGGGCTGTGATCCCTTTGCCTGGATCATGGGGAAAACAGACTACAGGCCATTCCTTCCTGGCCTGGCCCTGGGGCAACCTGGGAGTGTCCCACAGCATTGACAATCTCTGAGGTCTGACCTCAGAGCAGCACAGTCTGCCCTATCCCAGAGAGACCCCCTCCTCTCACCCCCAGCCCAGGAGCTCTGTCACGGGTCCCTGCTCCCTGTGCTCTAACTGTGCAGCCTGGGGAGCCAGCACCTCTTCCCCAGTCAAGAGAACTCGCTGTGGGGCAAGAAAGCTTTGTTGTCACATGTGGCTCAGGGGCCGAGGGCCTGGGCCCTGCCTGATGCTAGTCAGTGGGCGGTCAGCTCCATGGTCTTCTTCCGCTCCTCCCGCTGCTCCTCCCAGTCCTCCTCTGGCTGGTACGTGCCCTTAAGCACAGCCACCCGCTCGCTCAGGCTCAGGGAGTTGGGGAAGAGCAGGTAGAAGTAAAGGAGGGCCGCCAGGATGGCTCCCACAATGGGTCCCACCCAAAATACCTGGTGGAGACAAGGCTGTGGTCAGGGGCTGGGCACTGGCCTCAGAGACCAGAGGGAAAGACCTACCACCTCAGAGACAGATATGCTGACCCCTTACCCCAATGACAGCGATGTGCACCACAGAGGAACAGGAATCCAAAAGAAGCAGATGGGCAGATCCTCAGAAGGACAGGTTCCCTCCACCACACCCCAAAGAAAGACAGACAAACCTTCAGACAGAGTTCAAAAATGAGACAAACAGACAAACATTGTGGAGAGGGAGGAGATAAGCTCTCCAAGAAGGTGACAGATTATTCAGGAAGACTCAAGAGATAAAGCACCAGAGAGGACAGACAGACGGACCCCAGAGGAACAAACCCTTTCCCCCAGAGCTACAGACACAGAGAGCTTCCTCCAAGACCCCCTGTGCTCAGGGATTTGGGCCATATTACCCTATCCCTGCCTCCCCTTGTTCTAGTCACATGTTACCGGCTAATTTCTCTCTGGGTCCCACCCCAAGCTCTGTGTCCCACAGCATCCAGAAAGCCCAGTCCCTCATGACAGGGAGCTGAGGGAGGGCCCAGACTCACCCAGTGCACAGGGCTGAACCGATTCATGACTACTGCAGGTCCGAAGGAGCGGGCTGGGTTCATGGAGCAACCAGTGAAGTAGATCTGGATAGAAACAGGGAGGTGACACAAGTAAGGTCCTCATCCCACACATGGGTCCAGGGCTCTCCCGAGGTCAGCCAGGTCTCAAATTCTCAAGTCTCTTGTTTCCTAGGTTGGTGACTAATTCCTCCATGGATCCCATCTGCCCCATTAACACCCTCTCCACTCTTCTATGCCCTGAGCTTGGGCTTGATTCCTGTCCTCACTTCCACCCCATCCCATTCACTGTCTCTCACCTACGCCAAAGAAGGTTTATGTTGTTTTTGTTTTTAATGACCAAGCCTGGATCAGGGTTCAATGTTCTCAAACCTAGGCCTTAAAGTCAGCTGGGTTCACTGGCCCAGGGTGACATCCTAGAGCCCCCTTTACTTGCCCTGAGTGATAAAACTGCTCACCCCCACAAGGTGGCCCAGTGTGACGGACAGACCAATGGACAGGGCTGGGGACCCCACAGGACCAGTGCGGCGGGAGTCAGTGGAGGAGAAGATGCAGAGTGCCAACTGGAAGGTCAGAATCATCTCCACCACCATGGCTTTGCCCGGCGTTGTGTTGTTGTTGAGCTGTGAGGGGAGGGTGGGTTAGGATCCCACAACCAACCTGCCTTTTTCAGGCTCTATGGCTAGGGGTTTGGGAAGAAGTTTGGCCTCTAAGGAGACCTAGAGTCCAAGCACCTGGAATTCAGAAGTCCTGAACTCAACACCATCAGCACAACCAAGCCCTGCACACGCCACCTTAGGGTGGCCATTTACAGAAAAAACTACGCACTTTACCATTTGCACAAGTTTGAAGCTCAGGCCTGCGGCCAAAGAGACGAGTGTAAGGGGAACTTTTCCTGGACACAGTCCTGTCAATGGTTCTGCCCAGTCTCCAACCCCCACAGCTGACAGTTTACCCTCCCTCCCTGTGGGCAGCTGCCCAGTTTACCTATTGCACCCTCATCCGGGCCTCCTGCCCATGCCTGACCCGCTGTGGGTGCCAACCTCAAACCCGTCTCTCTGATGTGGCTGACTCATGGCTTCACAATGGCCGAGAAAACTCTCCTCTGTGTTTGGTTAATGAACCAGTTTGCATGGAACATGGGGGCTGACTCTGGGACTTCAGGGGGTAGGGAGACAGAGTAGGACTGGACGAGGGGTAACCAATATTTAACAGAGACCCCTGGGCATTGGAACCACATTAGGTTGTTCACATCTGTGGGTGCTAAATATAACCCTTTAACATCTGCTGTGGTAAGTATGACCATCTGGTGCAAATGGTTAAGTTCTCTGCTGCTAACTGAAAGGTAGATGGTTTGAACTCACCCAACAGCTTCAAGAGGGAAAGGTCTGGCAATCTGCTTCTGTAAAGATTGTTGTTAAGTGGCGTCGAGTCGGTTCCGACCCATAGCGACCCTGTACAGGGTTTCCGAGGGTGTAAATCTTTACCGGAGTAGAAAGCCTCATCTTTCTCCCACGGAGCGGTTGGTAGTTTTGAACTGCTGACCTTAAGGTTCGCAGCCCGATTCGTAACCACTACACTACCAGAGCTCCTACAGCCTAGAAAACTCTGTGGGGGCAGTTCTACTCTGTCACATGGGGACTCTATGAGTTGGAACCCATGCCACAGCACCCAAAAACATGAATCGTTGAGAAAAATGAGGTATAAAAAAGCCAAGGTCTCTGATGGTTCCCTTACACCACTCCGCTGAGGAGCCCCAAAAGGTAGAAATCAGCAGTGAGACAAGAGGAAAGGCAGGAGTACTAGGAGAGAGGCCAGGATGGGACAGCAAAAAGGGGAGTGGGCAGAAGAGGGTGGACATGGGCCAGGGAGGCACACACCGACCTGCAGTTTCATCTTCCTGGCTTTAGACCTTCCTAGTAAGGGTGTGCACTTGCCCCTCTGTAGCACCCATTCTCTAGATGGGGCATGGCCTGGCCCAGAGCCCACTGCCAGAGTCCCGGCTCCCACCCTCAGCCCTGTGGGCACTCACGGCGTTGACGGCCAGGTTGCCCCGGGCATTGAGTGGTGCCAACCAGTAGAGGATGCCGGCCCCCGCAATAGCGCCCACCAGCTGGGCTACCACGTAGAAGGTGGCACGGAGCAGTGAGATCTGGTTGCCCACCAAGAGGGCGAGGGTGACGGCGGGGTTGATGTGGCCTCCACTCACGGGCCCCAGGGCTTGGGCCAGCGTGCCTATGGCCAGACCAAACGCCAGCGAGATCTGCAGGATGGAGGGCAGCGCCGACGGCCACTTGAGGGCTGAGCCGAGACCGAAGAAGACGAAGATGAGGGTGGCCAGGAACTCAGCGAACACGGCCTTGAGGAAGGCCACAGAGCACACCTCCTTCTTCATGGTGGGCGCGGGGGGCCGACAGCGACGGCCGCGGCGCTGGGCGCCCGTCGGGGCGGAGGCGGTGACGGCGGCGGGGGTCAGGGGCTGGTTCCTGGGCGCGGCGCGCTCTCTCGCGCCCACTCCTTGCCGGGTGGCCAGGCGCTGGCCCTGTAGGGGCGCGCTATATAGAGGGCGGGCGGCCGGGCGCGGGACGGGCGCGGGGGGGCAGGGGGCGGCACCCACGCGCGGGGCCCAGAGCCGCTGGCTGGGCGGGTCGACGGCCGCGGACCCGCCGCAAGCCCCCGCCCAGCGCGCCCCCGGCCCGCCGCAAGCCCCCCCGCCGGAGCGGCCACGGGCCCTCCCAGGCCACGTGACCCAGGCGGCAGTGTACTGCGGCCCTGCGGCTGGGACCCGGCGCATGGTGCGCCCTGGCGGCTCCCGCGCGCTCTCCGCCGGCTCCCGTGTGCTCTCCTCGCGTTCGTCCCTTCCCCCGGGGTTCCCTGGGAGGCTTTACTGAGTTTAGGCTCCCCCGACTGAACTCTGGCCGTCTACCTCCTCTTGGCCTTTATTTCCGTTCTGGGTTTTCCTGTTTTCTCCTTTTCGGGCCCTTGGTCCAGCTCCTTTTCCTTCTGATAGTTTGGCATCGCGACCCGGCTTCAGCCAGGTGAAGTGATGTGTTTCACTGAGGACAGCGCCACTCAGTCCTAATCGTGGTGGCAGGGGCGGTCCAGGTTAGGCCAGCCTCCTGGGTTCGAACGGAAACACTGGGAAATCCTCGACGCCCTGTAGCCGGGCGGTCCCTGGAGGAGGCGGTGACCCACGGAGAGAGGGTCCCTCGGCGCCAACTCCCGACGTCTGTACCAGCCCCTCCCGGGACACAACCTTCTTGGGGATCCCGGCAAGTCCACGCAGAGACGACGGGTGGGGTTGTTGTTCACTTTGTAAATGTTGTAAGTGCCCTAGAGTCTGTTCCGACTCATAGGAACCCTGTATAGGGAGGTTTTCTGAGGAGCAGCTGGTGGATTTGAACCTCCAACCTTGTAGTCCAATGCTTATCCTACAGCGCCACATCAGGATTCTACCTTGTAGATAGGGAAGTGGTTTTCACCATGTAGATAAGTGGGGAGGGGCACGACTGGGTTCTATTTTAATTTGAGTCAGGGAAAAGGTCTTGGAATTCTGGACGCTGGAGCCTGCGTGTGGGGAGGATGCAAGCGCCCAAGGGTGTGTGTGTGCAAGAGCAGGCCCCCCCCCCCAATCTTGACCTCTCTTCCCTCCCTTCTGGAAGCCCATCACCAACACGGTTTCCTCTGATTGTCTCCTCACTCAGAGTGATTTCTCATCCGCTTTCTATTTTTGCTTCTCCTCTTTTTCTTCTTCAGTCTTTCTCCCTCTCATATCATTCTCACTCAGTGTCTTTTTGGCGCTTTGTTGTTAGCTGGTACCGACCCTCATTACCTCTGTGTTTCTCAAATTCTCCATTACCTCCTCCTTCCTCCTCTCCTTTTCCAGCTTTAATCTGTCTTAGTCTTCTTCGGCACCTCTCAATTCACCTCTCACATTCTATCCCTACCCCCTCTCTAGTTCACCTTTTCTTGGCTTTTGCTCATTTCTGTACTGTTCTTTGTTCTTCCCTGTCTCTGCTCCATTTTCCATGTCTATCTTACATGTGGTTGTTTTCCGGTACCCCCAAAGTCAAATCTCCTACACGTTGACTGTTGAGTGGGTAACCCTTTCTTATAGTATCCAACCTCTCCTCTGCCCCTCCCAACCCTTCCTTTTCCCACCCCCCAAGTGTGGTATGTGGAGAATGAAGTTAGAGGGCTGTCCCGGACATGGAAGAGGGCAGGACATGGAGGAGGGGCAGGGACCCACCCCTTGGAGCCTGTGCAAGGAGCTAAACTTCGTACAGTGTCTAGCAGAGTAAAGCTCAGTAACATTTCCTTGTGTCATGATCATTTGAAAAGCTCACTGAGGGTTCTATGTGGTGCTGAGCTGGAGGGAAGTTTCCTGGCTGGAAGATGCAACAGAGACAGAGAACAGGTGCCTCTTTGGTCAGGCAAGGGTTTAGGGGAGGGGCCCTGAGGAAAGCCAAGGACTTGGAGAAGTGCGCTCTGGCCTCCGTGGCAACTAAGAGGCCAAAGAAAACAGGGGCCAAAGAAACCTTGCTATTGTTCACCTGCTCTGCTCTGGCATTTCCTGCTGGAGCAGCTCCTCCCCCACATCTGTCCACTTAAAGCAGGAGATCTATCAGTCTTTTCTTGAATGGGTCCCAGGGCCTTGCTCCCAGCAATGCAGGGCAGCTCTATCCAAGATTTGCTCCTGGGCCTGAGGTTCAGTGTTTGGGGTTGTCTTGGCACAGAGTGGGATGATGATCCAGAGCCCTTGGGGGGTCAGGACCCTCCCTGTTTAACTTGCCTTCACTCTGTAGTACTTCACCTTAAACTTTCTCCATGAATCCACAGATGTCTTACTCTATCGTCTTGGCATGGGAAGGCCTGGGTAGTGCTCACAGGAGGCTGGGTAACGCCACTTGAGGATTTGAGCTCAGTCCTTTATAGCTAACAAAGGTCTTTGATCCCTTTGTCATGATTCCATGTTACCTGTGAGGAAATCCATACTCAGGAAAGGTTAGTGGCTTGTCCAAGGTCACTCAGTGAGTGGCAGCCTTGAGATGGGAACTGGACTGACAACTGCAGACTTGACCACAGGACTGGGTCTGGGACAGCAGAAGCAGGAGACCTGATCTGTCAAGGCTACTCAGAGGGAGCAGCTGCTGACGTTTCCCAGGCCTGTACCTGAGGCTCCTTCCATCGCTCTCTAAACATCAGGGTCACTCTGTCTCTGACTTGTCACAAGAAACTACCGCATTTACTATCTCTGGAATTGTCTTTGCCCTAAGCACCTTGCCCTGCCCTACCAATTCCAGAGGAATGCCTCCCTGGAAGAGTATAAAAACCACAGGGTTTTATAGATCTATACTTATATTTTTACTTATTTAAATGTATTCATATGCATATGAGGAAGACTTATTAACAACCTCCGTTATGCAGATGATCCAACCTTGCTTCATGAAAATGAAGAGGAGATCAAAGACCACACAGCCTTTGGTATGGGTTGCACCTCAATGTAATGAAAACAAAAATCCTCTCCATTGGACTAATAAACAACATTCATATAAATGGAGAAAAGAATGCAGTTGTCAAAGTCTTTATTTTGCCCAGATCAAGCGTAGTGGTTAAGAGTCAGGCTGTTAACCTCAAAGTCAACCATTCGAAAAATACCAGCTGTTCTGTGGGAGGAAGATGAGGTTTTCTGCTCCTATAAAGACATATAGCTTTGGAAACCCGATGCAGGGTCGCTATGAATTGGAATCGACTCCACAGTACATCACTACCACCACCACCAAACAACCATCAACAGTCATGGGGGGTGGTGGTGGATATGGGAGAGTATGAACAGAGAGGTAGTAGAGGCAGGCAGATACTGTAGGACCTAGTGTCACACTGTAAGGATTGTGGATATTTCCTTGAGAGAAATAAAGTCATTGAGCAGAGAAGAGATATGGTGTGTTTCGAGATGGGACTGTAGGGGTCGCTGTGGTGCCCATTGCAGTAACCCAGGGAAAGATGATGGAGGTCTGGACCTAATGGAGGCAGGGAAGGTGATGAGAGTGATGGGATTCAGGATCCAATCTGAAGGTAGAACTAAAAGGATTTCCTGAAGGATCTCACGTGGGGTGTGAAAGAACAAGGAGTCAAAGATAACTCTTGAGTTTTTTAGGTTGAACCACTGGGAAGATAGAGTTGCCATTAACTGAGGTGGGAGGACTATGGGAGAAGCTGGTTTCCGGAGGATGATCAGGAGGTAAATTTTGGATATATCTTAAGTGTTCGGTGTTATCCCAGACCTTGGAGGTCCTGGTCCTCACTTCTCAACATGGTGCTACAGTCAATGTAAAAGGTGGAGGAGAGGTGGCCCAAAGGGGTCTCTAGACCCTGGTTGGCTGAGAACCATTGTTTTTCCCTAACCTACCTACAGTTTAGACACAGCCTGCCCATGTCTCCAAGCCTTCTCCATGGTACCACTTACATCACAAAGCCTGGCATGCCCACTTTGGCCAGGTTGGTCTTTCTCTCAAAGGCAGTAGAATTTGCCCCCACAGGTCTCCTGGTTCAGCTTATTTAGTATTAAAATCCCTGGTGCACCATTCCTAACAGTGGTTCTGGGCATCAGAATGCACAGATGTACCAGTCTGCCTTCTGACACCTTGAACTATTGTGACCATTTCCAAGTTGTGAAAGAAATAGCATTTAACTGGCAAATTTTCAGATCAAATGAACATTTATTGAGTGCTTACTATATGCAGAGCACTGTGTTAGACAAGACACAGAGAAGGTAGATAAAGACATAAAGGAAGATAAGCCAGTGATGGAAGAATCAGAAGGGTCCCTATCACCAAAGGGCTTACATTATAACTGGAGGTATTGTATATACAAAATTACGCCTTAAAGATACAAAACACATCAAAGCCACACTTGCAGGTGCAAAGTCACTCAGTACAAAGCAAGAGTAAATGGTGATGGGATCCAGCAGTTTCACTGTTTCACTCACTTCAGAGCCTTCTCTGTCCCCAGCTTAGGAGCCTAGTGGTTTGTCCACTGGCCCCCATGCTGTCTTGCCTCTGTCTGCTTTAGGGTGTGTCTGACCTCCATCTGGGATCAGCATAGGCATACTTCAAGGGCAGAAACTCACTCTGTGCTCTTTATTTCCTCTTGACCCTGCTGGGGCTTTCCCTGGGTCCAAGGCTCAATGCCCACCATAAGAGAGTTGGGTGCTCCAGTTTTGTTGGGGCTTCCAGGAGGACTGGTGCAGGATGGGTCTCCCTTGACTTTGGAGTGGGAAGATCATGGGATTTCCAGCCCCCCCCAACCTCCCTCTTCTTGCATTTTACCCTCCCTGTCACCTGAGTTAATATGTGTCTACACTCTAGCCAGTGAATAACTCTCCCTTCTCTTCCACCCTGGTAACCATCAAAGAATGTTTCTTTTGGCATGGAAATATTTTCTTGAGTTTCTATAATAGTGGTCTCCTTAACATTTGTCCTTTGGTGATTGACTAATTTCACTCAGCATAATGCCCTCCAGGATCATCCATGTTGTGAGATGTTTCACTTATGCATTGTTATTCTTCCACGCTGCGTAGTAGATCATAGGATTTTGAACAAAAAGGATTGAGTTCAAATCTTAGTTCCACTATGTATTAGCTGGGTGACTTTAGACCAATCTCTTAGCCTCAGTTTCTTAATCTATAAAATGGGAAGAATTATATTTGCTCTGTTTCACAGGGTTGGGATATAACTACAGGAGAGGATAGGGGAGTCCTTTGGAAATGGTAAGATCCTGCTTGGCTGAGAACCACTGTCCTTCCCTAATCTGCCTAAAGTTTTAGAATTAAATGACCTAATGTATGTAGAGCACTCAGCAGAGTGGCTGGTGACCAAGAGATGCTCAACAGCTGCCAGTTCTCCTCCACTCCCATCTCTTTGAATCCTGATTTGACCTCTGGAAACTCCCTGGGTGAAACAAAGTATGCACTGGGCTACTAATGGAAAGGTTGGTGGTTCTAACCCTCCAGCAGTGCCGTGAAAGAAAGTCCTGGTGATCTGCTTCCATAAAGATTACAGCCATGAAACCCTAGGGAACAGTTCTAGTCTGTAATATTTGGGGTTGCTATGAGTCAAAATGGACTTTACTGGCAGTAGATTTGGTTTTATGTTTTTGGACCTCTGACCTCAGTGAAATCCAGGATGCTGAACTGAAATTGAAATTCTTGAGACCTTCCTGAAGGGTGAAGTAGGATGGGATGAGGTGCCTGAGACACATCCAGGCTGGGCTCGCAGCCCTTGCTGTCTTTGAATTTCTATAGCAAGAACATCCAGCTACCAGGCATATAGTGCTGTCTTTGAATTTCTTTAGAAATACAGCCCCGGAGGTCACCTTGACCTTTGCCATGTCCCTCACCACCTGTAATGGGGCCAGGTGACTATTACTAGCAGTGGAAGGTTTAGAAGAGTCATCTTCATAGTGCCCAGGGCCCAGGGCAGCCCTTTGCTGACCCCAAAGGGAGCTTGTTCAAAGAAGGCAGGAAAGGGCATAGATGAGGGTGGGCAGCAGTGAGGGTGAGGTCATGATTATAGAGCTGCTTCAGATATCCAGTCCCTCTCTGGAGGGAGTCCAGGGAAGGCAGGAGAGGAGACTCGTGCCTGGTGCACTGCAGATGTTCAGGGAGCTCTTGTGGCTGAGAACAGAGGCAGACAGAATCCCTGAACGCATGGAGGCTGGAATTCAAGGTGTGAGCTTAGGCTGGAGGGGGAGAGAGAGAATGAATGATCTGAAGGCTGGGGGAGGAAATAGGAAAAGAGCCAATGTGAGCCAGGAGCGGTCAAGAGGCTGGACCAGGATGGGTCAACTCTAAATATGTCCTCTTCTGCCTGAGCCTCTGGCTCCTAGGGCTTTCCTTGGCATTGATTACCGGCCCAGGGAAAGGTTCCTCTGTGGCTCCCTCCAGGAAGCAGAAATCATGAAAATGATCTTAATAATGTGTGAAAATGGTATTAGGAATTACAGCTCACACAGGCACCTTTACACGTACCATCTCACTTCATGTCATTTGAGAACCACTGCACCGGCCTGGATGTTTAGAAGTCTGGGTTCTAGACTCAGACCTGAGTCTGAGTGGACAAGTCATCTCCCGTCTTTTGTGTGTGGGTTGGTCCTGAGAGGGCCAGGTAGCTGTCTTCATAGAACTGCCCAGTGGTAGGAGCTGTCGTGGGGGTTGAGGGAAGGAAGGGAGGGCTGGCAGGTTGACAGAGATTCCTGGCAAGGAGGAGCTGCTGCCTAGAGGAGGGGGAAGCTGTGTGGTAGGTGATGGAGGGGTGTTGCCTGGTGCCCATGGCTGCATGCCTGAGTGCCTTGCCCAGCAAGCTGTAGGTGTGTGCTGGGTGAGAGAGCTCACTTGCGAAATTGAGTGTCTCCTTTCAAGAAGTGTCTAGTTGCAAATCTCCCCCTCTCTCAAGACAATGGCCAGGGGCCCACAAAGATCTTTTGTTTTTTTTTCTGCCACAGTAGGAGGCTAATCTTTAGGTATGGGGCCACCACTGGAGGTGAGGGTCTCCTGCACACACGTGCTGACATGGGTCAGCGTCCCCCTTGGGAGAAGTGCTCTCTCAGGACAGAAAAAAGGTCCTTGGCCACCGTCCCTCCATTTTCCAGAGGCCGCTTCTGGGGCAACCATTCTCTGGTTGGCATCTCTCTGTCACCAGCAGTGGATCCTGACAAATATTGGGGCCCAGAGTTGCAGCTTGGGGACTTTTCCAGGAGAGCCAGGGCAGGGGTTGAAAATCAGTGCTCTACAGAGACCTTCCTGTCTCCAAGGGCTGCTAGGCAGCGTGGACTCATCCACTGCAGAGAAAGTGGATTTATTGCAGGTGGGGGAGAGAGGGGTCAAAGGGCCAGTGGGGAGTGTGACGCTGGCCGCCAGCCTTGCCAACTTTCACCACCGTGGGCGCACCTGCTCACACTTAGGAACATGCACAACCCTGAACGTGGGGCCTATAGAGAGACTCGGGAAATGCACACACTTGCACACTAGCAAATCCGTATACACCATTCCCAGACACACCAAGGGGGGTGGGTTTGTATACTCCCCGTCCACCGTGCCCGCACCAGGTGCAGGCTCTTCAGAGCATCCCCCCACTCCCACCTTCCCTTACCAGCGCGGACCCCAAGTCTCCAGCTCCTTCTGAGGGGCTAGAGGGTCCATCTCTTACCGCCTACAGCTCAGGGCAGCTGCTAGGCTTACGATACTCCCTAACCCCAAGACCCCACGCTTTTCCTCTAGCCTGTCGCCGCTTCCCACCCCTCTCACTGGCGGCCGCACGGGCATGTCCTGGAAACAATTACTCTGTACTGGGGACCGACTTCTGACCTGGGGAAAAGAGGGACTGGGTGGGCCTTCCGCCTCAGGCCGGGGCCTGGCAGGGTGGCTGGGGTCTCCGAACCTGGGTTCGCGACCTCCGGCCAGATAGACGGCCTCTCGGAGCTCCTCCGAGCCTCTGTCGGGAGGCCCTGGAGGTCCCGGCCGGGCGCGTTCAGGCCTTGCTGCCCCGCGGGAGGCTTTGCGGCGAGTGCAGCTCCACAGACTGCCGCCGCCGCACCTCGCGCTCCTCCCAGTCGGTGTCCGGCTCCAGCCCCTTCAGCACAGCCAGGCGCTCCGACAAACTCTTGGAGTGAGGGAACAGCACGTAGTTGTAGAGGAGGGAGCCCAAGATGGCTCCGACCAGGGGTCCGATCCAGAAGACCTGGGATGCGAGAGGAAGAGGCGACTGGGCATTGCGCACTCGGAGGCTCGGGGCTCGGGGTCCCAGCCCAGCTGGTATGGGGCCGCTGCTGGGGTGTGAGGCACACTGTGGGGACTGAACCCGTCTTCCACGCTAAACTCGCAGGCCCAGGACCATCTCCTCTCCTTACTAATGCGATTAATGTACTCAAATAAAATACTTCTTCATGTAGTTAGTGATGGAGTCCCTGCGTGGTGCAAACGGTCCCTTCCAACTTGCCGCGATCTTATAGAGCTGAGTAGAACTGCTCCATAGGTTTCCTAGGCTGTAATCTTTACAGTGCAGTCTGATACACCTTTCTCCAATGGAGCCTTTTAGCATGAGAATGCCACCACGGCTCCTTCCACCAAGAGGGCTCTCCAAAAAGGTCTGGTGATGTACTTCTGAAAAGCCAGTCACTTAAAATTCTGTGGAGCACACAGTTCTACTCTGACACACATGGGTAAGACACACATAAGTAAGAATCAACTCTATGGCAGTTGGTTTGATAGTACCGACAACACTCTAGCTGTTGGGGAAGATGAGCTAGTGTGGACTGGTTAAGGGTGTGAATTCTGAATGTAACTACCTGTGGTGAATCCTGATCCCACTTACATGTGTGCATAGACAAAGTTCTTACCCTCCTTGTGCCTCTGTTTCATTATAATAATACCTAGTTGTGGCACTGGAGGATAAGCACTGGACTGCTAACTGCAAGACCAGTGGTTCAAACCCACCAGCCGCTGCTTGGAAACCCTATACAGGGTCAACAACAGCAAGGTAGTTATGAAGGGAGAGCAGTGGCTCCGTAAGATAAGCACAGGACTACAAACCACACAGTGGTTCAAGCCCACCAGCCAAGCCCACCATGGGAGAAAGATGAAGCTTTCTGTTCCCGCATAGATTTGAAAAAAGCCTCAGAAACCCTACGCAGGGTTGTCATGAGTCAGAACCAACTCAAGTGTACTAACAACAACAATAACAAGGTCATTATGAAGATTAACCGAATTAATATCAGCAAAACACTTAGAAGATCTAGCACATACTAAGTATGCGCTAAATAATTTAGCACTAAATAAGTGCTAAATAATAAAAAGTGTAAACTGTTAGCTATTGTAAATAATAAATGTATTGAATTCTAAGTGTACAACACTGTATAAGCTGTTATACGTGGGTTGTTGTTGTTAAGTGCCATCAAGTCAGTTCTGACTCAGCGACTCAGTATAGAGTTCCTGAGGAGCGGCTGGTGAGCTTGAACCGCTGACCTTGCTGTTCAAACCGACCTTGCATTAACCCACAACGCCACACCAGGAATCCATACATGGGTAATCTCACTTAATTTTTCTAAGAAACCAATGAGGTAAGAACTGTTACTAACTGAGTCCTTGGTGTCAGATTCAGAAGGTGGAACCCAAGACTCCGCAGGGTCCCAGAAGGAGTGTGAAAGGTTTGGGGCACAGCTGATGACCCCCACCCCACCCTGGACCACTGTCTTCTAGCTCTTGTTCTCTCTTTGAGATGGGTTTCAGGGGAGGGGGAGGTGGAGGAGGTTCAGCCATTACCCAGTGGTCCTCAAACTTGCCGGTGACGACAGCTGGAGCCAGGGAGCGGGCAGGATTCATGGAGCAGCCAGTGTAGTGGATCTACAGTAGGAGACAGGGGTCAGGGAACGAAGGGAGATGAGAATAGGGCAGGGAGTCCTTGCCCACTTCTTCAACGCTTGGGCTTAACCTGCCTAAGTGTTGGATATGAGACAAACAATGAAGGTCATGTTATATTTACAGGGCTGGAGTGATAGCTATTCATTGTTATGTCTGGGTTTCAGTCTCTCTAGGGATGTGTCTATATGTCTGTCCTTCGGGGGGGTGGGGTCTTTGTGTCTGTCACTTTTGGGTTTCTGTGTAGCTGTGTATAGCGTGGTCTTTGTGTCTGTTTAGGGAGGATCTGTGTGTCTGTCCCTCCAGGGAGGCTAGAACCAGTGGCCATGACCTACCCCAAGGAGGTGACCCAGGGCCACAGAGAAACCGATGGAGAGGGCAGGGGTACCCAGGTTGTCTCCACGGCGGTCATCGGTGGAGGCGAAGATGCAGAGCACCAGCTGCAGGGTCAGGAAGAGCTCTACAGTTACAGCCTGGCCAGCCGTTGTGTTGTTGCTGAGCTAGGGACAGAGAGGGAGTGGGGTGGGGAAAACACTGTGTATAAGACCCTCACTTGCTTCATATTCCTGCCCAAGTCTAGTTTAGCTTCCAGGGAGGCCTGAAAGCCAGAACACCTGGGCTCTCCAGCCACCTTCACACAAGCTACTGGAACCTTCGTCAGGGTCCTGGCTCGTGAGCAGGAGGATAGATCCCAGGACTACCCATGATCCTCCAGGCAGAGATAGGAAAACTGACTCCATGGCCCATTAGATTTGGAGGCTGGAGTTCTGGACCTAAAGTGTGAGAGGAAAAGAAGTTGCTGTTTGATCCAGAAGTTTTGTTTCTTAAAGAACAAGAAGGAAAGAGGTTTCAATCACAGTAGGAAGCTTTTGGCCAGGTAACAGGAAGGCCTTCCTCTCTGTCTAGGTCATAAGATACGTATTGAAATGACTGTGGTCTTTCCATGGTCACAGAAACAGGGATAGAGTCTAGAGACTGGCCTTTGAGGCCTTGGATCTGGGGTCTGGATTCTAGGGTACCCACTCTCCTCATGAGTCCAACATGTAACGTCACCCTAAGATTGGTCTGTTCCTCACTGTGTTTTCAGTTTTACACTGGGTCTGCTCCCTGCTTCTCCTGTGAAGGTTGGGGGTGGGGACAAAGGAGTCCTATACATTGAAGTTCCATAGTCATGTGGAATGTCCATGATTCCTTTGCCTTGGGTGAGGAGAGAACTTGAGGACAGAGCAACAAGATGATTTCATAACTGGGCTGTGCCCAGCATTGGATTTCTCTTAGGATTGTCATCCTGTGCCCTACACCCTGACCCCTGGGTGGAGCTATAACAACTCTAGTCTTCCAGGCCCTGCACCCCTGGCCCTGGGTCCTAGTTGTCAAGCTGCTGCTCTTGGGTCTGTAGGATCTAACCTACATCCATCCATCCTGTTGTTCAATCGCAGAGCCTATAGTGGGAGCAGTGGAGAGAACTTTGGAGGCAGCCACTTGTGGGATTTTATTTATACAACCTTAGTTTTTCCCTTCTTGAAAATGGGATTTTAAAAAAAGCAAACAACAACAAAAAACACCTGATTTCTGGAGGACTGTGAGAATTTCAGATGACAAGTACAGAGCCCCAGCCCCAATTCTGTTGTTGCATGGCTGCCCTCAGGGAGATGTATGGATGTAGGTTTGGTGTCAGACAACTCTGGGTCATGTTGCTACTTACTGTTTTTTTTGATTTGGGATAATTGGATGCTGAGTCTTAATTTACCACTCAGAGAGGGGAGATCACAGACTTTACAGTTTGTACCAAGGACGAAGTTACATTTGGTCTGGCACAGAGTAGGTGACCATCAATGGTAAGTCTTCTAGTGGTCAGCATGGCCTTGGGGAGTCATCCCAGCTCTTCCTAACTTCAGGGTAAGTCAACCCTGCCACAGACCTACTCCAGTCAGGCAGGGTTCTCCCCTAGTCCACAAGATGGTAAACACTGAGCAATAGCTTGGGGAAACTTTCCAGACCTTCCTTCTGAGGGCTTGGTGATCCCCGTGGTCTCTTAGTGTCCCTAACCCCCTGCAATTAGAGAAGAATCCCTAGCCTTACATCCTGAGGCTTTCTTTTCTTGTTTTAATAAATGTTTTATTGTGAATTGTGTGATAGTTTACATGGAAGAACATAGGTTTTACATTCATTCTATCATACATCGTTTCATTGCCATAGTTACCATCCCGTCCTTGCATCATCACCCAACTGAAGGGTATACCCTGCAAGCCTGCCCCCTTCCCCCTTCCCCCCCCCCTCCCCCGGTCCTCATAGCCCCATTCCCTCTCTGGATCCCAAGTCCCCAGCCACTCCATCTCTTCACATCATCTTCTCTGCCTCCATCTCAGGCCTCACTGCTTCTCTGGGTAGGGTCCCGCTCTCCGCTCTTCTCCATTGATAGTTCCAGGGCCCTCCGCTCCTAGACTGAAAAGTTAATCACTCCCCTCCTTGCTATAAAATGTTCACCTTTACATTTCCAATCTGAAGCTTTCTTGACCAAACTTTCAAAAAGTTCTTCTTACAGTCTAACTAGACCTCTCCTTGCTGCAAACAGAACTAATTTTGTTCACAGTGGTAATGGGCACACTCTTCAATCTGTCCACTACCTTGACCACTCTAGTCTTTTTCCAGTCCTAGGCTCTTAGCCTCATATGTTTTCCATTTTGAAGAAAAGAGTTTGATAACAAGAATACCTCTGTCCCTTGCATGAGGAATGGTCACTTGTATAAAAGAAGGATGGCCACCATACAGGAAATCAGAGCTCTTTCCCAGTGGCCAGAGGACAAAGCAGGCCAGGGAACGGGGGATACTAGGAGCTGAAAAAGGCAGCAGCTGTCCTGGCTGGGGGTGGGGGTGGAGTGAGAGCACAGACCATCTCTCCTTACTGGTACCACTCAGACTCCCAGGCCATGCTTGCACAGGCCCTGAAGGGGTGTGTGAAGAGGAAGACTTAGATCATTACCCGCATCTTCCAAAGTGGCCCACTTAGCCACTGTTCCACGGAATCAGAACTAAACTCCCTGGCTCCAAGAACCTTCTCCAGGATCCAGAGAGGCCTAGCTCCCACATCGTTCACCAGGATTCCAGTTCTTTCTCTGGTATTAATGAAACTGGGGAACTTTTAGCTTATCATGTCCCCTCGCTGAGTCTCAGTTTCCTTGTTTGCAAAATGAGACTTAGAAGATGGCTCAGGGAGGGAACATTGGTCAGACTTTTGCAGTCAAGCTGGGGTTTGAGGGCTGTCTCTGATATGTCTCCTTCCTGAGACTCAGTTTTTACATTCTTGAGAAATGGATATGCTCAACCCTCCCTTGAAGGGCTGTTGTGAAGGGTGAGTGTGCTTGTGTTGTGAAGGGTGAGTATATAGCTTGTGAGGAGCACCTGTCATGGGGTCAAGGACACAGGAAGTGCTGAAGGACAGCTGGGTCCCTTTCCCCCCAGAAGATTCTGGTAACTGTCTCTTGATGAGTTCTAGACCAGTCCATTGATGCCTTGATGCTGCTCTTCCTCCATGAGGCTCAGGACAGAAGCTACGGGCAGACTGTATTCTGCATCTGTTCTGACTTTGTTTCTCCTCTTACACTGATTCTCCTGTGATTGTGTTCCTACATTCAGCCTGTCTCTCTCCCACCCAAACTCTCACTCATGCTATCCTTTACAGGGAACACCCCAGGATCTGTTTCTTGTAGAAGAAGTGAAGCTCTGGCGACTCACCGCATTGACAGCCAGGTCCCCACGAATGTCTGGTGGTGTGAGTTCATGGAGTAGGGCAGCTCCGGCCACGGCCCCCAGCAGCTGGGCAGCCACGTAGAAGGTGGCTCGGAGAAAGGAGACGTGGCAGCCCACGAGGCAGGCCACAGTCACAGCAGGATTGATGTGGGCCCCGCTGATGTGACCTAGGGTCTGCACGAGGGTGCCGATAGCTAAGCCGAAAGCCATGGCAATCTGCAGCACAGAGGGCAGGGCCTGTGGCCAGTTGAGGGCTGAGCCAAGACCAAAGAAGACAAAGAGGAGAGTGGCCAGGAACTCGGAGAACACGGCCCTGGAGAAGGCTATGGACCGGAGCTCCCACATGCTGTGGAGCCTTCCCTGGGCCCGCTTAGCGGTCCTGAGGAAGCAGGTCTGTGGCGCTCTTGTGCTTTCTCAGGGTCTCTAGGGAGGCCTGATGTCGGGCATTTATAGGGTTCTTTCAGCCAGAATTTGCACACGTGGGGCGAAGGTGGAGTTTAGTGTCCCTCTCCTCCTCCCCCACCCCCTACCAGCCCACCCGCATGCCTATCACCCCATCTAGGCCTTCACAGCTGACTAATGTTCCCCATTAAAGAGCTCCAGATAAGGCTTGACGTCCCCTGGTTTTCCGTGTTTGTTCCCTCAGTTATCCCAGGTCTGCTGCTCCCTACCCCCCTCACATTCTCATCTGGTTCTATGAATGGGAACCCCTTAGGGGATGTGTCCAACCCCCTTTCTCTGACTCAAACATTTGGCCAAGGCAGTGCCAACACCTCACCCAAAATTGACTATGAGAGATGTCAAAGCTACCTCTTCTCATGACTGGGAAGTTCTACCTGCTGTCTGACCTCTAATTTTTTTCCCTTCTGATGGGGATGGAAAACAACTGGTTGGCTTGTGACTAACATTTTAAAGCATAAAGAGTTTGTGTCTTGTTCTGGTTTTGCTTTCTTGCAGTCAATCACCCATAAGTCATTAAGCTTTTCTTACCTCCTCCCTGGAACCATAGCCAAATGGCCGCTCCCATAGCCTGGAGGCAGGGGTATGGTTTCAGTGGTCTGGACCTGGGTGATGGAGTCAACCTGGGGTCGACTGAGGAAACTGAGGTCTTTCTACCATTCCAACATCACCTGTTCCATCTCTGTGATTTAATCCTTCTTGTCATAGTCTATTATATGGGGATATTAACAAACCTGCCTTGTGGGATTGGAGTTTGGATTTAAATGAAATAGTGTATGTAAAGTACTCAGAGTAGAACCTGGCCCACGTAAGCCCTCAATAAATATGTTATTATTAGCAATGGAGTCCTGATGTAGCGCTGTGGGTTAATGTGCTAGACTGCAAAGTCATTTGAACTACAAGGTCGGCAGTTCAAGCTCACCAGTTGTTTCTTGGAAACCCTATACAGGGTCACTATGGGTTGGAATTGACTCGACGGCACATAACAACAACAACTTATTAGTAATACTATGTAAACTGTGAGAAGGAGAGCAGGTCTCCCTAAACACATGTCCAGGTTCCAGAAGCACCTCCAGTGTTTAGAGTCGTCCAGGTCGCAGAGCCAAGACATATCTGTGGGCAGTGAACTGGGCAGGCTCCAGAAGGCTACAATGCCCAATAAGTGGCTTCTTGAACTCTGTGTCCACTCAGCCCTGCCTCAGGGCAATGCCACCTCCTACCACCGATGCCATTGTGGCCTCTGGAGCCCAGGAGGTGTTCGGGTCTGGTAGTTCCCAACTCCACTCCCCAGCTTTTCCCTAATCCCACTAGGCCTGTTACTGCAGAAATGCCTTTTTCTCTTTTTCTCTCTCCGGGACCCAAAGGCAGGGGAAGGCATAGAGTGGGGACAGGTGACCTGTTTCTGAATCCTGCTCTGTCTCTCCTGTGTAGCAGGATCCTGGGCAGTCCGAGGAACAGAGATTTGGGAGAAACTGGAGATGATAGAATTGGAATGGAGGCCCCTTGTTGTATCAAGGGAAGCGACCCTGGAGGGTAAATGACTTATCCAAAGTAGTTCAGTAAATTAGTGTCTAACCTGCAACTGGAACTTGTTCTGCAGGGTTTTTTTTTAAACCACACCTAACAAGGTCGGGTCACATTCCAAGTCTCAGTTTCTTTTACTGGACATTGGGAATAATGATGCCTACTCCACAAAGTTGTTGTGAGGATGAAGTTAGATAATGAATGGGAAAGTATTTTGCAGTTGAGAACACATCATAAGTACATATAGGGACTTGGGGCTTCTGCTATAGGAAGTGGAAGGGGAGGAAAGAAGAAGGAAACAACCCAAATCGAACAGAACATTTCAGGAGAGCAGGGATTTTTGTGGGGTTTGTTCCCTTATGTCTAAGGGGGCTTCAAAAGTTCATGGAATGAAAAGAATGGACTTTTTCTATGAACTTTTGGAAGCCTAATATTCCCAGTGCCTAAAACAGTGTCTGACACATCAGTAGGTGGAAAACCCACTTCTGAATGAAGACAATGAAGACTGGGGGCAACCCAAATGAAGTGGAACCTGGATGGTGGTCAAAGACTGCATATTCCCCATCCCTTTCTGCCCACTCACTGCCCACTTTCTGTTTCTAGCACTCAAAGTAACTCCAAGAAAAATGCCTCCCTGGATTCCCAAATATACTCTCAAGCGCTAAGCTGCTGTGTGTTCTTGGATGAGTCACTCATCCTTGCTGGTCTCTCTAAAACATTTCTGGTCTCTAGAAAGTCCACCAACCCCTGATTCTGGGAAAATCTCTCTGACACTTGTTGTTAAGTGCCATCCAGTTGGTCCTGACTCATGACCATGTATAGGGTTTCCAAGGCTGTAAATCTTTACGGGAGCAGAGAGCTTCATTTTTCTCCCATGTTGTGGGAGTAGATTTGAACCGCTGACCTTGTGGTTAGCAATCCAACATATAACCACTGTGCTACTAGGTCTTCTACCATTGTTGTTGTTGTTGTTAAGCGCCATCAAGTCCATTCCGACCCATAGTGAACCTATATAGGGTTTTTGAGGAACAGCTGGTGAGATTGAACTGTCAACCTTGCGGTTCAAAGTACAGTTCAGCGCATTAACCCACAGCGCCACACCAGGACTCCATAAAATATGGAAATCTCTTACCTCCCAAATAAACTCAGAAAAGGCATTAAGACTCCTCTTTGAAGCCCTTTAAGTCCAGACCCAAATTTTTGTGTGGGTGTGTTCATTCAGTCACATAATCATGGAATTCAAAACTTGATGATGTCTTAGTCTCTGGAACATAGATTGAAAGTCAATTCCTGAGAGACTGTGACTTGCTGGGTCTCCCAGCTTGCAGTGCCTATAGAACTCAGGCTCAAGATCTGGTCCCAAGTTTGGGAAAGGGAGGGACCCCAACTACAACAGTACACCCACTTGTGCCTGTCATTTGATTTTTCTTTGCAAAAGGGAGGAAGAAGGTGTCCCTGTCAAGACTGGTCTGACTCATGTCTGTGGTTCCAGGTGGCTGGCAGAACTTCAAGCAGGGGCTGTACTTTGCTGACCATGATCACCACACCTTGTCTTATGGAGTCCACAGTGCCACCAGCTGTAGCATGCACTACCAGTTGTTGTTGTTAGATGCACAACAGAACGAAACACTGCTCAGTCCCGTGCCATCCTCACAATTGTTGTTAGGCTCAAGCCCATTGCTGCCGCCACTGAGCCGATCCATCTTACTGGGGGTCTTCCTCTTTTTTGTGGACCCTCCACTTTCCCTTCTCTAGGGACTGGTCCCTCCTGATAGCATGTCCAAAGTATGAGAGACAAACTCTCCTCATCCAGTCTTCTAAGGAGACTGTACCTTGTCCAACACAGATTTGTTTGTTCTTCTGGCAGTCCATGGTACTTTTAATAATTGCCTCCCAACACTGTAATTCAAATGCATCAATTTTTCTAGGGTCTTCTTTATTCATTGTCCAACTTTCACATGCATGGAGGCTACTGAAAATACCATGGCTTTGGTCAGTTGTACCTTAGTCCTCACACTAATGTCTTTACTCTTGAACACTTCAAAGAGGTTTTGTGCAGCAGATTTGCCTAATGCAATACGTCATTTGATTTCTTGGCTGCTGTTTGCATGCGTTCTAATTGTGGACCCAAGCTAAGTGAAGTCTTAGACAACTTCAATCTTTTCTTCGTTTATCATGACATTATTTACTGTTATCTTTACATTGAGGTGCAACCCATATTGAAGGCTGTAGTCTTTGATTTTAATCAATAAGTATATTAACTCTTTTTAGCTTTTGGCAAGCAAGGTTGTATTATCTGCATTTCACAGGTTGTTAATGAGTCTTGCTCCAATCCTCTTGCTACATTCTTCATATAATCCAGTTTCTCAGAATAAAGACTGAATAAGTATGGTGAAAGAGTACAACAACCCTGGCACATGCACACCTTTCCTAATTTTAAACCATTCAGTGTTCCTTTGTTTTGTTCTAACATGGTCTCTGTACAGGTTCCTCATGAGCTCAATTAAGTGTTCTGGAGTACTTATTCTGTCGATGTTATCCTTAGCTTGTCATGATCCACACAATCAAAAACCTTCACATAGTCAATAAAACACAAGTAAACATCTTTCTGATATTCTCCGCTTTCAGTCAAGATCCTTCTGACATCAGCAATGATAACCCCTCATTCCATGTTCTCATTTGAATCCACCTTGAACCTCTGGCATTTCCTTATTGATAACTGCTGTAGTCATCTTTGAATTATCTTCATCAAAATTTTACTTGCATGTAATATTAGTGATATTCTTAGATGATTTCTACATTCTGTTAGGTCACGTCTCTTTGGAATAGGCATAAATATGGATCTCTTCCAATCAGTTAGCCAGGTAGCTGTCTTCCAAATTTCTTGGCATAGATGAATGAGTGCCTCCAGCATTGCATCAGTTTGTTGAAAATTTTCAATTTGTATTCCATCAATTCCTGGAAATTTGCTTTTCGCCAATGCCTTCAGTGCAGGTTGGACTTCTCTCTTCAGAATCATTGGTTCTTGACCATATAGTACTTCTTGAAATGGTTGAACATCTACCATTTCTTTTTGGTATAGTGACTCTGTGTATTCCTTCCATCTTCTTCTTTTTTTTTTTT
>NW_006408656.1:7396489-7400411 GCF_000296735.1 Chrysochloris asiatica
TTCAGTCTTTTCTCTGTTGATAAGAATGTTGTTTATTGGTCCAGTGGTGAGGATTTTTGTTTTCTTGACATTGAGATGCAACCCATACTGAAGGTTGTGCTCTTTGATCTTCATCAGTATCAAGTGTAGTATTCTGCTAAGCCATTGTAGTTTTTGCACATACATGTTGCATTTCTGGCTGATAATGCAGGAAATTTTGCAACACTACACTGTTGAACAAGGTTGTATCTATCACTTTAAATGGCATCAATATCAATGTCATCATCCTTGTTGTCAGACTGCTCAGTTTCAACTTTAGGAACATTGGCAGTCTTCGAATACGCTACCTCAATAGTCTCATCTCATCTCCTCACCGCCAGAAGATTCCTCCTCTGCCTCCATCAACCACTTTCTGAATGGTCCTGCTTTGAAATGAATCTCTTTGGCACGTCTTTGAGACATATTTTTCAGAAGCCTTTTCTGACTAGCTGATGATGACCTCTACCAGAAGGCCTGTGTTGCACACATTTCAGGATGTGTGGAATGTTGGAGATGACCTGAGCCTGAAGCACATTCCAAACCATGAAGCAGATACCCCTGGAATCTTTTGTTTTTGTAACAAAATCATTGGAAATGGCTTCTGTATTTCTTGATTTGTTCCCTAATCTTCTCGTTAAAAAGAACTCCAGTCAAAACAAGAGGGGCCATGGCTTTTATATCAGCAACAATTTCTTTGTCAGATGAATTAATAGTGCCCTCTTCTTTGTTTTTCTTAACAAAATCAAACAGAATGTTGACCCACTCTTTAATGGTCTTCTCAGATCATCATTGAAGGTCAGAACGTTTGTAGGTGGCTGATTTCATCCATTCTGTGCCTCTGCACATCCTCAGTTGTATCTTCCTTCCAGCCGTCCTCCTCCTCTTCTCCCACAGCATGGGGAGGACTGATTTCATTTGGAGAAGGAGGTGGTGGTGCTTCACTGCTGGACACAGAGCCACTTTCCTTGTCTTAGCCCTTTCTGTTGTCCTTTTCCTTTTCTTTCTTTCCTGTACTACCACTGTTCTCAGGTAGGTTTTTGAGAATGATGGTGCAGAATTCATGATGTATATCAAGCATGCCTTGATAGCCACAGGCTTTACAAGAATTTCCTATTATTTGCTTCTTTGGACTGTCATGCAGATCTGTTTCAGGATCCTCACACTCAAGACAGAGAACAAATTTTTTAATGAATCCATCCAACATGCAGCTTAAGCATCTCGTGAGATCCATGGACAATGTAATAGTTATTCTTAACATCAAAGGATATTTTGTGGGATACGTTCGAGGCCAGTTAAGCACTTTTGTAACATCAGCCATGCAGACTATAACTGTCTTGATTCCATTTACTTTGCCCTCAACCTTGACAATCAGACCAGGCATCTTTTAGAGATAGAACTGGTCTGACACTTTGTAGTTGACATTGACAGACATTTTGGCTTATTAGTGGCTTTATCAATAAGATAGAGATCTTTGCAACTTTTGGTATCTTCTGTTTGGGAAAGGAGGGATGACATAAATGACTGTAAGAGTTTTCGGTCTCTGACCTGAAAACATTTATGCTACTGTAAGCTTCTTGCCTGTATGCTGTGTTTCCCCAATACAGGTACTAATGGCTTAGCAAACAGCTTATTGTGATCAAATAAAGACATATGAAGCATGGTACATGATCACCAGTGTCTGGGGCAGAGGCAGGTAGTCGGGCGAGGAGTGGAAAGGCATGTGATGCTGTCAAGCATGGAAGGAGTCCCAACAATGTCCAGGGTCCATGCCCATCAATGCCAGAGGTGGCAACTTTCAGAGTGCTGTGAGGTGTGGTGGCTGGTCCACCAACACTTCCTGTCTCTGGGACATTGTGGTGGTATTGTATTTGTATTTAATTGGTGATTGCATGCTAATGTGTTCTTGAGCTCTCACCAACGATTCTCTCTGGGTGCAATTAGAGAATGGAAGTGTTTGAACCATTCTCCATTTGTGCAACTCAGTTTAGGTTGAGTTTGGATGGTGTTGGCTGATGTCTATCATTGATCAGGTGGTATACGATAAACTGGTATTAACTCTTGCCAATACCAAGGTGGAGCTGTAGAGGTTATGGTTGTGACTGGGCTGTATGGGCATGGTTGCTGTCTCTTGTCAGGTGGGAAAGAGGAGGATGTTTCCATCCCCACATACGCACAAGAAAACAAAACAGAATAAACAAACAAGCAACCAACAATGGAAAGAGAAGATATTAAAGTGAAAAAAGAAATTAAAACAGGCAGCAATAAGGAAAAAAAAGGTGAAAAGAGGGACAGGAAAATGGAGACATAGAATAGAAAAAATAAGAGAAAATAAAAGGAAGAAAAAAAATTCTTGGAAAAATTAGGGAGAGGGAAGATGAAAAGAGAGAGTAGAGTAGCATAGAAAGATCAAAAGAAAAAATGAAGAAGAATAGAGGAAATGAGAAACAAGAAAAGAAGGAAAAACAAAAATGGAGCTAGGATAAAATTCAAGGGAATGGAAAGAGAAGAAGGAGAACAAAGAATAAACAAACACTAACAACAAAACAACTCAAGATAAAAAACAAAAACAAAAGCCAGTGCAGCTGTTGGATCTGGAGAGGAGTAAACTCTGGGGGACTCTTGCCAGCCTAACAGTTCATGAGGAAGGGATATGACAACAGAGTTCCTGTCCCTAGATGGAGTTCCTATAGGCCTATGTGTTAGCTATGTTCAGGGCACTCTTGAAATGTTCTTTTTGATGATGAATGTGCCTCCATTCCCCTTGAATTTGTTGTTCCCGGTATAGTAAACCATATGACTGTCAGATTCAAAATGGTAAATATCAGTCCATTTCAGTTCACTAAAAACATGTCTAGGATATCAATGTCTATGCATTCCATTTCATTTTTGACAACTTATAATTTTCCTAGATTCATACTTCGTACATTCTTTGTATCAATTATGAATGGATATTTGCAGTTATTTCTTCTCATTTTGAGTTGTGCCCACCAATAAATGAAGGCCCTGAAAGCTTTTCTTCATTCAAGTCATCATGGTCACCTCTATTTTGAAGAAGCAGCTCTTCCCCAGTCATATTTTTAATGCCTTCCAACCTGAGGGCTCATCTTTCTGACACTATATCTGATAATGTTTTGTTGCCATTCGTACGTAAGGTTTTCTGTGGCTAAACATTTCAAAGTAACCGCCTCACTTTCTTCCTAGTCTGTCTTAATGTGGAAGCTCTGTTGAAAGCTGTTCACCATGGGTGACCTTGCTGACATTCAAAATACCAGTGACATAGCAACACACAAGCCACAAACTGACAGATCAGTGGTGGCACTACCAATTAGAGTCTGACAAGACTTTTGTTTTCCACTTAGCATTTTATTGGACTCCTGGTGTGGTGCTATAGAATAAACACTGGACTGCAAACCATAAGATCAGCAGTTCAAACCCACCAGGTACTCCTTGGAAACTTTATACAGGATTGCTATCAGAATCAATTCAATCACATTCCACAAAACAGCATTTTATTATTTAAATAACTTTTTTATTTAGTTAGATATCAGTTTCTAAAATCAAAATCACTCTTGTGCATGCATAAGAAAAGGATATGATAGGCAAAAGAAATCAGCTAACTAGTCCTAAAACTTCTTTACGTTCTGAGTCTAACTTCCCTGTTGGATTCAGACTCCTTGATGCTTTTCCACACACTTTTCCACTCTCAGGGACATCAGTGAGTTCTTTAAAAGATTGCTCACTTGTTTCCAGAATTCATTTCCAAGCCTCAGATATTCAATCTGTAAATTTTATTTCAGGTGTTTTCTTGCTTCATGTATGATTGATCATCATTTTGCCCTTTTGTCAGGAAAAAAAATTTTTTTCATAGTTTTAGCTACTTGTGGGGATCTTCTTTCTTTTGGTT
>NW_006408656.1:7403671-7428026 GCF_000296735.1 Chrysochloris asiatica
TTCCCTCCAGAGTCATCTTTTTGATGACTTTTCCAAAAAGGATTATACTGAGCAGGTGTAGGGATGAGAAGACCTGGGACTCACCTGACCAAGTGTAGGTATGCACAGGCTGTAACCACCTCTCCCAGCTACTAAGAGATGCCACTGATTGTAAAAGACATTATGTTGTGAAAATGGTACATTTTAGAGTTTGTGGAATGTAGAAATAATATTTTTACATCTACTAACTCTCTTAATCTTCACAATAATCCTATGAACCAATAACTATTATTCCATTAAGCATTTTTATTGTGTTAAAAATACATATAACAAAAAGTTGGCCATTTAACCATTGTAAAGTGTAGAAAGAAGTCCACAAGTCACTTCTCAGAAACCCTATATAGGTTTGCTATGAGTTGGAACTGACTTGACGGCACTAAACAACAACAAGTATACAAGCTAATGACAATTACTTTCACTTTATTATACCACCATCCATTTCCAAAAATTCCACACCAGCTCAAACAAAAACTCAATACCTCTCAGCAATAACTCCTATTCCCTTCTCTTCAGTCACTGGTACCCCTAATAACTTTTGTCTCTGTGCATTTGTCTATTGTAGATATGTCATATAAATAGGATCATACAGTATTTGTTCCTTTGTGTATTGTCCAGTTTTGTGGGGCTTTTTAAACTCTTTATTGTGAGTAGGGTGAAGGTTTATAGAGCAGATCAATTTTCCATTCAACAATTCATACTCATTTTGTTTCATGTCAATGATTGTAATCTCCACAAGTAACATTACCTATCTCACTTTTGCTTGTGTATCCTGTTTCCATTTCTCCTTCATTCCCAACTCTTATAAATTTTGTCCTTGGGTAAATGCTGTCCTTTTGATGTCCAATGGATGATTATTCTAAGGTGTGTGTGCCTCCCTAATGTTATTATTCCCCTTGTAGACCTGTCTATTTTTCATCTCTAGACCTGATGGGTGACTACGGGCTAGTCTCATGAGCTCCACCAGTGTCTCTCTCTGACCAGTAAGACTGGTCTTTTTTATGACAATCAATTTTGTTCCACATTTTTTTCTCCCACTCTATCCAGGGCCTTCTAATGTGCTCCCTTTCAGAGCAGTTGGCAGTTGTAGCTAGGCACCATCTAGTTCTTCTGGTTGTGTAGACTGATATTGTCCTGTTTTCAAAGGTGAAAATGTGAAGTTGAGAGAGGCTCAGTAACTTTCTTGAAGTCACACAACTATTAAACAGGAGGCAGAATTGAAATCCCAATAGTCTGGTTCTAGAGAGACTTTCTTGATTGTGAAAGTGAATCCTTACCTTACTCTGAAATAATCAAGATGGAAAGGAAGTGAGAAAGTGCTATAAGTCTCTGAATAATAAAGAATTTAAAGAAACAGGGATTTAATCTTCATTTGCTGAAAGAGTGGCGCTGGATGAATGTGGTGGAGCACACAAGGGGCAAGATTATGAAAACGTCTTAGACATTACCAAACACCTTGAGAGAATGAGTTGCTGGGCCTGGGGGCTCAGGATCATAGTTTTGGAGGATACCATGGTCAACTGGCATAGCATAGTCCACAAAGATATCCTGCTTTTGTGATCAATAACTGGGAGCTTAAAAGCTCATAAACATCTGTCCAAGGTGTAACTATTGATTTATTCCTGCAAGGAGAAAAAGAGTGGATTGAAGATGCTTGGAAACAATTAGTCCAGTGGACAAATGCAACATGTGAGCATCAGTCTTCATGATGCCAAGACGAGAAGAACCAGATGGTGACTGGCTACCACTACTAACTGCTCTGAAAGGTTTCAATTTTCAGCCAAGCAACAGATAGGTATGTAGGAGGGACAACAACACTAGTGGAGTGTGCACACCATAGAATGAATGGTCAACCATTCAAGATCTGAAGGGCAGCATTGAACTAAAGACAAAATTCAGAATGGTTGGGAGAGAAGAAGGACTGGAAACAAGAATCACAGGGAGGAAGTAGGTAGGATAAGTGATGTTACATTGAAGGGTAGCAATCATTAAGGTGAAGCAAAGTACATGATTTGTTGAATGTAAAACTGATGATCTTCTCTGTAAACCTTCACTCAATTCACAATAAAAACTATAACAAAAACAAAGAAAGAGGTGACTCTGGGAAGGGGGAGGTGGAAGGAGGGTGTCTGTGGGCAGTTTGGCCCATTCAGGATGCTGTGTGGTGGGGCATAGTGATAGGATTTCAGAAATGGTGTTGATAGTTGATGTGAAGTGCTTTCTGCTCTGAGCTGAGCTGCAAATACCCTCCCATTCTTGCCACGAGTTGGTAAAGTGAGTCACACACCATAGCCTGTATGGTTGGTACTGTGGGGAATGAGGGAGAAGGGGCTAAAGCTGGGAAGAGTGGGGACAACAGCCCCAGGCAGCAGGTTGGTGGAAAGGGTGTGTGAGGGGGCTCAGATCCTTTAGGAAACCTCAGAAATATCAGAGGGCATTGAGACATTTGACTTCTATGTAGGGATGCCAGATAAAACATGGGACATCCAGTAAAATTTTAATTTCAGTTAAACAATGAATCTTTTAAAAGTATATTGCATGGAACTTACATATACTAAAAATGATTAGCTGTTCATCTGAAATTCAGATCTAACTGGGAATTCTGCTTTTATTATTCACTAAATCTGGCAAACTTATTCTATTGAAAACAAAGTACTGAAGGTCTGTGGTCATATGAACTACAAACTACATGCTTACAATGACTTTTGAGGGTGGGTCTTATTACCCAATTTTATAGATGAGGAAACTGAGGCACAGAAGGATTATATAAATTGCCCAACATTACAAGAGTGGTAAGTGGAAGAAACAAAGTATGAATACAGTTCTATCTGATTCAGACTTTCAGGTTTTCTTCTCCAAATCCCAACTGCAGGACAGGTAGTCCTGAAGGCTGAAGTCCAGGTGGAATTGGGGATGGACACTGGTCAAGGAGAGAGAGAGAGTCTCCTTCTTACAGTTTCCCTTCTGCTCATGGGGTGAGGGCCATGAATAACGGATATGAGATCTTACCTAACCTCCTACCCTTCCCCATTGACCACAGGATGAGGCTGGACCTTGGGATTCTTGTGGCTCCTTCAACCTCTTTGTCTCTGGGTCTGCATATATGTTGCTCTCTCTGCTGAACATGTGTCCCATCATTTTCTCCTGGCTAACCCTTACCTAAGCTCTAGGTCAGTGACTTTCAAAGCTTTTTTTGACAGCTCTGAGGTAAGAAATGCATTTTATATCTCAGTCCATAAGCATTTTCTCTCATAGATAGATGGATCGGTAGGTAGGATGTGTGAAAAGATAGATGGGTAAGTAGGTAGATAGATAATATAGATATAAATAAAACGAACATTCCACAAAAGACTATTTCCCAAGTGTGATGTTTTAAATTCTACTCTGTTTCACTAAAAGTAATTTTGGTCACAACCACAACATTGATTTCATGACCCACCAATACCACTCATAGTTTGAAACATACTGCTTTAGATTTTGGGTTACAGATTACTTTTTTGTGGGTGGAGCCTTCCTATAGTCCTCATAAAATACACTTCTATGACTATATTTCAAATGGCTTGTTTTGCCCATTGTATCACATGGCAAGGAGTAATTCTGTTCAGTGTCTGTCTTCTTCTTGGGACAGTGGAATTCCAGAGGCAGGAATCATACCTGGGTTTGCACTCCAGGGCCTACCACAGGCCCTGGCACTATGTGTGTGTATGCTGTAGTGGTTGTTAAGTGCCATTGAATCGGTTCTGTCTGACTCATTCAGACCCATGTGTAGGGCGTCTGAGGAGCTGCTGGTGAGTTCGAACCAGTGACCTTTCAGTTCAATCCGACCTTGTAGTCCAGTGCATTACCCTGCAGTGCCATACAAGAACTGCATCCTAGGCATTAGTGAGCTGAAATTGACTGGTATCCGTCATTTTGAATCACACAATCATATGGTTTACTATGCCAGGAATGTCAAATTGAGGAGGAATAGCAACCCACTCATCTTCAAAAAGAACATTTTAAGATCTATCTTGAAGTACAGTGCTGTTTGTGATAGGATAATATCCATACATCTATAAGGAAGATCTGGTAGCATAGTGGTTAGGAATCAGGCTGCGAGCCTCAAGGTCAGCAGTTTGAAACTACCAGCTGTTCCATGGGAGAAAGATGAGGCTCTCTGCTCCCATAAAGATTTACAGCCTTGGAAACCCTGTACAGGGTTGCTATGAGTTGGAACTGACTCCACGGCACATAACCACCAACCACCACCATAAGGAAGATCAGATAATACCACTATTGTTCAAATGTATGCACCAACCATTAGAGCTAGTGATGATGAAATTGGCCATACTTTGTATCTCATACTTTGGACATGTTATCAGGAGGAACCAGTCCCTGGAAAAAGACATCATGCTTGGTAAAGAGAAAAGTCAGCGAAAAAGAGGAAGACCCTTAATGAGATGAATTGACACAGGCAGCAACAATGAACTCTAATGTAACAACAATTGTGAGGAAGGCACAGGACAGGGCATTGTTTCATTCTGTTGTACATAGGTTCGCTATGAGCCAGAATAGACTTAATGGCACCAAACAACAACAACAACAAGGGTAGAGAAGGGCAGGAATGAGTTTGCCCACATTTGGCAATGCTCAGGTGTGAGCAGGAAGACCTTTCTAATAACCCTGCCTTGTGAAGTGGTGAGTTCCCAGTTGCTTGAAGGGGTCCAAACAGAGGCTGAGCAAATGCTGGGGAAGTTGTGCAGGGTTGGACAGGCTGCTATACCTGCTGTAGCTCCTGTCTTCCTCTCCAGAGCTTTGGAGTCCTCTAAGTCCCTGCCTTCCTCCTTGGAAGTGGGGTGGACTGACCCATCTGCTCCTTGGGCTTCTATTCAGCTGGCCCAGAGAACCGATGTCTCCACCCTGTGGGGGAGAGAGAGGAACAGTGAATGCCAGAGCCAAGTTTACTGGGGTCATTACCAGAGAAGGAGGTGGGAACAAGCTAAAAGGGTTGCAGGCCACGCCCCATGACCTTGCTTGCAAAGGTCACCCAAACTGGTTTGACTCCCCAGTTGCAGCAGAACCACCTGACTCCCCAGTGCCTGCCTCCAGCATCCCCAGGGCTAGCATCCCCTGGGCACAGTTGCCATTGAAACCTGTTCAGACACTGCCAGGATCCCTTTCCTTCCCAGCATGCCTCCTTGCCTCTTCCTCCCACGCTGGCTGCCCACACCCCACAGTCCTCTTCCCTTCCTGCCCTCCCTGGTGTCTCCGCCAGGCCTGCTCTGCTCTCCCTCTTGTCAGGCTCAAAGTTGGGCTCATTGTCTCAGTCATCATAGCTATGTGGTGAAGTGGGTGCAAACGCGTATCATGGATTAGGGAATTGGAGGTTCAGGGGTGTTAAGATGGCCACCACCTCCTCTGGCCCTACCCCATGGTGCCCGCTCCACTCCCACCCCCACTATAGCACAGTTCATGTCTCAGATCATTGTTTATACGCCTCTTCCCGGAAACCTCTGAGGATGGCTACTGTATCGAATGCACTTTTGTAGTCCCAGCACTTAATACATGATTGGCATGGAGTAGACACTCATGTTTGTAGAACGAATGAACTAATATTTGCCCAAGGTCAAACAGTTAGGAAGTAGCCAAGCCAGAATTCAAACCCAGATCTTCCTGGATCCCAACCCAGTCCCACACCCTTCATCCCACTCTAGGAAGCCTTCCCTGATTGACTTGTCCAAGACAGTATCCCTCCATACCACCTTCTTTGGAAACCCTAGAATCCTAGGCATTGTGTTCCTATCCCCCTCCCTGACACTCAAAAGGGCAGGGTCCTGTGATGAGGTCTCAGCCTGGCTCTAACATCTCACTCCTGCCTTCAGAACTCTAGGAAGCCCAGTTGAGGGTGGAGGGTCCAGGAAAAGAAGGCCTAAGAAAAACCACAGATGTCTTCCTGCCTGCGGACCCACCCACTGCACCTTATTGCCCCTGCTTATCTGGCCATGATTCTGCTGGTACTGGACCTGCCAGCTTTTCACAAGAGCCAGCCCAGACCTCGGTACTCCCTGGGGGTGGGTCCAGGTGGGGCACCTAATCCTCTGCTCATTTTGCTGCAATTCAATATCAGCTTCCAATTTGCACGCTCTGCTGACAGCCTTCCCTCCACTGTCCTGCCTTTGCTGGGGAGGGGAAGAAACAGCATAGTGTCCATGTCTCTGCTGAGGACCCTCAGGTGTCCTTTGGGCTGATCAAGTTCCCAGGCCTGCTCAGGGATGAGTGCTGGTCTTGAGAGAGAGGGGCCCTTGACCCCTCCAAGGAAGTAAGGCCTGCTATCCAAGTGTCATGGGGGTGGATTCCGGTTCTACCACTCAAGAATACAAAGCCATTCAGGCTCTCCGAGCTTTAGTGTAAATACACGTAAAAGCACCTGGCACATGGGTGGTGCTCAAGAAATAGGAGTGGAAGTTTCCCCAAGGGCTGGGGGCACAGTGACACTGAGAAGTCCTTTGTACTTTGAAGCACCTACCGTCTGGCTGCAAGATTAGAGCATTTTTCTGATTTTAGATCATGGATGATTGTATTCTTGGGATTTTTGTGGCACTTGAAACAGTCCAATGTATTTATTCATCTAACAAATATTTATTGAGCACCAATCACCCCCTAAGCATTGTTGTAGGCTTTTGAGATATACCAGGGAACAAAACTGACCAAGATTCTTGCCCCTGGGGGGGCTAACAGTTTCTGGGCAGTTCATTGTTGTTATTGTTGTCAAGTGCCATCAAGTTGCTTCTGACCCATGACGACCCTGTATAGGGTTTCCAAGGAACAGCTGGTGAGCTTGAACAGCCAACCTTGTGATTCAAGCCAATTTTGCAGTCCAGCGCATTAACCCGCAGCACCACACCAGGACTCCGGGTAGTTCATTAGATGACCTCTTTCAGCCTACTCTCCTCCATTTTAAGCAACCTGAGTTGAAGAGAGATAAAAAGAAATTGTAAACACTGAAGGGAAAAAAAAAGTTTACTTTCAGATTTCTCCTTCATTCCTACGTCAACATCATAGTTTGAATTTAAATGTTAGAGCAGTGCAATTAAAAGTGCATGTTTTTCCTCAAAAAGTTTATCCATGGAAACCAAAAACAAACTAGTTGTTACCAGGAAGTATGGTTGGGCTGCTTCAGAGGTATATGACTTTCTTTTGTTGTTATTAGGTGCCCTTGAGTTGGTTCTGTTCAGTTCTTTGACTTCCTCATTTCTTCCATTTGCTTTAGCCTCTCTATGCTCAAGAGCAAGTTTCAGAGTCTCTTCTGACATCCATTTTTGTTTTCTATCTTTCCTGTCTTCTTACTGACCTTCTGCTTTTTTCATGTATGATACTTTTGACGTCATCCCACAGCTTTTCTGGTCTCCAGTCAACAGTGTCTAATGCAACAAATCTGTTTCTTGAGATGGTCTCTAAATTCAGGTGAGATATACTCAAAGTCATAAATTGGGTTGTTCTAATTTTCTTCAACTTAAGCCTGAGCTTGCATATGAGCAGTTAGTGATCTGCTCCAAAGCTAGCCCCTGACCTTGACTTACTTTTGGGGTGGCCAAAAATTTCTAGATCTACAGAGTAGCCCTGTTTGTACAACATTATACATTTATTAAATGCCACTGAAGTACTAAATGTACTCTTTGAAATGGTAAATTTTAAGTTATGTGCTGTGTTTTTCCCAAACTATGTGTTGTAAATCCTACCCTCTATGCCTATGGATTGGAATCCTGGTGTGGCACTGTAGGATAAGTACTGGACTGCAAGCTAGGTTTATACTGCAAAATTGGCAGTTCAAACTCATCAGTTGCTCCTCAGAATCCCTATATGAGGTGGGGGTCAGGTGGGGTGGCGGCTATGAGTTAGAACCAACTCTAGGAGGTCCTTAACAACAACAACAATGCCTATGGCTATAATGTCATTTGGGAATGGGTTGTCTTTGTTATGTTACTAAGACAGGATTGGTGTAGAGTGTTCTTGAGTCAATCTCATTTGAAATATAAAAAAGATCAAAAAAGCTAGCAGAAATGGAGGAAAAGAGATGCCAAACCACATGCAGGTCACTCAGGAAGAGAACTTCTGTGAGACAAGGACCTTCCTCTAGAGCCGACAGAAACAGAAAACCTTTTACTAGAGCCAGAGCCCTGAATTCAGACTTGCAGAAACGAAACACTCATTTGTCAGTTTGTGGTACCACAGTAATCTGTGTATTTCTGTAATGCTGGAAGCTTTGTTCCAGGAAATTTAAATACCAGTGCCACTCCTTGGAAACCCTAGACAGGGTTGCTGTGAGTCAGAACTGACTCTATGGCTCTTACCAACAATAAGGGTCATCAATGGTGGACAGGTTTCGGGGGAGCTTCCAGACTAAAACAGACTTGGAAGAAGGAGAGACGCATCACTTCTGAAAGGTTAGTCACTGAACACTGTCAGCAGAACATTGTCTGATATAGTGCCAGAAGATGAACCCCTCAGGTTGGAAGGCACTCAACTCAAAATACTACTGGGAAAGAGTTATCTCACCAAAGTAGAATCGAACTTAATAACATGCATGGACCTTCATTTGCTGATATGATAGGGCACAAGTCAAAATGGGAACATTTTGTTGCAAACATCCATTAAAAATAAGAACCTGGAATGTATGAATTATGAACCTAGGAAAACTGGAAGCTGTCAAAAATGAAATTGAATGCATAAAGATCAATATCCTAGGCATTAGTCAGCTAAATGGACTGGCATTGGCCATTTTGAATCAAACAATCATTTGGTTTACTTAGATGGGAATGACATGTTGAAGAGGAATGGTGTCATAGTCAACGTCAAAAAGAGAATTTCAAGGTTCTATCTTGAAGTACAATGCTGTCTGTTATATTATCCACATGTGTACAAGAAAGGCCAGCTAATACTATTATTCAAATTTGCACCAATCACTAAAGCCAGTGATGATGAAATAGAATTCTACTACTTCAGTCTGAAATTGACAACTAAAAGTGACTGGAATGGAAAAGTTGGAAACAAAAAGGATCAATAGTTGGAAAATATAGCCTTGGGATCGTCACAACTATAAATGTATAAGAGGTGCAGCTAAAAGAAGGAGCAGTTAATCTGTCATCTCAGAAACAGGGGACCCTAGGACCATCAAGAGGGAAGAACATGAGAGGAGTGAAGAATCCTGACCAGGAAAGTGGTGACACTAGAGATGGTGGTGGAGGTGATGGCATTGAGAGACGGAACAGCAGTGGACTGCAGGCCCACAGACTGAGAAAAGCAGCGTGCCTGCGGACAGGAGTCTGGCTTGCAAAATGTGCCCATTGGACATTTAAACAAATATATATTTACAATGCGGTATGTGTAAATACACACACACACACACAAAGTAATAGAGGTAAATACTATTGGCTAAGGGTACATGGAAGGTATTGTAATCATTACAATGATCTGCTGAATGTAAAAAAAAAGTATATGTGGGAATTTTCAAAATGGGAATGTGTTAAAGGAAAAGTATCTTTGAAGTTATATCTCCTCAGTTCTACTGAAAATAAAGTTCAAAATCTTGAAAAAATAAATAAAGTTAGTTGTTGTTGGTGTGCTGTGGGATCGGTTCACAGAGACCTGTATAAGGTGTAAATCTTTACAGGAGCAGAAAGCCTTGTCTTTCTCTCATGGAACAGCTGGTAGTTTCTAACTGTTGACCTTGGGGTTAGCAGCCAGACTCGTAATCACTATACTACCAGAGCACTGTCAAGTTGGTTCTGATTCATAGCGACCATGTATGGGGTTTCTGAGGATCAGTGGGTTTGAACTGCTGAACTTATGGTTAGCAGTCTATCCTACAGTGCTTATCTTACAGTGCCATTTATTTCCTTTTAAAAATTTCCATACATTTAGGATAATAATGATACTAAATCTAATGCCATCAGGTTGATTTCAACTCATAGTGACTCAAGAGTACAGAGTAGAACTCTTCCTTTGGGTTTCCAAGGCTATATTCTTTTTGGAATCACACTGCCACATCTTTCTCCTGTGGAGCAGCTGAAAGGTTCAGGTTTAAATAAGCAGCTGAACTCTTAACTATTCAGCCGCCGGGGCTGCTAGGCAATAATAATATCTACTACTTATTGTATGCTATAGGATAAGCACTGGACTGCTAACTGGAAGATCAGCGGGTCAGGCCCACTGTCTGCTCCTTGGAGGCTGTATGCAGGGTAGCTATGAGTCAGAACCGACTCCATGTCACTTAATAACAACAACAACAATATTCAATACCTATTGTATACCAAGAATTGTGTTAGGTACTTTTCAAATATAATCTCTAGTACAAAAACAATTTAAGTTAACTGACCCATAGTGACCCTGTATGGGGTTTGCAAACAGAGGCTGGTAAATTTGAACTGTCAGCCTTTTAGTTAGCAGTCCACTGCTTATCCTACAATGCCATACCAGGACTCTGACAATATTATTATCATATATGAAATAATAATTGTTTAATATTATATAATATCTAATCAATTTCCAAAGTTCCTAATTGCTCCACTAATATTATATTCTATTAATAATGCTATGTATTCTATTTACAATGTAATTTCATGAACCAGAATCCATAAAATGATTGGGTGATAAGTCAAAAAATAAAGAGAAAGAAAATATGGCCTTGGCGATAGAAATTATGTTGGAGATTGTATGATAGAAATTTGCAACATCAATGACTTATTCATTGAAAATACCTTTTTTCAGGAGTCCTGGTGTGCTGCTGTAGGAAATGCACTGGACTGCAAGATCAGTTTAAACCACAAGGTCAATGTTTCAAACTCACCAACCACTCTTCAGAAACCCTATACAGGGTTACCATGAGTTGGAACCAACTCAATGGCACTTAACAACAACAACCACCTTTTTTCAACATCATATAAGGTGACTGCACAGACCACGCCAGATGTAATATGCAGGAATCAGTTTGACTTCATCTGTGGAAAAAGATGATGAAGAAGCTTGGTATCATCAACCCAAACAAGGCCAGGGGCCGAATGTGAATGAGACCATCTATTGCACTCTGCTTCATATCAATGCATATTTACTGAGTGCATAAGCTAATAAATTTCCCTAAGGATATTTATGGATAACACTGTGAAGAATGGGGATTCCAGAACACTTAATTATGCTCATGTGGAGCCTGTACATTGACTAAGAGGCAGTTGTTTGAACAGAACAATAGGATATTGCATGGTTTAAAATCAGGAAAGGTGTGCACCAGGGTTGTATCCTTTTATCATACTTATGTGGCACTGTGGGTTAATACACTGGACTGCAAGTCATTTAAACTGCAAGATTGACAGTTCAAGCTCACCAGCCTCTCCTCAGAAACCTTGTACAGGGTCGCTATGGGTTGGAATAGACTCAATGGTACTTAACAATAACAATTTAGTCTGTAGACTGAGAAAATAATTGGAGAACTGAACTATATGAATGGATGGGAGGAAGATGTATCAGCAATTTATGTGCAGATGATACAACCTTGCTTGCTGAAAGTGTTTTGAAAGTATTTGAACAACATGCAGCCTTCAGTATAGCTTATACCTTAATGTAAAGAAAACAAAAGTCTTCACAATTGGATCAATAAGTAACAATCTTGATAAATGGACAAAATGTTGAAGTTGTCAAAACAAAGATTTCATTTTACTTGGTCCCTACAAGCAGCAGTCAAGAAATCAAATGATGTATTTATTACATTGGGCAAATCTGTTGGCAAAACATCTCTTTAAAGTTGTGGTACCTTGAATGTACTTGATATGGCTTTTCTATCCAATGCCTTCTTAATTCTCACCAAGTGATTGGGTGGAACTATGAAAATAAGATATGCAGGACTGCGAGATGGATTGGCCAAGTGGCAGTATCGATGGACTCAAACGTGGCAATAGTAGTGAGGTTGGCCCAGGATCAGGCAGTGTTTCGTTCTGCTGTGCATAAGGTCGCTATGAGTCGGCACTGACTCGATGGCACCTAACAACAACAAAGGTTCGGATTGATTAGTTTTGTCATCCAGCTAGGATTAAAGGGAGCCACATCAGAAGCAGGAACAGACGATCCCAGAACTGTGAAGAAAGAAGAGCATGAGTAGAGCATGAGAGCTCTACCTTGAAAAGTGGCAACAGCAGAGGTGGTTTCATGGAAGGACAGAGCAGCTGTGGGCTCTAGGCCCATGGACTGAGTAAACTGAGTGCTTACTGGAAGGAGACTGGCTTGCAGAACATGCTCTTTGGGCATTCACAGACTGGCTAAAAGAGCTTTGTAATACTTGCCGTAGCTGGGTAAAGACCAAGGGGCCACATGGCTGAGAGATCGAAGACAAGAGTGAGGCATGCCTATGATATAGCCGACAAAAGGCCTTCCTGACTGGGGAACTGCGGTGTCCTGAGTTTTCTGATCCTGAACTGTACCCTGTTCACTTTCCTAATAAACTCCATAATCGTGAGTATTTTTATGAGATCTGTGTAGCCATTGCAATGGATTATTGAATCCAGATGTTAAACAGAGTACTGTGGGAGGGATGGTTGGTGTCAGAATAGGGTAAAGAAGGTTGTATGGTGGCAGCATATCTGACTTATGTTTCATAGGAATTGGCCTTAGGCTGATTTTGAGTTTGCTTCCCTTTTCCCCTTGTGAAGCCAGGGGAAGTCAGACAAGGCTCCCACATAGTTTTTGCAAAAGCAAAGCCATCACTTTGAAGATATCACTAAGGTGTGCCAGACCCAAGCCATAGTATTTTAAATTGTGAAAACCAGACAATGAGTAAGGAAGACCAAAGAAGAACTGAATTGAATATACAGTGGACTGCCAGAAGAATGAATAAATCTATCTTGGAGGAAGTGTAGCCAGACTGTGCTTTATTTTTCATTTACTTATTTTTTGTTTTAAGAGTTTTATGGCTTAAAAATTTTTTTTAAAAATGTATATTATGCTTTGGTTGAAAGTTTCAGAGCAACTTAGTTTTCCATTCAACCATTTGTACACATTTTGTTTTGTAACATTAGTTGCAAATCTCTCAATGTAATATTCCATGGTGTTCCCCATATTCATTCATCCTTCATCCCTGCCCCTTTCTGTCTCCTGAGCTTTGTTTGGGGCAGATGCTACCCTTTTGTTCTCCTGTGGTAATTGTCTTGAGAAGTAGGTTTCTCACAGGTGTTATTGTTAACCTCACTGGCCTATCAGTTGTTTCTTTAAAAGGTGAGCCCCCCTGGGGGTATGTTCAGTATCAGTTTTGAAGGATGTCTAAGAGCCACAGTCTCTGGGATTACACGGCTCTGGTCTTTTTTACGATTTTGAATTTTATTCTACATTTGTCTTGCATTCTGTCCGGGGCTTTCTGTAGTCCTGATCAGAGCTATTGGAAGTGGCAGCCTAGCACAAGCCAGTTCTTCTGGTCTCAAAGTAATGGAAACTGGCTCACATGGTCCATTAATCCTTTGAACTAATTATTTCTCTGAGTCTTTGATTTTCTACACTCTTCTTTTCTCCAGACAGGGAGAGACCAATAGTTAACATCTTAGATGGCCACTCAGACTGCTCTTTAGAAACAAGGATGGTGAGACTTCATCTCACATGTTTAATAAAATATTTAGACATGTTATCAGGAGGGACTAGTCCCTGGAGAAGGTCATCATGCTTGGTAAAGTAAAGGGTCAACAAAAAAGAGGGAGACCTTCAATTAGATGTACTGACACATTAGTTGCAATAATGAGCTCAGACATAGCAAGACTTGTGAGGCTGGCTCAGGACTGGGCAGTGATTCTGTTGAACATAAGGCTGTTATGAGTCAGAACTGACTTGATGGCACCTAACAAGAACAAAACAGGAACTCTAATAGAGTCACCACCCCTGCCAACCCATCTCATGTGATTTCCCCATCAATACCACTGCCACCATTGTACCTTTATAACCACCATGACTCCTTATCATCATCATCACTGACAGACCCCCTGGCATGTCAGGGTGAGATTTTAAAAAGCCAGATGTAGAAATGAGGAGTAACAACCACATTCTCAGGCAGTTTAAGGAGTAAAGCAGGTTGAAAGATGAAGCCCAGATCAATTCTTGGTATTAAGAAAAGAGCCATCATGTGGCAAGTGGAACAGTTGCCTGAACTGAAATTGCAAACACGAGTCAATGTCACTGTTGTGCAAGGTGGGCTCTCCAAGAAATGCTTGTGCAGTGAATGCATGAATGAATCACAAGTCAAGAACTTCCAGGTAAGTACCTGGCATGTGGCAGCATCATACTGTTGGATTCTGGGAGTATTAAAGAAGAGCCTCGAGATAATTTAGAGGTGGTTAGCTATGGATTGAAGGAGATGGAGGAATGCAGAATGACTCCAGATTTGTAGCCTGGGCCTAGTTGCCCTTCACTGAGATGAGAAACACTTGAGGTAGAGCAGTTGGAGTAGAAATAAGATGAGTTTTGGATGTTTTGAGTTTGAGGTGCTTCTGGGATAGACAGAAGAAGGTTCTGGGGAAGCTGTAGATGCCAAAAGGCATTTGGTGGGAGTGCATGGAAGGTGAAACAGAAGAGAAGGACATAGGGTGTTTCAATGGTGGGAGAACACTGAATATGTTTATGGTGATGGGAAGAGTTGGTGATGGATGCAAGGGTGGAGAGAGAGGAATAAAAGATGTTTAGTGCCCAAGAAGGAGGGAGGAACTGTGATCCAGATCACAGGATTAGTCCCAGTCAGGAGAAGGGAGGTCTGTATTTCAGAAGGAAGGAGGAAAGGAAGGGTGTGGTTGATGTTGAAATTTGAAGATGGAATGGAAGGAAGTTGAGTGAATTCCCTTCTTAGGGTCTTCTGCTTTCTCGGTGAATGAGGAGAAGGTAACTCTGCTGCTTACAATGTGACTGGGAAAGGTGGAGGTTTGAAGGGATTGGGGAGGATTTGAAATAGTTGCAGTGCAGAAATGAAAAGGGCCGGTTTGAGATAAGAGTACAGAAAACCTAAGAATAACGTTAATAAGGAGGTGAAAGACGTGCATATGGAAACCAATAAAATACTGCTGAAAGAACTTAAAGGAAACCTAAAATAAGGAGCTCTGGTAGCGTAGTGGCTACGAATCGGGCTGCAAACCACAAGGTCAGCAGTTTAAAACTACCAGAGGCTCCGCGGGAGCAAGATGAGGCTTTCTGCTCCTGTGAAGATTTACAGCTTCGGAAACCCTGTTCAGGGTTGCTATGGGTCAGAAACGACTCAACGGCACTTAACAACAACAACAAATAAATGGAGGAGTCCTGGTGTGGCGCTGTGGGTTAATGTGCCAGACTGCAAAGCTGTTTGAAATGCAAGGTCAGCAGTTCAAGCTCACCAGCTACTCCTCGGAAACCCCATGCAGGGTCACTATGGGTTAGAATCAACTCAACGGCACTTAACAACAACAACAAATAAATGGAGTCCTGGTGTGGTGCCATAGGATAAGTACTGGACTGCTAACCACAAAGTTGGCAGTTAAAATCCACCAACTGCTCCTTGGAAACCTTATACAGAGTCACTAAGGAGTTCTGGTAGTGTAGTGGTTATGAATCGGGCTGCGAACCTTAAGGTCAGCAGTTCGAAACTACCAGCCGCTCCGTGGGAGAACGATGAGATTTACAGCCTCGGAAACCCTGAACAGGGTCCCTATGGGTCGGAACCGACTCAACAGCACTTAACAATAACAAATGAGTCAAAACTGACTCGGTGACAACAACAACATATAAATGGAAGACATCCTGTATTAATGAATTGGAAGTCTTAGTGTTGTTACGATGTCAGTGCTACCCAAAATAATCCACAGATTTAACACAATCCCTGTCAGAATTCCTTCTCTCCCCCTGTCCTCAGAAATGGAAAAGCCGATCTTCAATTCATATGATATTTCAAGTGGTCTAAATAGTCAAACCACCACTCGTCTGTCAGTTTGTTGTACTGTGGTGGCTTGTGAGTTGCTGTGATTCTGGAAGCTTTGCCACCAATATTTTAAATACCAGTAGAGTTACCCATGGTGTACAGGTTTCATATGAGCTTCCAGACGAAAGCAGACTAGGAAGAAGTAATGACAAACTACTTCCGAATATTTAGTCACTGAAAACCCAATGAATAGCAGAGAAACACTGTCAGATATAGTGCCAGAAAATGAGCCCCTCAGGTTGGAAGGCACTCAAAATGCGACTGGAGGAGAGCTGTCTCCTCAAAGTAGAGTTGACTGTGATGACATGAATGGAATAAAGCCCATGGTAGAAAAGCCTGCGGGACCTTCATTTGCTGATGGGGCACAACTCAAGATGAAAAGAAACAACTGTAAACATCCATTAATAATTGGAACATGGAATGTATGAAGTATGAATCTAGGAAAATTAGAAATTTTCAAAAATGAAATGGCCGTACCCAGAGAAGCAGTGATGCCTGAAATGGAGCCAGAGATGATGATGTGGAGCGATGGAGCAGCTGGAGACTTTAGATCCAGAGAGGGAGAGTGACTGTGTGCTGAAGACCTGGGGATACGGGGGAAGGATTGCATGGAGGGGATTATAACCATGGCAATGAGACGATATACGATAGAATGAATGTAAAACTAATGTTCTCCCATGTAAACTATCACATAATTCACAATAAAACATTTAAAAAAAATACAGATAAAAAAAATGAAATGGAATGCATAAACATTGGCATCTTAGGCATTAGTGAGCTGAAATGGACGGGTATTGGCCATTTTGAATCTGAGAACCACATGATTTACTATGCCCAGAATGACAAATTAAAGAGGAATGGTGTTGCATTCATTGTCAAAAAGAACATAACCAGATCAGTCATGAGGTACAACACTGTCTATGATAGGATAATATCCATGTGCCTACAGGGAAGCCCAGTTAATTTATTCAAATTTACGCACCAACCACTAAAGCCAATGAGGATGAAATAGAAGAATTCTACCAACTTCTTCAATCTGAAATTGATCAAACATGCAATCAAGATGTATTGATCATTACTGGTAATTGGAATGCAAAGGTTGGGAGCAAAGAGGAAGGATGAGTAGTTGGAAAATATGGCCTTGGTGATAGAAATGATACTGGAGATCGCATGAGAGAATTCTGCAAAATCAATGATTTGTTCATTTCATACATTCTTTAGACAGCATAAGAGATGACTATGCACATGGACCTTGCCAGATGGAATACATAGAAATGAAATTGACTACATCTGTGGAAAGAGACGATGGAAAAACTCCATATCATCAGTGAAAATAAGGCCAGGGGCAGATTGTGGAACAGACCATCAATTACCCATATGCAGATTCAAACTGAAGCTGAAGAAAATGAAAACAAGTCCACAAGAGCCTAAATATGACCTTGAATATATCCCACCTGAATTTAGAGATCATCTGAATAACAGATTTGATACATTAAACACTAAAGACCGAAGACCAGAAGAGTTGTGGGGTGACATCAAGAACATCATACATGAAGAAAGCAAAAAGTCATTGAGAAGACAAGAAAGAAGGGAAAGGTCAAAATGGATGTCAGAAGAGACACTGATACTTCCTTTTGGATGTGTGCATTTATAGCAATAAATTTTCCTCTCAGCACTGCTTTTGCCATTTCTCAAAGATTTTAGTATGTTGTGTTTTCGTTCTTGTTTGTTTCTAGGAACTTTCTGAATTCACATTTAATTTCTTCTTTTATCCAGTTGCTCTTCAGCCGGGTGTTATTCAGTCTCCATGTATTAAACTTTATTTCCTTGGTCTTCTTATTGTTGATTTCTAATTTTATGGCATTGTGGTCTAATAAGATACTTTGTAATATTTTGATGTTTGTAAATCTATGAAGGCTTGCTTTGTGACCTAACACATGGTCAATTCTGGAGAATGTTCCATGTGCACTGGAAAATAATGTATATTGTGCTGTTGTTGGGTTGAATGCTCTGTACACATCTATGAGGTCAAGTTGGTTGATTGTACTGTTTAGTTCCTCTGTAGCTTTGTTGAGTTTCTTTCTGGTTGTTCTATCCCTTTTCGAAAGTGGCATATTAAAATCCCCCACTATAATTGTAGATTTATCTATTTCTTTCTTCAATTCTAGTAGGGTTTGCTTTGTATATCTTAGTGCTCTTTCATTTGAAGCGTAGATGTTAATTATGGTTATGCCATCTTGCTTAATTGACCCTTTAATCATAAGATAGTGTCCTTCCTTATCACTTATGGTGATTTTTGCTTTAAAGTTTATTTTATCAGAGATTAGTATTGCCACTCCTGCTTGTTTTTTATTGCTGTTAGCTTAGTATATTTTTTTCCATCCCTTAACTTTTAGTCTATTTTTGTCTTTGTGTGTAAGGTGTGTCTCTTGCAGGCAGTACATTGAAGGGTCTTGTTTTCTTATCCATTCAGCCACTCTTTGTCTCTTTACTGGTGCATTTAATCCACTGACATTCAATGTAATTATTGAATGGATTCAATAAATGGACAGTAGGTATGGATTAACTGCTGTCATTATGTTAATTTTTTGTGGTGCTGTTTGTTCCTTTGTTCTGCATGCCTTCTTGTATTGCATTCATCTTTTTTGTTCTATTTCTTGTTGGTTTCTTCTTTGTTTTAATGTTTCCTTGTTCTGCTTGGATCTTCATTTTCATAGTAAGTTGTGAAGTATTAATTTTCTTTGGGGTTACTTTATATTCTGTTAAGTTTTCTCTGTGTTTAAGGCAGTCTATTGTATCCTGCCATCTACTCGACCTCCTCACCACCTGAATCTCTGTTCCTATATTTTTTCCTTCTTTAATATTGTTAATATTCTGATCTTTGGTTGGCCTCACAGGTCCTCTGAATTCATTGCTGTAATTTTGTTCCATTCTGAATTCTGTTATTCATTGACTGAGTTCCAGGTAGTGCTGCCACGTCTATCAATATCTGGTTGTTGTCTGTTCTTGGTGGTTTTCATTCTAAAGAAATCCCTTTAGGATGTTTTGAAGTGCTGGATAGGCTTTAACAAAATCTCTTAGCTTCTGTTTATCCTGGAATGTTGTGATTGCACCATTGTATTTGATTGGCAGTTTCGCTGTATAGATAATTCTTGGTTGGCAGTTTTTTTCTTTTAGGGTTTGATATATATCTCTTCATTGCCTTCTTGCCTCCATGGTTTCTGCTGAGAAGTCAGAACTTAATTTGATTTGCTTGCCTTTGTATGTGACACTCCGCTTTTCCCTGGCTGCTTTTAGGATTCTCTCCTTGTCTTTGATTTTGGAGAGTTTGATTATGATATGTCTCGGTGATTTTCTTTTGGGGTCCATCCTTCCTGGGGTTCTTTCAGCTTCTTGAATGTTTATCTTCTCATCCTTCAAGATGTTAGGAAAATTTTCTTACAGTAGCTCTTCAACTATCTCTTCTGTGGACTTCTGTAATTCTTCCTGTTCTGGAATTCCAATAATTCTTAAATTATTCCTCTACATCTTATACAGCATGAACCTTAGACTCTCTTCAGATTTTTAATCCTTTTTTCTGCTTGCTCTCCTATCTTATCAGTATTGAGAGATTTGTCTTCCAGCTCATTGGTTCTGGCTTCCATCTCTTCCATTCTGCTCCTTTGCCCTTTCAGTGTATTGTCCATTTCTGATATTTTATTATTAGTCATCTGGACTTCTTTTTGCAGGTTTTGGATTGTTTCCAATGCCGTATCTATCTTGTTTAATTGCTCCTGTAGCACTTTCCTGACTTCTTCCTTATTTTCCTCCACCCTTTTTCAGAGCATTTAAATTTGTTTCCATATTATTCTTCTGAATTCCTTCTCAAGAAGATCCAGAGCTTGCTCTTCTACTGGAAAGTCTGTGTCTGCTTCCAGCTACTTTGTCTTAGTTACTTTTTTTCTGTTTTTAGACATGTATTGATATCTTTAATTGTGTTTTCTTGGACATTTTCAACACTTTATGTGAGTTTTTAATGCTTAAATGGGTGCATGTTGATTTTGTTAAGCTTTCTGAGCATCTCCTGGTGGATATGATCTGGAGATAGGTTTCCCTTTTCACATGTAATGCCTAGCATCTGGTTTAGGCTCTTTCCCAGATGGTGGGGTACTACAGGGTATGCTTGTAGCTTGGCTATATGGGTACAGTTGCTGTCTCTTCTAGGGTAAGTTAGGGGGAGAAAGTTCCCACCCATGGGAGAAGAGTGAGGCCAAAAGGACTAAAGACAGAAACAATATAAATACAGACAGAAACCACCAATCAAAAACAAAAATAAAATTGTGATTGACACTGTTCACTGGTCTTTGCTGTGCAAAGGATCCTGCCTAGGTAAACTATGGGGCGGGTTCCCAGGGTCACAACATCATAGGAAGTAGTCTGTGGGTTTCCTCTCTGTGCCACTGGAAAACTGTGGGTGTAATGGTGGACCCTTTTGGGGGTGTGCTCCCACCCGCCTGAAGGCATCTGGGCTGTGCAGTGAGGGCGTGATCAGGGTGAAGAGGAAATATACGTGAAAAATAAAAAGTGAAAGATAAAAATTTTGTCACACTTCTTCCTTTGCTGCTCCACGGCTTCTAGCGTTGCGTCACTGCCTCCACTTGTTGTGGCCCCGCCCTCTGGCCTGAGGACTTCTGGCTGCCTGCTGCCGCAGCTGAATCAATTCAGAAATCACCATATTTTGCATTCACTTGCAGATTTCTCCTCAATGAACACAGGGAAACTTAAACAAGATCCAAAGCTCTGCATTTTTTCTGTGGACTGCTCTTTCTTTGCAGCTTTTTTTTGGCTTTTGGCTTTTGGCAGAGGAGTTTTCACTGTCTGTCTCTGCTTTCCCCACCCCCAAACTGGAAGTCCCTGCTAGAAAATATTTTTGAAGAAGAGAAGGCATTGGAAAAGAATCTAAAAGAATATTATTTAAGTACCTCCAAATGATTAACAGAAAGTTTAAGGAAAACAAGGAAGAACTCAGGAAATCACTACAGAAACAACAACGCAAAACCTGTAAATAGAAATCCAGAAAATCACCACTAAGATTTCAGAAATGGACAATACATTGAAAGAGCAAAGGAGTAGATTTGAATCAATGAAATCCCAAATTAGTAAGCTTGAAGATAAGTCTCTCAATACTATGAAACTAGAAGAATAATCTGAAAAAAAGAATGAAAAAATCTGAAGAAAGCCTAAGATTCATGTGGGACAACATGAAGAGGAATGACTAATGGGTGATCAGAATTCCAGACAGGAAGAGACAAAGAAATGCACAGAAAAGATAGTTGAAAAGTTGTTGGAAGAAAACTTTCCTAACATCATGGAAGACAAGAAGATAACCAAACAAGAAGCTGAGCAAACCCCAAACAGAATAGACACCAAAAGAATCACCAGGACATATCATAATCAAACTCTCCAAAATCAGAGACAAGGAAAGAATCCTTAAAGCAGCTCAAGAAAAATGAGAAGTTACCAATAAAGGAGAACCAGTAAGATTAAGCTCTGATTTCTCAGCAGAAACCATGCAAGCAAGAATGCAATGAGGAGACATACAAAACTCTGACAGAAAAAAATTGCCAATCAAGACTCATACCCAGCAAAACTGTCCCTCAAATGTGACAGGAAAATTAGAATATTTCCAGAGAAACAGAAATGAAAGGAATTTACAAAAATTAGACCAATTTTACAAAAAATACTACAAGGAGCCCTTTGGACTGAGAACCAACAACAACAGACAACAGCCAGAGATTGACATACACAGCAACACGATACAGAATTCAATACAGATATAGAAGTATCCAAAGGAGCTCTGGTAGCATAGTGGTTACGAGTTGGGCTACGAACCTCAAGGTCATCAGTTCAAAACTACCAGCCGTTTTGTGGGAGAAAGATAAGGCTTTCTGCTCCCGTAAAGATTTACAACCTTGAAAACCTGGTAAAGGGTCACTATGATTCAGAACTGACTCCACGGCACATAACACCACCAAAGTAAAACAAATCTGGTGGTGGTGGTGTACCATGGAGTCAGTTCCAACTCATAGTGACCCTGCATAGGGTTTCTGAAGCTGTACCTCTTTATGGGAGCAGAAACCTCATCTTTCTTCTGTGGAATGGCTGGTAGTTTCGAGGTTAGCAGTCCGACTCATAACCACTATGCTACCAGAGCTCCTTAAAACAAACCTACAAGACTGAAAATAGGGAATAAGAGATATCATTTTATAATGAAGACAGCTACAAAGCAAAAAGAGGGGAAAATATAGTTACAGAACTTCCAAATGGTGAGGCAGTCCAGTAGATTTCAAGATAAAACAGGCTGCTTTAAACTGGGAAAGAAATTAATAAATTATAAGTAAACTCAAAGAATATTAATACACCTTCACATCAAGGAGTCTTGGTAGCATAGTGGATTTTGTGTTGGATTACTAGCTGCAAGGTCAGTAGTTCAAGTCCACCTGGTGCTCTGTGGAGAAAAGATGAGGCTTTGTACTCCTGTAGATATTTACAGTCTCAAAATCTCTAGACAGTGTTGCTATGAGTGGGAATCAACTCCATGGCACACCACCACTACCACCACATCAAATCAAGAAAAGAGAAAACCATGAAAATTCTTTAAATATTAAAACAAGACCAGTGAAGATTGACAAGAAAATGCACAAACAAAATGAACTCAGCACAGAAAAATATGTGGAACAAAGAAAACAACAGCACCACAAAACACACATACAGTATAATGACTATAATCAATGTAACTATTGATAATTACACTGACTGTCAATGGATTAAATGCACCAGTCAAGAAACAGTGAGTACCAGAATAAATAAGATAACAAGATCCTTTGATATGCTGTCTAAAACAGGCACACCTTACACACAAAAATAGATTACAAAGTCAAAGGATGGAAAAAATATTTCAAGCTAATTAAGAATGAGTGGAAGTGGTATATTAATTTCTGATAAAATAGACTTTAAAGCAAAAACCAGCATAAGAGACAAAGAAGGACATTATCTCATGAATAAAGGGTCAATTGAACAATACCATAAGAGATATTTATACTACCAATGAAAGAGTCTCAAAATAGATAAACTAATCTCTAATAGAATTTAAAAAAGAAATAGACAATTCTACAATAATACTAGGAGATTTTAATACACCACTTTCAATAAAATACAGAAAAACTAGAAAGGAACTCAACAAATACAAAAGAACTGAACAACACATTCAACCATCTTGACTTCATAGTTTTATACAGAGCACTCAGCCCAACAACACAATACATATTCTCATCCAGTGGACATGTGCCATTCTCCAGAATAGACTATAAATTAGGCCAAAAAGCAAGCCTCGATAAATTTTAAAACATAGACATACTACAAAGTATAACATTGTGATCTTTTCAGATGTTATAAAATTAGAAATCAACAATAAGACAATTAAGGAAACAAATCAAATACATAGAAATTGAATAACACCTTGCTTAAATGCTACTGGGTAATAGAACAAATAAAAAACAAACAAACAAAATTCCTTGAATCAAATGAGAATGAAAATACAACATACCAAACCTTTGGGACATAGCAAAGCAGTGCTTAGAGAGCAATTCATAGCAATAAACACACACATCCAAAAAGAAGAAAGAACCCAAATCAACACATTAATACAACATCTCCAACAATTAGAAAAAGACCAGCAAAGTAAGCCTACAGTCACAAGAAAAGAAATAATAAAGATTAGAGTAGAAATAAATGAATTAGAAAACAGAAAAACAATACTAGTTGTAGTAGTTAGGTGCCATCGAGTTGGTACTGACTCATAGCGACACTATGCTCTTAAGAACAAAACATTGCCCAGTCCTGGGCCAACCTCACAATTGTTTCTAGGCCTGTGGTTGTGTTGAGCAACCACAATTGTTGCTCAGCAATCTCACAATTGTTGCTTAGCCCATCACTGCCGACATTGTGCCAATCCATCTCATTGGGGTTTTCCTCTTTTTCTCCGACCCTCTACTTTACCAAACATGATATCCTTCTCCAGTGACTGGTCTCTCTTGATGATATATCCAAAGTATGAGAGACAAAGTCTGGCCATCCTGCTTCCAAGGAGCACTCTGTCTGTACTTCTTCCAACACAAATCTATTTGTTCTTTTGACAGTCCATGGTACTTTCAATATTCTTCTCCAATTCCATAACTCAAATGCATCAATTCTTCTACGGTCTTCCTTATTCACTGTCCAACTTTCACATGCATATGAGGTTCTTGAAAAACATCATGACTTGGTCAGACACACCTTAGTTCTCAAACTGACATCTTTGCTCTTCAACACTGTACAGAGGTCTTGTGCAGCAGACAC
>NW_006408656.1:7434164-7439160 GCF_000296735.1 Chrysochloris asiatica
ATTTCTTGCTTCTGCCACAAATTCCCCCAGCTGTGAGCCTTCCAACCTTCTAAGTATTCCTTTATATGTGGTTCAGAGTTCTGGGACCATCCCCTGAACCTGCTTGGTCGTGTATTCTGTGTTGTTGTTGGCGGAGCTCTCTGTTATACGTCCACCCAATCCGCCATCTTGTTTGTTCTCTCCTTTGATTTCTTGACTGCTACTTGCATGAGTGTTGATGGTTGAGCCAAGTAAAATGGAGTCTTTGACAATTCAATCTTTTCTCCATTGATAAGAATGCTATCCATTGATCCAATAGTAAGGGTTTTTGTTTTCTTTATATTGAAATTAATCTCATACTGAAGACTGTGATTTGATCTTCATTAGTAAATATTTTAAGCCCATTTCACTTTCAGCAAGTAATATTGTATCATCTGCATATCTCAGGTTAATAAGCCTTCCTCCAATCCTGATGCCATGTTTTTCTTCATATAATACAGCTTCTTGGATTATTTGTTCAGCATATAGATTGAATAAGTATGCTGAAAGAATACAACCTGGGTGCACACTGTAGTTAATATTAAACCATTCTGTGTTCCCTTGTTCTATTCCAACAAATGCCTCTTGGTCTATATACAGGTCCCACTTGAGCACAATTAAGCATTTTGGAATACTCATAATAATATGCAATGTTGTCCATAGCTTGTCATGATCCACATAATCAAAAGCCTTTGTGTAGTCAATAAAACACAGGTAAACATCTTTCTGGTATTCTGTGCTTTCAGCCAAGATCCATCTGACATCAGCAATGATATCCTTCATTCCACACCCTCTTCTGAATCTGGCTTGAACCTCTGGAAGTTCTTTGTCAGTGTATGGTTGCCATCATTTTGATATTGCCCGATGATTTCTGCATTCCATCAGGTCACCTCTCTTTGGAATGGGCACAAATATGGGTCTCTTCCAGTTAGTGGGCTAGGTAGTTATCTTCCAATTTTCTTAGCATAGATGAATGAGTGCTTCTAGTGCCACACCACTTTGTTGAAAGATTTTAATTTGTATTCCATCTATTCCCAGTGCCTTGTTCTTTGCCAATGACTTCAATGCATCTTGAGCTTCTTCCTTCAGGATCACTAGCTTTTGATCATAAGCTATCTCTTGAAATGGTTGCACATCAACCATTTCTTTTTGGTACAGTGACTCTGTGTATTCCTTCCATCTTCTTTTGATGCTTTCTGCTTCACTTAATAATTTGTCCAGAGAATCCTTCAATACCGCAAGTTGAGGTTTGAATTTTTTCTTTCGTTCCCTTAGCTTGAAATGCTGATAGTGCTCTTTCCTTTTGGTTTTCTAACTCCAAGTCTTTGTACATTTTGTTATAATATTTGACTTTGTCTTCTCGAGTTGACCTTTGAAATTTTCTGTTCAACTTTTGTACCTCCTCACTTCTTCAACTTACTTTAGCATTTCCACACTGGAGAGCAAGTTTCAGACTCTCTTCTAACATCCATTTTGGTCTTTTCCTTCTTTCTTGTCTTTTTAATGGCCTTTTGCTTTTTTCCGGTATGATATTCTTGATGTCATCCCACAACTTTTCTGGTCTTCAGTCTTTAGTGTCTAGTGCATCAAATCTGTTCTTCAGATGATCTCTAAATTCAGGTGGGATATATTCAAGGTCATATTTTGGCTCTCATCACTTGTTTTAATTTTCTTTAGTTTCAGCCTGAATTTGCATATGAGCAATTGATGGTCTGTTTCACAGTCTGCCCCTTGCCTTGTTTTGCCTGATGATATGGAGCTTTTCCACCTTCTCTTTCCACAGATGTAGTCAATTTGATTTCTATGTATTCCATCTGGTGAGGTCCATGTGTATAGTCGTCTTTTATGTTGTTTAAAAATGCTATTTACAATGACATAAGTATACTGTCAAGCATTACAGAAAACACACAAACAGTAGAAGCCAGAATAAATAACTGGAACCTCCTAAAAATTAGATACTTAACAGTTAATGTACTGGACTGCAAAGCCATTTGAACTGCAAGGTCGGCAGTTCAAGCTCACCAGCTGCTCCTCAGAAACCCTATACAGGGTCACTATGGGTCAGGATAGATTCAACAGCACTTAACAACAACAACAAGTACATCAAAAGATTAAAACAAAAAAACAACCCCAAAATACGAACAATATTTATTTCTGTTTAGTGATTAAGTATTCTTCTCTTTGCTTTTGTATATTTTTGGAAACATGATTATTTCAGAAATAAAAATAGAAAGTTATGAAATGCCCAGAATGTGGACCCCAGGAAGCCAGCAGTCAAGGTCTAAAATCCAGAACAGGCCAGATAGGGCCAGCAGCCAGGCCTAAACATGCAACAGTGCTTTCTATATTTATCTGTCTATTTCCTCGATAGCTGATGCTCTCATCAATGTAAAAATTTAATAGAACTCTACAGAAATATTTATTGGCACACAGAAAAACAATGCCAGCAACTTTGGTTTTGAGTTGCTGTAACATATAACTATTTTATAGTTAATACTTAAGGGACAAATACTTTAAATTACCTCATCATCACAACAAAGACCAAAAATATTCTTTTGTTTTGCCTTTGGGTAACCAAGAAAAATTGAACTATTACCCTCCTCACCCTCAGTAAGACAATATTTGCTGCAACAGTCCTCAGTCCTTGTAAGTCCAAGTCAATTTAAACACATTAATTAAATCAGTCCAGATCCTAAAGGCTACATTTCCCTGTTACAGCAGGGGAAGAAAATCCACTTGGAGACAGCTATTTAAAATGAAAGAAGGTGTGTCTTCAGTGGGAGAATTGCCTGCCACTAGGGATTTTCTTTCTAATGTTTTTAAAGATCTTAGACTTTTCAATCTTTTTGGCCTTCTGGTAGCCGAATCTACCACCCCCTCCTCGCCTTTTATGTTTGCTTTCATGTTCACGTTCAGACCAACGAATGGAGGTACCTTGTAACTAAATTACAGAACAACTTGAGATAAATTTAAATTATTAACATTAAAGATTTATTTAAGAGAATGGGAATCATATGCTTGAATATATGATTTATATGCTTCCTGGGCTGACTTATGAAGGAAGTAGTTCTTTTCAATCAGTTTTTCAAGCAGAAATTTTGGGAACCTTGGATTGCTTCATGTAACAATGGAAACCCAATTCTTCTGCATGCAAAATGAGCAAGGCATGCCCTCTTCCATTTAGGCCTCTGGCTGTTCTACCCACATGATGAATCTACTCCTTAGGATCATCCGGAGCATCATACTGAACAATCCAGTCAACTTCAGGAATATCCAGTCCTCGAGCTGCCACATCTGTACCCATCAATAACCCTGAATCTGCATCGCAGAATTGAAAAAATGTGGTTGTTTGCTTATTTTGCTTCTGTTTTTCATAAATCGTCAAGACAGGTAAATCAATGTAGGTCAGCAACTCATAGTGGAATTTAACAGACTTGCAAGATGAAAAGAACACCATTAGTTTCTCCATTCGGTTTTGCTTAAGGAATATAAAGAGCAGAAGGAATCTTCTTTCAGGGGCACAAACGGAGTATTCCTGCTCAAGACCATTGCTGTTGCATTGGCTTTATCATCATCAACACTAGCATACGAGGACTCTTTTTTCAGAGAAATCTTCGTCTGGGCTGTAACATTTTGAGTTTGCATGGCAGAAAAAAGCATGGTATGTCTGCGTACTGGCAGAAGTTTAACAATTTGCTTTAATTCCTCTTCAAATCCAACATCCAAGATTCGATCAGCCTCATCAATAACCAGACACTGTAGATTTTTATACATTTTATACATGGGAGTATTCTGCATATGGTCCAGGAGGTGACCTGGTATGGCCACAATGATGTGGATCCCATTAGCAAGTTTCTGTGTTTCAGTAGCTGTTACTGCCCCCCATGACCAGCCCATACGTGTGAATATGGTGTGTCATTAGCTACTTAAGCACACACAAAGTCTGCATGGCCAGTTCCCTAGTAGGTGAAAGAATAAGGACTCCTGTTTCATTCCTGGACATAAACTTTAGCTTAACAATAAATTCAGCTGCAGGGATGAGAAACGCCAGGGTTTTACCACTGCCTGTTTTTGCTGCTGCTAGAAGATCCTTGCCTTCCAGAAGTGGTTGGATACTTTTATGCTGAATTTCTGTCATGTTTGGAAAGCCCATTTCTTTTATCGCCTTCAGAGTGTTTTCACTGACAAGATTAGTTAGAGAAGTAAATGAAGCATCCTCATATGTTCCTGTCAGTCCCGGGGCAGGCTGGGCACTTTGCCGTCATCTTCCTCATCATCCGGCTTCTCCGCGCTCATTTCTGCTTCAGCAGGCGCCTTGACACCACCCTCTTCAGATGCTTCCTTGTCTTCAGTTTTTGCTTTTCTTCTGTTAGGCCCAGCAGCAGCCCCCATTTCTCTTTTTCTTTTTTGGTTCTAAATTGGGAGGCTGTGTTATCGTTTCCCTCTTGGTCAAAACGGCAGATTTCTTGGGGGATTTAAAAATGTTTACATTTTCCAATGCTTCTTTAGACACATCTCCATTTTGGGCTCCTGACAATTCCACATTCATAGGACTGTTTTAGGGATTTTAAAAATCCTTTCCACCTCCCACTGTTTCTTCAGGCAGATTTCCATTTTGGGCTTCTGATAGGCACACAGCCAACGCCCCCTGTAGCTTTAGGTTTGGCTGCCTCCATTTCAGGTTCCGCTTCTCGATCTTGGGCAGCAGTTTCACAGGTAGATGAGACATGATGTTGAAGGAGTACGTTCACACTAATGCAGCAGTCTGCATCAAAAGATTTTGCCAAAAGAGTAAAAAGGGACTTGGAAAATTTTTTTGCAGTGACATATTAGACAAGGGACTTATAGAAAACTACACCTCTACCAGAAAAAGACAAACAGCCCAATGGGCATAGGATATGAACAGACACTTCATCAAGGAAGACATTCAGGCAGCCAACAAACATGAAGAAATGTTCACAGTCATTAGCCAGTTGTT
>NW_006408656.1:7440155-7465462 GCF_000296735.1 Chrysochloris asiatica
GGAGAGACTGGGACCATCTTACATTGCTGGGTAGGACTATAAAATGATTCAACCACTGTGGAAAATGGTATGTTGCTTCCTCAGTAAGTGGGTATATAAATACCATATGACATAGCAATCCCTCTACTTATATCCTCAAGAAATATGAGCCAGGACATGAGTAGATATACACACACCAACCTTCATCACCGCATTATTCATAACAGCAAAAAGATAGAGAATGTTGCATAGTATTCCATTGTTTGTATCTACCAAAATTTGTTCATCCATTAATGAAAGAATGTATGAACAAACTTTGGTAGATACAAACAATGGAATACTATGCAACATTGAAGAATAAAGATGAATTTGTGAAACACCTCATAACATGGATGATGCTGGAGGACATTATGCTGAGTGAAATTAATCAATCACAAAAGGACAATATTGCATGAAACCATTATTGTAGAAACTTAAAAGATTTTCATACTAAAAGAAACATTCTTTGATGGTTGTCAGGGGTGGAAGGGAAGGAAGAGTAATTCACTGAATAGAGCATAGACACATGTTAGCTTGGGTGATGGGGAGGGCAATATATAAGAAGAGGGAGAATGGCAGATGAATGATGAAGATAGGTGAAGACACAGGGAGTTATGCATGGGCTAAAGGGGATAGAGGTAAATAGTGATAGATACATAATCTTGGAACAACTGTGTTCTATTTATAGATACATGGATTGAGACATAGGCTGAATGGGTAAAGGAGGAAAATATAAGAGTTTGAAAGAGGATATTTGCACATGGGCATTTACCGTTCCTGCAAACACAACTATGAATGTGTTGGCACATTGTTGTTGTTGTTAAGTGCCATTGAGTTGGTTCTGACCCATAGCGACCCTGTATAGGTTGCCAAGGAGCAGCTGGTAAGCTTGAATGGCCAACCTTGTGTCCAAACCAACTTTGTAGTCCAGCACATTAACCCACAGTGCCACACCAGGACTCCATGGTGGAGCACACAGCAGGTAAAATGATGAAAACTTCTTAGATATTATCAAGCATCTTAAGACAATGAGTTTCTGGGCCTGGGGACTCGGGACCATAGTCTTAGGGGACACAATAGCCAATTGGCATAACAGAGTCCACAAAGGTAATGTTCTACATCCTACTTTGGTGAGTAGTGTCTGGGATCTTACAAGCTCATGAACAGCCACCTAAGGTGCTGCTGTTGGTATCTCCATGTGTAGAAGAAATAAGAGTGATGAGAATTGAAGATGCTTGGAATTGTTAGTCCAATAGACGAATGGAACATGCGAAAATTCATCTCCTTGACTTTGAGACCAGAAGAACTAGAGGGTGCCCAGCTACCGCTACCAATTACTCTGAAAGGGATCACATTAGAGGGTCCCAGATAGAGTGGGGGGAAATGTGGGGCAACCCTCAAAATTATAAAAACAAAAACCCAAACAAACCACAGGCTTACTGATCAGAAAGAGAGAGGAGAAACCTGAGGCTATGAACCTCGACCACCACCACCTGTCAGATCTGGAAAGGAATGCCTAATTTTCAGCCAAGCAGTAAGTAGATAGGTATATAGGGGGAACAACAGCACTAGTAAGGTATGCTCACCATAGAATGGTCAAACATTCAAAATCAAAAGGGCAACATTTTCCTAAGGACAAAGTTAAGAAGGAATGGGAAGGTGGGTAGAATGGAAATAGGAACCATAGGGAAGAAGAGGGACAACTGTTGTTAAAGGGAGGGGGTTACAGTCATTGAGATGAAACAAAGTGTATGATTTGCTGAATACAACATTGATGATTTTAACTGTACACCTTCACTCAATTCAGAATAAAAAGTTTAAAAAGACAGCGATGCATGTTGGGGAATAGTGTGTCCTTTGAGACACGGAAACTTCATGTTGGGAATCCTCTTAGGCCTTGTCCTATGTGTCTCTTCACTTGTATCCTTTTTTCCTACAATAAAACTGTAACCATAAGTATAATACCTTCTATGAGTTATTCTAGTGAATTACTGAACTCAAAAGGAGTAGTGGAAGCCAGTAGGTCAGAAGTGAAGGTATAGTGTGGACTTCTAAACTTATAGCTTGCATTTGGCAGTCTGAAGGACAATATTTTTTTCAATTTGAGATCTGACCTAGCTCTAGGTGTCTACGGTCAGAGAAATGCTGCTGGGAAGCTGGTGTCAGAACTGAGCAAAGAAGTAAAGACTGAGGACTTGCTGTATCCTCACAGGTAAGGACAAAATAGTGGAATTCTGAGATGTCCACCCACACAGCTCAGGTGTCAAGTCCACTTATTTGGGGGAAAGAATAATCTTCTCAACAAATGGCACAGAACAACTAGATTTCCACATGCAGAAGAATGAAGTTGGATCCCTACCACACAGCATACACAAAAACAAACCCCAAATGGACCAACTACCTAAGTAGACAAGGGGGTTTCAAAAAGTTCATGGAAAAAATGGAATTAAAGGATAATGAAATTTTCCCAGGAATTTTTTGAAGACCCCTCATAAAAGATACAACTATAAAACTCATCAGAAAAAAAAAAAAAAATCATGAAGCAAATCTTCAGGACCTTGTATTTGGCAATAGATTCTTAGTTATATCACCAAAAGTGTAAGCATCAAAAGAAAAAAAATATATAGGTAAATTAAACTTTGGAAAAAATTAAATTCTTGTTCACCAAAGGGTATTACGGAAAAAAATGAAAAGATAACTTATAGAATGGGAGAAAATATTTTAAAATCATACATCTGATAAGTATCTAATATCAATAATATGTAAAGAATTTCTACAACACAACAAAAAAAGGCAATTCAATTGAAAAATGGACAAAGGATTTAAACAGACATTTTTCCAAGAATATATATAAAATGGTAAATAAAAACTTTAAAAAAATGTTTAACATCCTTACCAAAAAACCACAACACACTGCTGTTAAGTTGTTTCTGATTTACAGTGACATAAATCAAAATCACCGTGAGTCTATTAACAAAAACATGAATAAACAAAATGTAGTATAGACACATTGTGGCTGCTGTTAGGTACCATTGAGCCAGTTGGACTCATAGAGACCCTATGCACAACAGAACAAAACAGTGCCCACTTCTGCGCCATCCTCACAATTGTTGTTACATAAGAGCCCATTGCTGGTACCACTGTGCTAATGCATCTCATTGGGGGTCTTACACTTTTTCTTTGAGTCTCCACTTTACCAAGCATGATATCTTTCTCTAGGAACTGGTCCCTCCTGATAACATGCCCAAACTATGAAAGATGAAATTTCACCATCCAGCTTCCAAGGAGCACTCAGGATATACTTCTTCTAACACAGATTTGTTTGTTCTTCTGGTAGTCCATGGTACTTTAAATATTATTCTCCAGCATTATAACTCAAATGGATCAATTCTTGTACAGTCTTCCTTATTCATTTTCCAACTGTCATACGTATATGAGGGTATTGATAATACCATGGCTTGGATCAGGGACAACTTAGTCCTCAAACGGATATCTTTGCTCTTGAACACTTCAAAGAGGTATTTGCAACAGATTTAGCTAATGCAATACGTATTTCTGGTTTCTTGATTGCTGCTCACATGAGTGTTGATAGTGGATCCAACCAAAATTGAATCTTTGACAACATCAATCTTTTCTCCATTTATCGTGATGTTATTTATTGGTCCAGTGGTAAGGATTTTTGTTTTCTTACATTGAGGTGCAATCCATACTGAAGGCTGCGGTCTTTGATTTTATCCAGTAAGTATTTTAAGTTCTCTTCACTTTCAGCAAACAAGTTTCTAATATCTGCATATTACAGGTTGTTAATGAGTCTTCCTCCAACGCTGATGCCATGTTCTTCTTCATATAATTCAGCTTCTTGGATTATTTGTCTAGCATACAGATTGAATAAGTATGGTGAAAGAATACAACCCTGGTTCACACCTTTCCTGATTTTAAACCATTCAGTACACCCTTGTTTTGTTCAAACGACTGCCTCTTGGCCTATGTACAGATTCCTCATTAACACAATCAAGTATTCTGAAATACCCATTCGATGCAATGTCTTGATCCAAACACAATAGAAAGCCATTGGATAGTCAGTAAAGTGCAAGTAAACATCCTTTTGCTATATTCTCCTTTCAGCCAAGATCCACTGACACCAGCAATGATATCCCTTTTTTCATGTCCTCTTCTGAATCTGGCTTGAATTTCTAGCAGTTCTCTGTCAATGAACTATTGCAGCCATTTTTAAATTATCTTCAGCAAAATTTTCTATGCATGTGATATTAATTATATTTTTAGATGATTTCCACATTCCACTGGGTCACCTCTCTTTGGAATAGGCACAAATATGGATCTTTTCAGTCAGTTGGCCAGGTAGCTATCTTCCAAATATCTTGGTATAGAAGAGTGAGTACCTCCAGCGCTTCATCAGTTTGTTGAAGGATTTCCATTTGTATTCCGTCAATTCCTGAAGCCTTGTTTTCCATTAATACTTTCAGTATAGCTTGGATTTCTTCCTTCATTATCATTGTTTCTTGATCATATACTATCTCTTTTATTTTTTTTCCATATAAATTACATTGCAATGATTACAATCTCCTCCATGCATCATCATTCAACAGTATTTGCTTTTATTCCCTCTGTTTTTGTTTCATTTTGTTTTGGTGGTAGGGAATGTACACAAAAACACTCAGGAATATATAATAATTTAAACAACCAAAGGGCACATTCTGAAAGCCTGCCTCCTGGCCATGAGCACTCAGTCTTTCTTTTTCCATGAGTCTAGAGTCCTCAGCTGCTCCCGCTCTCCATGTCCTCATCTCTGCCTCCATCTCTGGTGTCACTGCTTCTCTGGATAGGGTCCCGCTTTCTGTTTGTGCTCTTCTCCCTTGATGGTCCTTGAGTCCTCTGTGTCTAGACTGTAAGATTAACTACTCCCCCATTTTTGTTACAAAACTTCTACCTTTACAGTGTGACAGTCGCAATTGGTCATGATAACAATTACTATTGAATCACAAGAATCTTATCCCCATCTTTTTTCACCAGACCCATCTAGACACGATGATGACTATTCAGTGGGGACTCTATCTTCCCCCGCACACTCTTAAACTAAGCTCCACCTTTTTTTTTGCTTTAGTTATTGTGAATTATGTGATAGTTTACATGGCAGAACATTAGCTTTACATTCATCCTTTCTTATTTTGTTTCATTGCAATGATTACAATTCCCTGCATGCATCATCAAACAGCCAAAGGGTACACTCTGCAAGCCTGCTCCTGCCTGTCAACACACAGACCCTCTTCCTTCCAGAATACAGAGTCCCATGCCGCTCCATCTCTCCACATCATCATCTCTGCCTCCATCTCTGGCATTGCTGCTTCTCTGGATAGGGTCCCACACTCCACTCTTCTCCCTTGATGGTCCCAGGGTTCTCCGTTCCTGGACTGCAAGATCAGCCACTCCCCTCTTTTTGTTACAAAATGTCTGCCTTTACATTTGAAACATTCACAATTAGTTCTGATAGCAATTATTCGCTGTTGAACCACAAGAATCTTATCCCCATCTCCGTTCACCAACCCTGTCCAGACAGTCTGGAAACCACTCAGTGGAGATTCTACCTTCACCTGCACCCTCTGAAACTAAGCTCCCTCTTGAAAACATGTAAGCCAGTCACTTTGTGCCTTTGTACGCCTGCCCCCAACCCGCCCCATTTTGGGTAGCCAATATCTAAGTTGCCCATCTCTGTCAACCCTGTGCACTGAGAAGGTGGGAATGATCCTCGCTGTAAAAATTTGTTCCCTCTTTTGAGCTACTACAGCCATAAGTATAGGTCAAGTTCATAAATTGTAGCAATTTACACTTGTTTCCTTTAACAAAAATTATTTTTTTAATCTTCCTTTAGTCAAGTTCTGATCATCAAGTCATCCATCAGATTAGGTCAAATGGGTACTACCTGCAAGTTTGGGTGTTCTTGTGCATCTCCCCTCACTTCATATCAGCTGGATACTTCAGTCTCAGCTCTAGCCCTCCGTGGCTCTGACCTTCTCCATGGGCTCAGGTGTTCCCAGGTCTCACAACAATTTGAACCAACCAGCCCTTCCTCTTCTCTCTCTCGTCTTCAGATCAACGGGAGTCTATGGAAAATGGTTGAACTCAGCCCATTTCTTCAATACTGCCTTTCCCCCTCTTCCACTCACCAGCAGACCAAAGTGGTCACCAGTAAGCTTACATGCCTGCCCATGTGTTCCCTTTGAGTTTCAATTTAGATGGGGGTTTGACCTGAAGGGACTTGACTGCTTGCCTTGATGGCTTCTGGGCAAACAACTAGCTTGTTCTTGTAGTAGCCAATCAGACTGCCATTTTTATTTTGGATTTTTCCTGCTGATCTTTCTTTCAAGAAGTTTCTTTCTATGGTCATATACTATCTCTTGAAATGGTTGAACAGTAACCATTTCTTTTTGGTACAGAGACATTTTCTATGCTTTCCATCTTCTTTTGGTGCTTTCTGCAGCATTCAATATTTTGACCTTGGATTTCTTAAATATTTCAAGTTGGGGCTTGAATTTTTTTTCTTCAGTTCTTTCAGGTTGAGAAATGCTGAGTATATTCTTCTCTTTTGGTGAGCTAACTCCAAGTCATTGCACATTTCATTGTAATACTTGACTTTGTCTTGAACGGCCCTTTGAAATTTTCTGTTCAGCTCTTTGACTTCTTCATTTCTTCCATTGGTTTTTAGCATATCTACACTGGAGAGAACGTTTCAGAGTCACTTCTGATACCCATTTAGTCTTTTCTCTTTCTCCTGTCTCTTAAATTACCTTTTGCTATCTTCCTGTATGATGTTCTTGATGTAATCCCACAACTCTTCTGGTCTTCGTGTCACTAGTGTCTAATGCATCAAATCTGATCTTGAAATGGTCTCTGAACTCAGGTGGGATATGTTCAAGGTAATATTTAGCTCTTGTGAACTTGTTTTAATTTTCTGCAGCTGCAGCTTAGGAACTTGCTTAGGAGCAACTGATGGTCTGTTCCACAGTCTGCCTGTGGCCTTGTTTTGGCTGATGATATGGCACTTTTCCACCATCTTTTCCCTTAGATGTAGTCAACTTGATTGCTGTCTATAGCCATATCGTGGATCAGAGTTCAACCATAAAGAGAAAGTTCTGAGTCATGGATGAACTTTGAAATCATTATGTGGACTAAAATACGCTATACATAAATGATACAGCTAAGTATAATGTCTAGAATAGGCAAATGCATAAAGACAAAAATCTATTAGTGTTCACTAGAGGTTTGTGGAAAGGGAGAATGGAGAGTTACTGCTAAAGGGGTGCTGAGGCTATCGGTTTAGGGTGGTGAAAAACTTTTGGAAATGGATAATGGTGATGGAAGCAGAACGTGGTGAATGTAAGTGTTGTTGTTGTTAAGTGCTGTTGAGTCGATTCCAACCCCATAGCCACGCTCGCTACATAGGGTTTCCGAGACTGTAAATCTTTACAGGAGCAGAAAGCCTCATCTTTCTCCTGTGAAAACTGCTGTTAGTTTCGAACTGCTTACCTTGATATTAGCAGCCTGATTCATAACCACTATGCTACCAGAGATCCTTGTGAACATAATTAATGTGACTAAATTGTACATTTAAAAATAGTTTAAATGGCAAACTTTTGGTATGTACAAGGGGACTTCAAAAGGTTTGTGAGAAAATGGAAATTAAAAGATAATGGAAATTTCCCATGAACTTTTTGAAACCCTTTCACGTATATATGAAGCCATGGTGATGCTGTAAGGTAAATACTGGACTACTAACCAAAGGTCGGCTGTTTAAACCCACCAGTGGGGCCCAGGTAGGCATTCTGCTCCCATAAAGATTTACAGCCTCAGAAACGTTGTACAGCTTTTCCTCAACAGCACTTAACAAGAATAATAAATATAATAAGAGTAAGTAAAAAATATTACTACTAGGTTTACAGTTCATGCATGGGTTTATTCCAAACAAAATGTGTTTAAACACGTCTCTGCCATCAGTGGATGACCGAAGACAAGCTTTCTCAGTAATACAATTGTCTTAATCTTGTTACGATGCCTTTAAAAAAGTCTATTTAAAACAATAACTTCAAAGGGAATCTGCCGAGCCAATTCAATTAAAAGCAGAGTTTGGCTCTAAAGGCTATAGTGTTGTTGTTTAGTGTCGTCAAATTGGTTCTGACCTATGTAGGGTTTCTGAGGCTGTAAATCTTTGTGGGAGCAGAAAGCCTACCCTTTCTCCCACTGAGCAAGTGACAAACCATCTTGTGGTTAGCAGTTCAGTGCTTATCCTACAGAGCCACTGCATTCCTAAAAAGACCATGGTGACTATTTTTTTGGATTTCTAAGGTATAAGACAAAGGCCAAGACATTTGAGCTGAGGAATTCTTTTCCATCATGACAATGTACCTGTTCATTCTTTGAGTGTAGCAAGGACTGTCCTATGAGACTTTCATTGGGAAACCTTACTCAATTCACCTACAGCCCCGATCTTGCCTTGTTAGATCTCTTTTTTGTTCCTGAAACTTAAACATTTAAAAAGGACCATGAGTGCCTCGAGGATGCCAAAAACTGCCATTATAATATCACGTAAATCAAAGATGGCAGAATTGTTCTGGGAAGGGTTACAGAGATGGAAACACTGCCTTCAGAAGTGTTCAGACCTAGATGGAGGAATGTTAAAACACAATAGCTTACCATTTTTATATTATTGTTAAATAAAGGTTTCTATGATTTATTCCCACCACTTGTCTGTCAGATTGTTGTACTGTGGTGGTTTTTGTGAAGCTGTAATGCTGAAAGCTATGCCGTTTGTAGTTTAAATACCAGCCATTGTGGACAGGTTACAGCTGAGCTTCCAGACTAAGACAGATTAGGATGAAGGAAAGGAAAACAACTTCTGAATATTTAGAACATTTATGAACATCAGTGGAACACTGTCAGATACACTTGAATCTTGAATATTGAAACATAATGTATCTCACCAGAATATTGTCAGATATAGATAGTACTGGAAGGTGAACTCCTCAGGTTGGAAGGTACTGAAAATATGATTGGGGAAGAACTGCCTCCTCAAAGTAGAGTTGATCATGATGACACAAATGGAGTAAAACTTTGGTTACCTTTATTTGCTGATGGGACACAACTCAAAATGAGGAGAAACAGCTGTAAACTTCCATTAATATTTATACAGGAAGCAAGCAAAAGGAGGTCATTAATTAGACAAAAAAGAAGGAAAAGATCAAAATGGATTTCATAAGAGACTTTAAAATTTGCTCTGTGGCATAGAGACACTAAAGCAAATGGAAGAAATAAGAAGGTAAAAGCTTAACAGAAAATTTCAAAGAACAGCTCAAGAAAACAAAATCAAGTATAATAATGAAATATGCAAAGATCTAGAGTTAGAAAACCTAAAGGGAAGAACACACTCAGCACTTTTCAAGCTGAAAGAACTGAAGGAAAAAATCAATCCTTAATTTGCAATATTGAAGGATTCTATGGGTAAAATATTGAACCATGCCGAAAGCATCAAAAAAAGATGGAAGGGATACACAGAGTCACTGTACCTAAAAGAAATGGTTGATGCTCAACCATTTCAAGAGGTAGCATATGATCAAAAAATTATGATACTGAAGGAATAAGTCCAAGGTCAATGATGGCATTGACAAAGAACAAGTTTTTGGGAAATCATAGAATATAAACCAAAATCTTTCAACAAACTGATGCAGCACTGGAGGCATTCACTCATCTATGCCAAGAAATTTGGAAGACAGCTACCTGGCCAACCAACTGAAAGAGATCCATATTTATGCCCATTCCAAAGAAGGTGACCCAATGGAATGTGGAAATCATTGAGCAATATCATTAATATCACATACAAGTAAAATTTTGCTAGTGATAATTCAAAAATGGTTGCAACAGTACATTGGCAGGGAACTGCCAGAGGTCTAAGCTGGATTCCAAGGAGGACATGGAACAAGGGATATCACTGCTGACACCAAATGGATCTTGGCTGAAAGCAGCAAATACCAGAAATACATCAACCTGTGCTTTATTGACTATGCAAAGGCTTTCGACTGTATGAATCATGACAAGCTATGGGCGTTTCAGAACACTTAATCTTCTCATGAGGAAACTGTACATAGACCAAGAGACAATGGTTCAAATAGAACAAGAGAACACTAAATAGTTTAAGGTGTGCAACAGGGTTGTAGTCTTTTACCATACTTATTTAGTCTGCATGCTGAGCAGATAATCTGAGAAGCTGGATTATATGAAGAAGAATGTGGCATCAGAATTGTAAGAAGATTTATTAACAACCTACAGTATGCAGATGACACAACCTTGTTTGCTGGAAGCAAAGAAGACTTGAAATACTTACTAATGAAGATCAAGACTATCAGTATGGATTGCACCTCAATATAAAGAAAATAAAAATCCTTACAACTAGATAAATAGCATCACGATAAAAGGAGAAACGATTTAAGTTTTCAGTGACTTCATTTTGCTTGGATCCAGCGTCAATGCTTGTGGAAGCAGCAGTCTGGAAATTAAGTGACATATTGCATTAGGCAAATCTGCTGCACAAGATCTCTCTAAGAGTTAAAGGGCAAAGGTGTTTTCAATTGCCTTATATGTGTGTGAAAGCTGGATGATGAATAAAGTGGTCTGTAGAAGAATCAATCCATTTGAATTATGGTGTTGGAGAAGAATATTGAAAATTCTGTGAACTTCCAGAAAACAAAGAAATCTGTCTTGGAAGAAATACAGACAGAATGTTCCTTAGAAGCAAGGAGGGCGAGATGTTGTGTCTGGTATTTTGAACAGCTGTCAGGAAAGACCAGTCCCTGAAGAAGGATATCATGTTTGATAAAGAGGAAGCTCTCTACAGAGATGGATTGGCACAGTGGCAGCAATAATGGGCTCATGCATAACAATGTGAGGATGATGAAGGACCAGGCATTATTTTGCTCTGTTGTGCACAGGGTCGCTATGAATCAGGACTGACTTGAGGGCACCTAACAACAACAACATGATTTTATAGGAATACTTTTTGACTTTTCCTCAGATATAACAAAAAATTCATTGTCGTTGAGTCAATTCCGACTCACAGCAACCCTAAATGACAGAGTAGAACTGTCCCATGAGGCTTCCAAGGCTGTAAATCTTTACAAAGGAGTCCTGGTGGCATAGTGGGTTCAACACTGGCTTGCTAACTGAAGATCAAGGTGATTGGAACCTACCCGCCACTCCGTAGGAGAAAGATGAGACAGCTTGCTTCCATGAAGCTGTGTAGCCTTAGAGATACCATGGAACCCTTCTACTCCGTACTATGCGGACACCATGATTCATAATCAACTCAGCAGCAATGAGTTTGGCTTTGACTTTAAATCTTTACAGAAGCAGATTGCCACATCTTTTTCCTGCAGAATAACTTGTGGGTTTGAACAAGTCCCTATAATAGAGGAGAACTGCCCCATGGGCTTTCTAAGATTGTCATCTTTATGTAAGAAGACTGTCATCATCCTTCTCCTGTGGAGTGGTTGGTGGGTTTGAGTTACTGACCTTTTGTTTAGCAGCCAAATGCTTAACCATTGAGCCACGAGGGCTCCTTATAATGCAATATTACTTAGCCACATTGAGAAATGAAGTTCTGATACATGGCATGACATGGATGAGTCTTGAAACCATTATGCTGAGTGAAATAAACCAGTACCAAAAGGATAAATATTGTATAATCCCATTCGTATGGAATATGCAGATTAGGCAAAGGCATACAAAGTAGATTAGAAGTTACCAAGGGTTATGGGGAGAGAGGAACTTGGTACATGTTAATGGGTACAGAATTTCTGTTGACCATAAGGAGCTCTGGTAGCGTAAAGGTTATGAATCGGGCTGCAAACCTTAAGGCCACCAGTTCAAAAACTACCAGCCGCTCCGTGGGAGAAAGATGAGGCTTTCTGCTCCAGTAAAGATTTACAACCTCGGAAACCCTGTACAGGGTCGCTATGGGTCGGAACTGACTCAACGGCACTTAACAACATGATGAAAAAAATTTGGAAATAGAGGTGATGGTGGTATCCACATTGTGATTGCAATTAATGCCACTGAACTGTACACTTAAAAATGGTTAAAATGGAAAATTTTATGTTACATACATTTTATGATAATTAAAAAAAAAAAAGGTCAAGAGTTTCCATGGTGGCTCTCCTTTAGTGGGCATCAGTATTCAGAGGTGGAAGCAGGGAAGGCACAGGGGCTCTGGGTGGGTAACTGAGCAGGAAGTGGGTGAAGGAAAGGGCTGAGGTCAGAGGGAGTCCCAGGGAGAAGCACAAAAGGTTGTGGCTAGTGTGGAGTGTTTTTATTCAAGTGTTTAGAAGTACAGGCATTTTTTGACAGACGAGCTGCAGGGTGTGGTTATGAGAGGAAATACTTAAGTAAAGGGAAGGCCTTTGGAATTGAGAAGGATAAAGAACTGAAGGCCAGAGGCTAGACGAGTCATCCACACTAATGCAGGCATCACAAAGGAGAAGAGCTGGGCATCAGTGGCAGAGAGCAGGGTGAGGAAGTTTATGGACATTGAGGAATAGGAAGGCTTCTCAGAGGACTCTCTGGAAAGATTCAAAAGGGAGGGAAGGAAGAGGAAGCAGAGGGAGGAAAGAGAGTAGGGAAAGTTGAACGGCCACAGGGTATTCATGAATGATGGTGGCTGGGCACAAAGTTCCAGAATAATATCCCCAGCAGGTCTCTGATGCTTGGGGATGCAGCCTTTCTGAAAAGGTCAGCCATAGCTGGGATTGTGTTTCTGAAGGATCTTGTCATTGTCTGTAGGCCATGGATACCTTCAGGCATTCAGCATCTCTTGCCAAAATCCCAACTGCAGTCAACGAATCCACTCTTTGATCCCAGGGGAACTCTCTCTAGACCCATCTAACTCTCAGACTGCAGCTAAAGTAATGGAGACACCCCCAGGCTACCTCAGAACATTGCCTGCTTCCTGCAGTTACAAAATAAACTGGACTGCCTGGCTTCCCAGGCTTCCCTGTCACCACCAAGGCCATTTGGGATTACTTGCTCTTCTGATCTCTATTGCTTCAGAGCTATGCATAGGTGGTTTCTTTTGTCTGGGGGCCTTCTCCAACCTGGTGGCTGGCTTCTGCCTACTCTTCCTCTGGGAAGCCTTCCCTGTTGAGCCAAAACCAACACCCTCTTCTCTGACCCCAGGTTTTCCTAGAATACGCTGAAACTTCCTTCTTGCAGAGTTCATTATTGCATTGTGGTCATGTCTGCTTTGTGCTCAACAGAAATTTGCTGATGAGCTGAGTTGCAGGTGGGTCTAATTTAGTTCAGGGACACTGTATCTTATTGCTTTTTAAATGACCTTAAAGGACAGTAGTTCTAGAGGACAAAGACTCAGTGGTAGGGTTGGATGGGAATTACCTGGAGAGTTTCTCACAATCCAATTGCCCACCTGCCATAGAGGTAACATTTGTGTAACGTGTGCAGGTAGGAAATAGTGACACATACACTTTGAGAAAATTCCTCTCCTTGCCTAAAACCCCAAAGAATCACTGTTCTAGGCTGACTTCCTGGCTGTCTTTGAGTTCCTGTCTGGAATTTGGACCCAAATCTGCTGGAGTCTGAAGTCCCTGCATTTAAGTATCATACTGTACTGCCCCTTCCATGACCACCATCATAACTTTAAGCACTACTCAGGTGTCCTGCCTCCATCATCTGTGTACACATCATACTGTCACCCTCTTTGCCATGCATGCCCTCACACTCTCAGCACAGATGACTACCAGGTCTGCTGAAGGTATCTCCTTCTCCCAACCAACAGCCTTGCCACGTTACCAAAGTCACACTTTTGCACCTACTACCCATGCTACTGGAGTCCTGGCATGGTACTATAGGATAGGCACTGAACTGCTAACCACAAAGTTGGTGGCTCAAACCCACCAACTGCTCCTTGGAAACCCTATGCAGGGCCACTATGAGTCAGAACCGCTAACTGAAAGGACAGCAGTTAGAGAGTCCACCAGCTGCTCCAGAGGAGAAAGATGAGTTTTTCTGCTCCTGTAAATCTTTACAGCCTCAGAAACCCTGTACAGGCTCACTATGAGTCTTGATGGCACACAGCTACCACCACCATCATGCATTCTACTGCTCAAGGGCATGCTGCCAGGGTCAAAGTCCTTGATTATTGCTCTACTCTTACTGAATTTAGGGCCTTTGGGATTTCCACTCTAAGGGCCATGAACTGCATTTGTTTTAGTATGTGTGTTAGTGTATATATATTTCTGAGAAATGATCCCATGTGCTCCACTTCACCTTGGAGAACACTGGATTAGTCATCAAAACACATTTCAGCCCAGGAGCCATCAAGGAAAGTGGTCAGGTCCCCTCAGGGCAAACCCTCTTCCAAGACTAAGACTCAAGGGGGAATACACGAGCAGGCATGTTGTCTGGCTGGTGACCACGTTGGTCACTGATAAGGAGAAGTGGGGGAAAAACAGCAATGAAGTTGTGAGCTAAGTCCGACCACATTCAATAGACTCCTGTCAACCCGGATTGAGACCTGGTTGGCCAGCAGTATGGCAAGACCTGGGGACTTCTGGGCCCAGAGACAGGGACATGGCCACAGAGCACTAGAGCAGAGAGTGAAGCATCCAGCTGATGTGAAGTGAGGGGAGATACACAAGAACACCCATACTTGCAGATAGTACCCACTTGACCTTGCTTCAATGGCTGGATGATCAGAAGAAAGAAGAGAAAAAAAAAACAAAAAACCAGAGTAATCTGCTACAATTTGATGAACTTGACCTATATTTATGGATGTAGTAGCTCAAAAGAGGAAATAAATCTTTACAGCAAGGATCATTCCCACCACCTCGGTACGCAGGGTTGACAGAAATGGGCAACTTAGACATTGGATACCCAAAAGGCGGGGGTTGGGGGGTGGGCCTACAAAGACAAGAAGTGACTGGCTTACATGCTTTCCAGAGGGTGTGGGGAAAGATAGAATCTCCACTGAATGGTTTCCAATTTGCCTGGATGGGGCTGACGAAAGGAGATGGGAATAAGACTCTTGTGGTACAATGTTGTTGTTAAGTGCCGTCAAGTCAATTCCGACACATAACGACCCTGTATAGGGTTTCCAAGGAGTAGCTGGTGAGCTTGAACTACTGACCTTGCAGTTCAAATGACTTTGCATTCTAATGCATTAGCCCACAGCGCCACACATAAAAAGAAAAAAACAAAAGCACAATTCAGACGTAGTTGACTTCGGACATTTTTCTACTCTCTTCATAGCTTTTCAACATTCTATATCCTACTGCATTGAGTTTTCCATGATCTGCCTTCTCCGCTAGAATATCTTACCCTCCCTGAGGGTAAGAGCCACACTGTTCATTCTTATTTTCTAAAATTATACCAACTTATAATATGTGCTCAAAATGTGTTTCTTCTTTAAATGACAAAACACAAACCTACTCCTCTCTGTTACTTTCTCAAGCTAGGCAAACTGGCACACACATTGTTTTCTCTTTCTCCCTCCTCTTTCTAATACCCACAATTAGAGTCACACACACATATAACCCACACAATAACACACACCATTCATTTCTTTCCTACAGCCAACTGTTATGTTGTTCCAAAAACTGTCCCTTTTCCAAGAATGCTACTCACATAGACGAGCAAACACTTCCTTCACCCCACTTCTTCTCAAGGTGACACCTCAGACCTTACCCCTCCAACTCCTTTGCACATCACTGTCCAAAGACCCAGTGCCTTCACTTGAAGACAATGAAGATGGATCCTATGCTGGGTGGATGGGTTGTTTTGCATTGACCATTCAGTTATCTTCTCCAGACATGTCAGCGAAGGCTTCCACACGTCTTCATGGGAAGTTCCAAGTTCTCAGTAGAATCATTATACACTGCCTCTTTCCCTCTTTTCTCCCTACCTCATCTCTCCAGGGAACTTCTGGTTACTCCCTTCCTCTAGAGGGGAACTCTAGGGCCCCTGCACTGCCTCATATTCCCCAGAATGCTGCACAGGAACTGTCTAAGCTGCATCTGTCCCGCCTGGGACACCCTCATTACATACAGCTCTGCTACCACCTCCCTTCACATCCAGGCATGAGCTTCCTTTTCTAAGAAGCTTCTTTAACCAAACCCACCACCTGAGCTCCCTCTGCATCCCTGCTCCCTACTTTAGACTGACTCTGTCTTATTCTGAGTATGGTTCTCGTTCTCCATCATGGAGTATAATTCCCTTCTGCAGACAGATTTCACCTTATCCTTGGGCCATGGAGAGAAATAGACTAGGAACTCGAGAGCTTTTGGGGGGTGACTGAATGGAGAGAGGGCTAGGTGCCCCATTATAGGAGGAAGCAGCTTCTGTGGACCAGGTCACATCCCAAAGAGCCCAGTGGAGTTCTCTCTGGTCTGGAGGTGCTGTCTGGAGCTACACAGAGCAATTATCTACCTGACAATAACAACCAGGAACTAAACTTCTATTGTTGTTGCTATGTGCCATTGAGTCAGTTCCAATTCATTGCTGTTGTTGTTATTAGATGCCATGGAGTCAGTACCGACTCATAGTGACCCTATGCACAACAGAACAAAACATTGCCTGGTCCTGGGCCAACCTCACAATCGTTGCTACGCTTGAGCCCATTGATGCTGTCACTTTACCAATCCATCTCACTGGGGGTCTTCTTCTTTTTATCTGACCCTCCACTTTACCAAACATGCTATCCTTCTCCAGTGACTGGTCCCTCCTGACAACATGTCTGAAGTATGAGAGACAAAGTCTGGCCATCCTGGCCTCCAAGGAGCACTCTGGCTGCACTTCTTCCAAAAGATCTGTTTGTTCTTTTGGCAGCCCATGGCACTTTCAATATTCTCCTCCAACACCATAACTCAAATGCATCAATTCTTCTATGGTCTTCTTTATTTACTGTCCAGCTTTCTAATGAATATGAGGTTATTGAAAATACCATGGCTAAGTCAGGTGCACCTTAGTCCTCAACACTTTAAAAAAGTCTTGTGCAGCAGAGTTGATTAATGCAATCATTTGGTTTCTTGACTGCTGCTTCCATGAGTGTTGATGGTTGATCTGAGAAAAATGAAGTCTTTGAGAACTTCAGTCTTTTCTCTATTGATAAGAATGTTGTTTATTGGTCCAGTGGTGAGGATTTTTGTTTTCTTTACACTGAGATGCAATCCATACTGAAGGCTGTGGTCTTTGATCTTCATAAATAAGTATTTTACATCCTCTTCACTTTCAGCAAACAAGGTTGTATCATCTGCATATTGCACGTTGTTAATGAGTCTTCCTCCAATCCTGATGCTACGTTTTTCTTCATATCACCCAACTTCTTGGATTATTTGCTCAGCATACAGGTTGATTAAGTATGGTGAAAGAAACAACCCTGTTTCACTTCTTTCCTAATTTTAAACCATTCAGTGTTCCCATATTCTGTTCGAACAACTGCCCCTTGGTCTGCATATAGATTGCTCATAAGCACAATTAAGTGTTGCGGAATACTCATACTTCACAATGTTGTCCATAGTGTGTCATGATCCACACAATTGATAGCCTTTGCATAGTCAATAAAAACACAGGTAAACATCTTTCTGGTGTTCAGTGCTTTCAGCCAAGATTCATCTGATGTCAGTAATGATACCCCTTGTACTATGTTCTCTTCTATGAGAAGTTCCAAATCATAGCAACCCTATATGGGGTATCCAAGGGGTGGCTGGTGGGTTTGAACCATCAACCTTGCTATTAGCAGTCTAGTGCTTATCCTATAGCACCATTGTTGTTGTTGTTAAGTATCATTGAATTGGTTCTGACCCATAGTGATCCTGTATAGGGTTTCCAAGGAGCGCCTGGTGAATTTGAACTGTCAACCTTGTGATTCAGACCAACTTTGCAGTCTAGTGCATTAACCCACAGTATCATACCAGGACTCCACAGTACCATCAGCAGCTTCCAAATAGTTCCCTGGGGCAGCATGAGACAGTTCTTGAGCCCTAAGTGCTGTCCAGCAGTGAGCTAGGCAGGAGTCCTGCTGGGGTAAAAGGTATTGGGGGCTGAGGTTAGGTTGAGAGGAAAGTCAAGAGGGGCTGCCCATGCCCCACAGCTCTGCAGTGAATTTGAGAAGGAGTTGGGCAACCCCCAGCCCCTTGACTTATCAGGCTGGAAGGAAACTTAGTGGCTGGCTGTCTCATCAGGGGCTGATGGGCTCAATGCTACACGGAAGCTAGGATGGGGGTCCTTGAGCTATTTGCTTTATTTCACTGGGTGTAATAGACTCTGGACATTTTACTGACATGAGGCTGCAATCAGGTTATTAGTCCTAAAGAGCCTCTGCCTTTGACTAGAATTCTGGCAGCTTAGAGCAGCACTGCTCCTATCTCCTGCAGATCTGAGTCTGTTCCATACGTTTTCCAGTTAACAAGAAATGGAAACAGATTAATCATTGCTTAAACACGGCTTGCTCAGTAGCAGGAGGCCCATGTCAGCAGTTGGGGGCTGTTGTTGTCACGTACTTTTGAGTTAGTTCTGACTCATAGCAACCCTATATAGGGCTTCCTAGGAGCGGCTGGTGGCTTTGAACCGTTGACCTTGTAGTTAGCAGTCCAGTGCCTATAATAGAAGGTATCACCGATGGTGAAAAGGCATAAAATCATTCTCCACCACAGCCCTTGAAGAGGGTGCAACTGAGGTCCAGAAAAAAAAGAGGTTCACCTAAGTTTGCACAGCAAATTGGGGTGGATATGAAATTTGAGCAGAGTACCCGACTCCTAGACTAAAGCAAACCCCTGCTCCTGCCAGCCTCCTAGGGACTGCAGAGATATGTCACGCGTGTGGTTTACTTGATCGTAAATTTGTAGGCCCCTGGTCCTCATAAGAAGGTGGAATGGTGGTTCTGTGGTACAATTCTTACTCTCCATGTGGAAGATTGGGGTTTGATTCCCAGCCAGTGCACTTTCATGTTGCTACGATGCTTAACTGGTTTCAGTGGAACTTCTAGACTAAGGCAGACTAGGAACAAAACCCTGGTGATTTGTTCCCAAAAATCAGTCAATGAAAACCCTATGAATCTAAGATGATTAACATAATTAATATCACAGGACTATACAATGACAACTGAAGAAATGACAAACTGTTGCCTGTATGTTGTTGTGTGCCATCGAGTTGGTTCCTACTCATAGCGATGTTGTATAGGATTTCCCAGGAGTGACTGGTGAATTTGAACTACTGACCTTGCAATTCAAACCTACCTTGAGTTCGAGAGCTTATCCTAAGGCACCACATATTTACCATAAAAATAAAAACAGATAAATAAACCTATGGATCACAATTGTTTGATCCTGTTGTACATGAGATCACCATGAGTTTGAGCTGTTAACAACAACATTCATCAGGAAAGCCAGTCTTTCAAATGCCCTCCTATTAAGACAAGAGAGTGGTGTCTCCATGGTTCTACTCTACAAAGCACAAAAGCAGTCAACACTGATCTGTGCTGTACAAGCCGAGGCATTCATTACACTGGAGGAAGTTGGCAATTGAAAGGGGAATGAGGGGAGCTCTGGCGATGCTGGTCATGTTCTGTGTCTTGATCAAGTTTCTGGTTATGATGTGTGTTCAATTGGAAAAAATGCATTAGGGTTTACACTAATAATATATACATTTTAATGTATGTTTATACAACTTTAATAAAAAGTTCAAAAAATAATCAATAAGCACTTGTCGTTGACTGGTGGGAGAAAGTATGTGGGGACTATTTTCAATTTCCTACAAGCAGTTACTGTTTTAAATCTTGGACAAAGCCACATCACCATCAGCAATCTGCAGTCTTGAGGAGGCTCTCTCTGTCTACATAGCTTGGTTGGTCAGCCAAAGGCCCCAGCAGAGGCAGGTGGAAAATTTTGCATCTTACAACAGCAGAGTTCATCAGGATATAATCTCTGGCCCAGTTCACGCTGATCCCTCTGGAATTTATGCCTCAGTTAGCAGTGAGTAAGGACCCTGAGGTGTCCTTGGGTGGTGTAAATGGATAACTGCTTGATAATCAGCTGAAAGGTTGGAGGTTCAAAGACACACCTGGTGGTCTGCTTGTGAAAGGTCACAATCTTGGGGACCCTAGGGAGCAGTTCTACTCTGCATACATGGGACCAACGTGAGTCAGAACGGACCCCACAACAACTCACAAAAACAATAAGTACCCAGAGGGAAATGCCCAGCCTGGGGACAGGGAGAGGGTCTGCACGTATGGGAAGGAAGACTGGGGCCCCAGATGTTAAATACCTTCTTGAGGACAGATCAGCTGGAACCCAGAGCCTTGTGGGACTTTGAGCTGTGAACTGACACAGGTGGGCACAATGACATCTTTCAGACAGCTTCCTATTAGGCCAGATCTTGGAGAAGAATGCACCTGAGTGTATGAGTGTATGAAAGTGTACCTGTGAACACACCTTTGCTCTAGCTGTTCTTCCTGCCTGGAACATCTTCTTTACCCTGGCTGTAACCTTCCAGCCCTTATCTTTAGCTTGTGAAATCCTAGGCAGACTTCGAGACTCAGTTCACATGTCCACTGTGGTCTCATACCTGCATCCCTCCCTCCTCCTCTAGGCTTATGAGACCTAACAGTCAGCCCCCAACTCAGAGGAACCAAGTGCTGCCTCCATTTCTGGTCTGGAGGGCAGGGTCTCTATACCCTGGGTAGAGGATTACTTAAGGGACAAATATATATGCACATAGCTTTGTGAGCATGCATTACAACTGATTAGGACTAATCCTTCTAAACAAAGACAGAGCGTTAACAAATTAATTGAGAATCTTGTTTGGCATGCTGGTGCAAAGACCAATAATCTTTCAATGCTTTGATAACATCTGTCATTGTGTTCCAGAATTGATTGAAGCTGGGGCCTGGCTGTGAAATGCCTGAGTGTGCAATTCACACATAATTCCTCAAGTAATTTGGGCACATTTTTCTCTTATTGACAAGCATTATAATGACTATAATAAACTAAGGAAACCTCAGGTGAAACAACACAATGACTATGCTTGTCAATAGAGGTGTAACCCTGAATTTAATGAATGCATTTCCTAAGCCCTTATTTGTTAAGGATGTTTGCCCAGGTTCTGTTCAGAACATGAGCAGGCATAGTGTCATGGTGGCAGTGACAGCATAGGAGTGACTCATTAGCATTAATTCATTCATTCACTCATTCATTCATTCAGCATACACTCAGTTCCACCAAAGTTCTAGGCTCTATCCTGAGGCCATGGGAAGTACTCTTGAGCCCTCAACAAACTCATCTTCCACTGAAATTGGTAATCCTAGCAACTTCATTGGAATACAAGGCATTATAAGAGAGGTACCAACAAAGTACAGTATTTTGTTACTATTAATATGTTGTTAAGTGTGTTGAGTTGATTCTGACTCATAGCAACTTTGCATAGGGTTTTCAAAGACATTAGTCTTTGTAGGAGCTGAAAGCCTTATCTTTCTCCCTTGGAGCAGTTGGTGGGCTTGAACTGCTGACCTTGTGGTTTGTAGTCCAACACTTATCCTAAAGAGCCACTGCAATCTGTACTATTGACACGTTTTCCTTCAGTTAAAGTTATTAATGATTAAGAATGGTTAAATGTTGAAGAAGAAGAACAAAAGTTGCAGAACTCACATTTCCTGATTTCAAAAGTTACTACGAAGCAACAGTGGTACTTGAAAAACAAAACAAAACAAACAAAAGAAAAACTTTTAGCTGTACTATGTATCAAGTATAAAGACTGTGTGGTACTGCAGAAGGAAACACACAATAGATCTATTGTTTAGAAAAAGAGCTGAAAAATAAGCCTACAATCACCAGAAGGGAAGAAATTATAAAGATTGAAACAGAAATAAATGAAGCAAAAAAGCAATAGAAAAAAATCAACAACATTAGAAATTGGTCCTTTGAAAAGATTAATTAAACTGACAAACCACTGACAAATCTAACAAAGAAAAAGATGCAAATTACATGAATAAGAAATGAAATGGATGCTGTACAGAATCAACTGAAATAAAAAGGATAACAAAATTCTATGAACAGTACTTCAGTTAAAATTGAAAATTAGAAGAAATGCACAAATTTCTAGAAACACACTATGTATCTAAACCAACACAGACTGAAGTAGAAAATTTGAACAGACCTATAACAAGGGACTACAAAGTCATTTGAACCGCAGGTTGGCAGTTCAAGCTTTCCAGCTGCTCCTTGGAAACCCTATACAGGGTTGCTATGGGTCGATGGCACTTAACAACAACAACAACAACATAACAAAAGGAAGAAAATGATTAGGTCATTTATATACTCCAAACAAACAAACAAACAAACAAAAAAGTTCAGGTCCAGGAGGCTTAAGAGACAAATTCTACCAAACATTCAAAGAAGAGCTGATACCAACTCAATTCAAACTATCTGAGAACAGAAAAGGATGGAAGCCTCCCAAATTCAAAGAGACAGATCAACAAAGCAAGAAAGGGAAATTAAAGGCATCCAAATTGGCAAAGAAAGGAGCTCTGGTAGTGTAGTGGTTACAAATCGGGCTGCAAACCTTAAGGTCAGCAGTTCGAAACTACCAGCTGTTCCACAGGAGAAAGATGAGGCTTTCTGCTCCCGTAAAGATTTACAGCCTCGGAAACCCTGTACAGGGTCGCTATGAGTTGAACTGACTTGACGGCCCATAACCACCACCACCAAACTAGCAAAGAAGTAGTAAAACTCTATTTGCAGATGATTGTATACATAAAAAATCTCAGACTCATCAAGAAAATTGTTGGAACTCATCGAAAGATTCAGCAAAGTGGCAGAGTACATACATACAAAAAATAAGTTGGATCCTTTTGTATTAATAAAGAGAACTGTATTAATGAATGAAAAAGAATGGTTGTGAATGAAAAAGAAATCAAGGAAACCATACCATGGAGTTGGTTTCTTTATGGAAGCAGAAAGCCTCATCTTTCTGCTGAGGAACAGCTGGTAGTTTTGAACTAATGACTGTGAGATTAGCAGCCTGACTTACCATTTACTAGTGTAGTGGTTACGAATCGGGCTGGGAAGTGCAAGGTCAGCAAGTTCGAAACTACCAGCTGTTCTGTGGGAGAAAGATGAGGCTTTCTGCTCCCGTAAAGATTTATAGCCTTGGAAACCCTATACAGGGTCACTATGAGTCGGAACCGACTCCACGGTACTTAACAACAACAACATAGTTGCTCAAAAGATGAAATGCTTAGGAATAAATCTAACCAGAGAAACAAAACTACAAAGAAAACTACAAATCACTAGTACAAGAAACCAGAAGAGAGCCACATAAATGGAAGAATCTATTATGCTCACGGATACGAAGACTTAACATTGTGAAAATGTCAATATCACTCAAAGCAATCTACAGATACAAGGCAATCATGATTTAGATTCCAATATCATTCTTTTAAAGAGATGGAAAACTTAGTCATCAACTTTATATGAAGAGGAAAGAGATCCTGAATAAACAAAACATTGCTAAAGAAAAAAACAAAGTAGACCTAATATTTTCCAATCTTAAAACCTACTACACAGTCACGGTAGTCAAAACTTGAACCCAGGAACAGAATTGAGAGCCAAGAAGTCAGTCTATCCATTTATGGACAGTTGATCTTCAAGAAAGTACAGAAATGCATTAAATGGGTGGAAAAGATAGTCTCTTTAACAAATGGTGCTGGCAAAACTGGATATATCCATTTACAGAAAAATGACACAGAACTAACATCTCACACTATATACAAAAAAGAAGTAAAAAAGGATCAAGACCTAAATGTGAATCTTAAAACTTTAAAGATTGTCAAAGGAAAAACTAGTGATAAACTAGGAACCCTAATACAGGGCACAAATACACTATCAAACAACTGAAGACACACAAACAGCAGAAGACAACTAGATGACTGAGATCTCCTAAAAATTAGACACTTAAGTGCATCACAAATTTCATCAAAGGATTTTTTTTTTTTTGCAATGACATATCGAACAAGGAACAATTCTAAAATTTATAGAAAACTTCAACAAGAAAAAGACACAAAATACAACTAAAAAATGGACCGAGGACATGCAAAGACACTTCACCAAAAGAGACATTCAGGTGGCCAATGAAGAAATGTTGTGACCACTAGTCAGTAGAGAGATGCACATTAAAACAACAATGAGATATCATTTCACCCCAGCATTAATAGTAAAATTTAAAAACAACAACAACACAGAAAACAGTAAGTGCTGACAAGGGTATGGAGAGACTGGAGCATCCATGCACTGTTGGTGCACTTTCTTAAAAAGTTGGAACTAGAAAGACCCTATGACCTAGCAATCCCTCTATTTGGTGGATATCCTAGAGAAATAAGAGCCATGACATGAATAGATGGTGCTGGTAGTGGTTGTGTACCATCTGATAGCAACCCTGCATAGGGTTTCCGAGACTATAAATCTTTACGAAGCTTCATCTTTCTCCCATGCAGTGGCTGGTAGATTCAAATTGCTGACCTTGTGATTAATAGTCTAACTTGTAACCTGCTATGCTACCAAGGCTCCTTAGATATATGTATAACCATGTACATTGCAGCACTATTCCCAGTAATAAAAAGATGGATTCAATATAAAAACCCATCAGTGGAAGAATGAATAAAGAAACTATGGTACATACACACAATGGAATATTGTTACGTTAGTGCCATTGAGTCGGCTATGACTCATAGTGACCTTATACACAACAAAATAAAACACTGCTATCCGCACAATTGTTATGTGTGAGCCCATTATTGCTGCCACTGTTCAATCCATCTCTTGGGCATCTTCCTCTTTTTCACAAATCCTCTGGTTTTCCAAACATGATATCCTTCTTCTGTGACTTTTCCTTCCTGACAACATGTTCACAGTATGAGAGAAAGTCTCACAATCATTGCTTCCAAGGAGCAATCCAGCCATGCTTCTTCCAAAACACATTTGCTCTTCTGGCACACCATAGTACTCTCAATATTGTTCATCAACAAAATAATTCAAATATATTAATTCTTCCTTATTTATTGTCCAGCTTTCACATGCATATAAGATGATGGAAAATACCATGGCTTGAGTCAGGCATATCTTGGTCCTTTGCCGAGAGCCTGTCCCGGCATATTTATTCCAGGGTTTTTCCGAAGGCGGGTGCGGATGTCGGCTGATTACACGAAGTCATGGGCCATGATAAATTCAAAA
>NW_006408656.1:7466702-7468337 GCF_000296735.1 Chrysochloris asiatica
AACTAGGGGTCTGTGCATAAAAAATAATAAAACAACTCTTTGTGGCTCTGCCATCCAAAGAGAGAAAGAAAGAAAGAAAAGAAAGAAAAATAAAATAAAATAAAATAAAATATTTCATTGTTGCTTTGCAAAGACAATGAATTCTTCATGCACAGGTTCCCCCATGTCTCATTTATTTATATTAATTCCTCGATTAATATGTCTCAATTTATTTATTTTATTCCTTAATTAATTATGGCCCTGACCAGTCCTTAAAGTGACGTCCTTGCTCCTTAACACTTTGAAGAAGTCTTTTATAGCAGGTTTGCGTAATACAATACATTGTTTGATATCTTGACTGCTGCTTCCATGATCATAGATTATGGATCCAAGTAAAATGGAATACTTGGATTTCTGGTGTGGTGCTTTAGAATAAGCACTGGACTATGTTATGCCAATTGATCTTGGATCCCCCAGACCATGATCCTGAGCCCCCAGGCTCAGCAACTCATTAAATCAAGATGTGTGGCCACATCTAGGAAGTTTTCCTAAATTTGCCTACCACATTCATGGATATCTTTGCAGCAAAAGTGAGTACACATGTTCAAACATCATCTGCCACACCTATATATATTCTTGGATGTAATCCCATTTACCCTCCCACATGTGATCAGCCTGTTCATCTATCTGTGCAGCTTTACTGCAGGACTGTATATATAACAGCATTTACCTCTGTTGCCTTTAACTCTTACATTCCTTCCAGTGTCTTCCCCTACCTCCACCACTTTTTGCTGACCTCCTTATTGTATGTATATTGCTTTCCCCTGTACCCAAGTTAGCACATATCTACCCTCTAGCAAGTAATTTGCCCTTCTTTCCTCTTCCACCCCCTAGTAACCATCAAAGAATAGTTCTTTTAGTGTGAAAATCCTTTCTTGACTCTTTATAATAGTTGTATCATATAATATCTGTTCTATTATTATTGACATTTCATTCAGCATTATGTCCTCCAGGTTCATTCACGATATGAGTTGTTTCAAAGAGTCACTGTTACTCTTTAATATTGCATGTTATGTTTGTTAAGAACCATGGAGTTGGCTCTGACTCATAGCAACCTTGTATTGGGTTTCCGAAGAGCAGCTGGTTAGTTTGGACTGCCAGCCTTGTGGCATAACATAGTCCACAAAGACAATATTCTACATCCTCTGGTAGTGTAGTGGGTTCCTTAGTTGGGCTGCTAACCGTGAGATCAGCAGTTAGAAACTATCACAGGATAAAGATGAGGCTTTCTGCTCCTGTAAAAATTATCAGCCTCGGAAATCCTATGTTGTTGTTGTTGTCAGGTGCCATCAAGTCGGAACCAACTCATAGCGACCCCATGTACAGCAGAACTAAACTGTCTGATCCTGGACCAACCTCACTACCACTGCCACACTTGACACCATCAATGATGCCACCTGGCCGATCCATCTCGTTGGGGGTCTTCCTCTTTATCTCTGACCCTCCATCTTACCTAGCATGACATCCTTCTCCAGTGACTGTTCCCTCCTGATAATATGTCCAAAGTATGAGAGACGAAGTTTAGCCATCTTGGCCTCCAAGGAGCACTCTGGCTGCACTTCTTCCAAAACAGATCTATTAGGTCTTTTGGCAATC
>NW_006408656.1:7468923-7471041 GCF_000296735.1 Chrysochloris asiatica
CCGGCTACCACTACCAACTGAAAGGGATCACATTAGTAGGTCCTAGATAGAATGGGCGGAAAATGTAGAACAGTTTCTAATTGAGTCTAACAAAGGTTTTACTTTAAAAAAAAAAAAAAAAAAAAAAGACTTACTGGTAAGATAGATACAAGTGGAAGCCACCAAAACTAGGATCCTTAGTCACCCTTCAGGTCTGGAAATGAACTCATCTCCATGACTCATTTTTCAGCCAAATAATAGACAAGTCTACACAGTAAACAGTAACACTAGGGAGGTACACACACCTTAGAATAATCAACCACTAGAGGCCAAAAGAGCAGTATTTACTCAAGGACAAAGTTCAGAAGGGTTAAGAAAGAAGGAAGAATGAAAACAGGAAACACGGAGGAAGTGGGAAAAATGGTTATATTGTAGGGATTGCAATAAAACAAAAATGTGTGGAATTATTGAATGGAAAACTGATCTGCTCTGTAAACCTTTGCCCAATTCACAATAAAAAGTTTAACATATAAATAAATCAATTAAAATACATTAATTATTTTTGTTGTCAGGTGTTGGCAAGTTGGTTCTGACTTATAGCAATTCATATGCAACAGAATGAAACACTGCCCAGTTCTCCTTCATAATTGTTCTAAGGTTAAGCCTATTATTGAAGCCATTGTATCAGTTCATCACATTGAAGGTCTTTTTCACTGACCCTGGCACTGCAGGATAATGTGCTGGACTGCAAGGTCAGTCTGAGCTGCAAGGTTGGTGGTTCAAGCTCACCAGCTACTCCTTAGAAACATAGCAGGGTTGCTATGAGTCAGAACTGACTTGATGGCACTTAACAACAACAACAACATACTTTACTTTGATGAAGACCAAAGACTACAGCCTTCAGTATGGATTGCATGTCAATGCAAAGAAAACAAAAATCCTTACAAATGGACCAATAAATAAGTGGAGTAAAGATTGACATTGTCAAAGACCTCATCATGCTCAGATCCACAATCAGCATTCATCGAAGCAACAGCTAGGAAATCAAATGACATATTGCATTAGGAAAATCTGCTGTAAAAGACCCTTTTTAAAACGTTAAAGGGCAAAAATAGCAGTTTGAGGACTAAGGTGCACCTTACCCAAGTCATGGTATTTTCAATTACCTCATATGTATGTGAAAATTGGACAATGAAAAAGGAAGATCTTAAAAGAATCAATGTATTTGATTATGGTGTTGAAGAAGAATATTGAATGTCCCATGGCTTTCCAGAAGAATAAAAAAATTTGTCTTGGAAGAAGTACAGCCAGAATGCTCCTTAGAAGCCAGATGGCAAGACTCTAATACCTTGGAAATATTATCAGGAGGAATCAGTCCTTGGAGAAAGACATCATGCTTGGGAAAGTGGAGGGTCAGCCAGTAATAAAGAGGAAGACCCCCAACAAGGTAGATTGGCACAGTGATAACAGCCTTGACTCACATGCAACAGTTGTGAAGATGGCACAAGACCGGGCATTGTTTCATTCTGTTGTGCATAGGGTTGCTATGATAAATTGGAACTGACTCGATGGCACCTAACAACATACTTTACTGTGGTGCTGTAAGATCAACACTGTATTGCTAACTGCAAAATCAGCAGTTCAAACCCATAGCCACTCCTCAGAAACATTATGCAGGATCACTATGAATTGGAATTGACTTGATGACACTTAACAGCAACAACATAATTTACCAAGCATGATGTCCTTCTCCAGGGACTGACCCCTCCTACTGCTGTTTGCTGTCTAGTCATAACAACCTGTGTAGGATTTCTGAGGCTGTAAACCTTTATGGGTACAGAAAGTCTCATCTTTCTGCTTCAGAGGAGCTAGTGGATTTGAACTGCAGCCCAGTGCATAACCCATTATACCGTCAGGGCTCCTTGATCCGACATGTCCAAAGTACCTGAGATGACCATGCTTCTTCTAAGACAGATTTGATCATCCTTCTGATAGTCCATGGTATTATTCAATATTCTTTACCAATATCATAATTAGAAGGCATCAATTCTATTTTTGGTTTTTCTTATTAATTATCCAGCTTTCATATAAATATTGTTGTTGCTATTAAGAGCCATCAAGTTGATTCCATCTCATAGC
>NW_006408656.1:7471834-7480539 GCF_000296735.1 Chrysochloris asiatica
ACCCTGTACAGGGTCGCTATGAGTCGGAATCGACTCCACGGCACATAACAACAACAACAACATTAATTCTTATAATTAATTAATTATATTAATATTTAATCATTAAATTAAATAATAAAATTAAATAATTAATGTAATAGAATTAAAAGTTCAGAAATAAGCCCATATACACTAGTTGTCCAGGCACACTACACTGGGTGCTGTGGATACACGGGAGAGTAATACAGGACACACTCTCAAGTGATGCATGGTACTGAGGGGAGAGGTATAGGTGGATGCTGTCTCATTTCAAAGGAGAGAAAACAAGTTTGGAATCGTCGAGAAGCTGTTCTGAGTTGTACACACAAGAAAACAAATAAAAGATTTAGAAAAGTGCCCAACACAGAGTAAAACTGAATAAATGTCTTGTGTGCCCTTGAGTCAATTTCAACTCATAATGACCCTATAGGACAGTATAGAAACCTTTATAGAAACAGATCAACAGGTCCTTTTCCCCTGCAGAGCAGCTAGTGGGTTAAACCACCAACTTTTCCGTTAGTAACCAAGCACTTAACCATTATATCAACAGGATTCCTTCAGTAAACATGAACTGTTGTTATTAACTCTTAGATTACAGAGCTAGTCTGTAGCAAAACTGGGATTTAATTCAGGTATTCTGACTTAAAATCCAATGTTCTCCGGAAAGAAGTGTCTGGACAGAGAATTGCATCACCATGGAGTTCCTGGGTGGTGAAAACAGTTAAGGTGCTTGACTGCTAACTGAAAGTTTGGAGATTCTAATCCATCTAGAGCCATCACAGAAGAAAGCCTTTTGAAAAATCTACTTCTTAAAAATCAGCCATTGAAAAACCTAGGGAGCACAGTTGTACTCTGACACACATGGGGTTGCCATAAATCAAAGTCAGCTCCATGGAAACTGGTTTTGGTTTTTGCAGAGGTGGGTGGACCCAGGAATTATGAGTCCTAAAGCTTATACAATTTAGGGGAAGTTTCTTAAGAAAAGTAAAAGTTATGAAGTTTACAAAAATAGATGACTATGGAAGTGCATGGCTAAGGCCCATGCAAGTAAGGGCCCAGGAAGCTTAAGCTTCATCAGCATCATAATAAATCTGACTCTCACCCTCCTCTGTCAGTTTGTCTCAGTGTGGGGGCTTGTGTGTTTCTGTGATGCCAGAAGCTATGCTGTATTTTGAATGCTGGCAGGGTCACCCATGGTGGACAGGTTTCAGCTGAGCTTTCAGACTAAGTCAGACACAGAAGAAGGAAAGGCTGATAACTCCCAAATGTTTAGCTACTGAAAAACTTATGAATAGCAGTGAAACATTGTCAGACAGCACCAGAATATTGAATATTGAAACATGATGAATAGCACCAGAATATTGTCAGATATAGAGCTGGAAGATAAGCCCCTCAGGTTGGAAGGCACTCAAAATATGACTGAGGAAGAGCTGCCATCTCAGAGTTGACCATGATGACAGGAATGAAGTAAGGTTTTCGGGACTTTCATTTGTGGAGGGGGCACAATTCAAAATGAGAAATAGCTGTAAATATGCATTAATAATCGGAAACATGGAATGTATGAAGTATGAATCCAAGAAAATTGGAAGTTGTCAAAAATGAAATGGAGTGCATAAACATCAATATCCTAGGCACAAGTGAGTTGAAATGGACTAGTATTGGTCATTTTAAATCTGATGATGACATAATTTACTATGCCTGGAATGACAAATTGAAGAGGAATGGAGTCACATTCATCATCAAAAAGAACATTTCAAGATCTATCTTGAAGTTCAATACTGTCTGTGACAGGATTATATCCATATGCCTACAAGAAAGACAACTATTATTAAAATTTATGTACTAACTACTAAAGCCAGTGATGACGAAATTGAAGAATTCTACCAATTTCTTCAGTCTGAAATTGATCAAACATGCAATCAAGATGTAATGATAAATACTGGTGATTAGAATGCAAAGATTCGAAACAGAGGAAGGATCAGTAATTGGAAAATATAGTTTCAGTGATAGAAATGATGCTGGAGATCACATGGTCGAATTTTGCAAGACCAATGACTTTTTCATTGCAAATACCTTTTTAAAACAACATAAAAGATAACTATACACATGGATTTCACCAGATGGACTACAAAGAAATTACATTGACTACATCTGTGGTAAAAGTTGGTAGGAGTGCTCCATACCATCAGCCAAAACAAGGTCAGGGACAGATGGTGGACTAGACCATCTGTCATATACAAGTTCAGGCTGACACTGAAGAAAACTAAAACAAGTCCATGAGCACCAAAATATGACCTTGAAAATACCCCACCTGAATTTAGAGATCATCTCAAGAAGAGATTTGATGCACTGGACGTTAATGTCCAAAACCCGAAAGAGTTGTGGGATGACATCAAGGAAGAAAGAAAAAGGACATTAAAATGACAAGGAAGAAAGAAAAACCAAAATGAATAGCAGGAAAGACTCTGAAACTTGTTCTTCAGTATAGAGACATTAAAATGAATGGGGAAAATGAGGAGGCAAAAGATCTGAACAGAAATTTCAAAGGGAAGCTTGAGAAGACAAAATCAAATACTATAATGAAATGTACAAAGACGTGGAGTTAGAAAATCACAAGGGAAGAACACAACCAGCATTTCTGAAACTGAAAGAACTGAGAAAAAATTCAAGCCTAGACTTGCAATGCTGAAAGATTCTATGGGCAAAATATTAAATTATGCAGAAAGCATCAAAAGAAGATGGAAGGGATACACAGAGTCATGATACCAAAAAGAAATGGTTGATGTTCAATCATTTCAAGAGGCAGCATATGATCAAGAGCCAATGGTACTGAAGGAAAAAGTAGAATGTGCATTGATGGCATTGGAAATGTACGAGGCTTCAGGAATTGATGGAATACAAATCGAGGTCTTTCAACAAACTGATGCAGCACTGAACGTACTCATTCATCTATGCCAAGAAATTTGGAAAACAGCTACCTACCAACTGACTGGAAGAGATCCATATTTGTGCCCATTCCAAAGAGAAGTAATCCAATGGAATGTGGAGATCATCAGACAGTACCATTAAATCACATACAAGTAAAATTTTGCTAAAGAGACTTCCAAAATGACTTCATCAACAGCAGTTCTCGAAATGTGGTCTGAAGTTTCCTGATCCTTTTCAGAGGATCTATGGGTCAAAACTACAGGTTTTCCCTGCTATCCAAAAGTAGAGTGTTCCTATGAAACCTTTCCTAGGCAGAAATGGTGAAAGTGAAGAAGCTATTACCATTAATTAATAGAGGAAACATTTCTGAGCATTCCCAGGTCCAAAAGATAGCCCACCAAATCATATAAATCTAAAAAGAATACTAAAATAGTGTTCACAGACACAGTTCAAAGTGATGGTAGATTGATGCTTAGATGCTGAGTATAGTTCCTAGGGAAAGAACTTGGTGACGCTACTTTCGCTACTTGGGGTATGTGCTTAATGGCTTAAAACAAATGGTGAATGTTAAAGTCCTCCAGATTTCTTTCAGATTTGGGTTAGCAAAACCAGATACTAACAAGGATCTTTCATAAAACCAAAGTGGCCTAAAGTGAACTTTTGAAAAGCAGAGGATACCTATATTTGCAACAGTATACCCACTCCTGACTTATCCACATGACTGGGATCCAAAGAAAATCCACCTTATGCAAAAATTGAGGATGATTACATCATTACATAACTGACAGATCACATCATCACATAACTGCCTAACCACTGAAAATCATGGCCCAGCCAAGTTGACAAATAACCTTAACCATCACAGTAGCATTATTCTTGTTTGGCACCTTGACATCCATTACTCCAGACACACATTGCTAATACACAAAATAGTCCGATAGTAGTTTATTGTAAATGGGGAATGTCAGATAATCAGATAGTTGACAAGTGAGGAATAGGTGTAATGTTGACACATTGTTTGCACTTTAATCTACATAAACAAAAGCTCTTTGAGATCATGAATAAATAATTTTTCAGAGTGCATATGAGTTCTGGCATCAAAAAGTTTGAGAACTGTTGTTCTATTGATTTAGATATTGATTTAAGAAATTTTTACAATGTTGTTGTTGTTGTTGTTGTCAGGTGCCATCGAGTTGGAACCGACTCATAACGACCCCATCCATGCACAGCAGAATGAAACAATGTCCGATCCTGGGCCAACCTCACTACCACTGCCACACTTGATGCCATCATTGATGCCACCTGGCTGATCCATCTTGTTGGGGGTCTTCCTCTTTTTCTCTGACCCTCCACCTTACCCAGCATGACATCCTTCTCCAGCGACTGTTCTCTCCTGACAATATGTCCAAAGTATAAGAGACGAAGCTTAGCCATCCTGGCCTCCAAGGAGCACTCTGGCTGCACTTCTTCCAAAACAGATCTATTGGTTCTTTTGGCAGTCCATGGCACTTTCATTATTTTCCTCCAACACCACAACTCAAAGGCATCAATTCTTCTATGTTGCATCTCAATGCCAGGAAACAAAAATCCTCATCACTGGACCAATAAACAACATTCTTATCAATGGAGAAAAGATTGAAGTTGTCAAGGACTTCATTCTTCTTGGATCAACTATCAACACTCACGGAAGCAGTAGTCAAGAGATCAGATGACGTATGGCATTGGGCAAATCTGCTGCACAGGAACTTTTTAAAGTGTTGAAGAGCAGAGATGTCAGCTTGAGGACTAAGGTGCACTTGACCCAAGTCATGGTGTTTTCAATAACCTCATATGGATGTGAGAGCTGGACAGTGAATAAGGAAGATCGTAGAAGAATTGATGCCTTTTACTATGTAAGAGATAGCAATTTATTTGATAAAATAAAAGTATTTTTTTACAGTGGTAACTTATCACATGTTATCCTGTTGTTTTGCTTGCAAGTGGTAAGTAAGACATGTTTTATTTCTGAACTCAAGTATTATTTTGAAAATTATATGAACAATTCCAACTTAGCAGAGTTAAGTTTCTCCAACAGAAATTAAAAAAAAAAAACTGTCTAAAAATTATAGTGATTCAAAAAAGGCTAATTTGGCATGACCATCAATTGAATATGAATTATGCAAAAATTGTGGTTATAATCAGGTAATTGGGAATTTTCCTGTGATGAAGTCAAGAAAAAAAAATTTTATGGAACACATAAATCATAAATTATGTGCTATATATGCATTTATTACTCAACCAATCATTGCCAGACATATGCAATAATTATGAAATTTAGTCTTTTGATAGTCAACTTTGAGTTTTATAAAACCATAGCTTTACACGTATTTTGTATTTTCCCATTATTATATATTGTCAAGGTAGGAAGGTAGGCTGAAAGGAGACATTTTGTTTATCACATTGTTAGCTTGATTTATAACTTCTAATACTTAGACATATGGTATGAGAACCTTGCCTGGGTCCTGCAAAAATTAAGGGCGGGCCTGGCACTGTGGTCTGAGTCATCATTTCTAACAGAAATGGGCAAGAATTTCCAGAATGTTAAGATCCTGCATCAACCCATTTTTATTTAACCTGGTAGTTCTGCTGACTAGGGATCGAGAAAGGTATGGAATCAATTTATGAATTTCCATCATGGAGCTCACCAACAGCTTTTCCCATGGCCTTGGGTTGCCTGAGCAATGTGAAACATCACCATCCACATGCACATGAGCCTCCGGAGCCAATAATATAAGGCAAATGCCAGACTTATACAGGGACTAGGACAGGGAGACCTTGCTGAGACTGCTCCTCCCATCCCCCTTCACTCCCTCTGTGACCTGTAAATATAAGTGTGACATCCTGGGTCAGCATAAAGGACAAAGTAACTCACTTGGGCAGGATCACTCTTGAGGGTGGCCAACCCAACCTCCCATGTGCTAAGGCCTCAGGTTGTGACTAGCTCACAGGAGTTCCAGCTCTGGTGTTCCCTGTGCCTTGTTTGTGGTGTCCACCCAAGCTTGGCTTGCTGGACCACAGTTTCCCAATACAGGTTTCTGTCAGTCTAGGAAATCTGGGTCAGAAGACCTTGCCCAGCCCTCAGTTCTCTTTCTAGACGTCTCCAAAACTATTGTTCAGAAGAAGACTGAGATGAAAAGCTAGGAGTAGGGGTTACAAGATTGGAGCCAAGGGGAAGCCAGCTCACTATTAGCCATTGTAAGAGACTGGCAAAGAAAGGCCCGTTCCTTTCATCTCATCTGTGTGACCCCATTTGACCACCCTGTCTCACTCTTGTCCTCCCTCCTGACACAGAAGGAAGGATGAAAAAGTGAGGAAAGAAAAGACCTCCACCTTTGCTGTCCTCTTTGTTTAAAAAGGGGCATTGAAACAGGCATCAGTTGTGAGTCACAAGGACAGAAAGATTCACATCGTCATCACTGTCATCATCATTTACCATTAATGAGCAGCCCACATTGGGTGCTGCACAGGTTTCAATAGGCGATGTGCCATTTCCTACTTCTGGGCATCTGAGGGAATCAAGAGATTTGGAGAGCAGATATATATCAGTTCCCAGTTAGGGTGAAACTCAGAATTATATGGGAGTTGATTAGAACAGGTGAGAGGACCAAGGGAGAAGGGTGGAGATAAAAGCAAAGTGGGGTGTGTGGCAGATTGATTACGTTGGGAGTCCTGGGTGATGGAGTGCCCTAGGGGTAGTAGGGTGAGGTCAGAGGCTGAGGCCATGCCCTCTTATTAATTCAGTTCTCATGGACACTTAACCACATGTTAGGCCTAGTTCCATGTAGAAATGGTCTCTTTCCTCATAGCATTTGTGAAGTTTTCCAACAGTGCACATTTATTGAGTACCTACGATACACCTGGCTCAGAGTTGGCCACCAGGGTCTCAAAGATAAATGCTGAGCTTAACAAGTGAAGTGGATAAGTACTGGACTGCTAACCACAAGCTCTGTGGTTCAAACTCACTAGTTGCTCCTCGGGAGAAAGATGCAACTTTCTGCTCCCGTAGACTTATAGCCCCAGTAACCCAATACAGGGTCACCACGAGTTGGCACTGACTTGATGTCATCTAACAACAACAACAACAATAACAATAACAAGCACTTACCAGAGAGCAAATGAGTCACGTGTCTATATAGATAAATGCTGCTTGATTGGAGCAAATCGTTTAACTTCTAGATAACTTGAGTTTTTTCATATGTAAAAGAAGAAAGTTTGACTGTCTATTTATGACTTATCTTCTACCGGCTTCCAAAAGACTTTCAATTAGCTTTCAAGTAAACACACACTTAATAATACTTTTGTTTAACTAGAACTGTTGTTGGTGTTAAGTGGCGTAGAGTTGGTTCTGACTCATAGCGACCCTGTTTAGGGTTTCTGAGGAGTGGCTGGTAAGCTTGAACCATTGACCTTGTCATTCAAATTGACCTTGTCATTCAAATTGACCTTGCAGCCCAGCACATTAACCTGCAGCTCCATACAGGGACAAGAGGAAGGAGAAAGACTGATTGAAGGGGAGAGGAAAAAAAAGAGCTAAAATGAAGCTAGATTAGGTTGAGAAGTCAACCTAAATATGACTCTGAGCTTCCTGGTAGCCAAGGCAAAAGATAAATGCAATGGATTATAAATCCCAAAGTCTGGTAAATGAAATATATCAGGTCTTCAGCAGGGACAAATCTTTTCCTGGTGGTAAATAGTACCAAGGAGTCCTGGCAGTGTACTGGTTATGCACTGAGCTGCTAATGGCAAGGTCAGCAGTTTGAATCCATTGGCCACTCTTATGGAGAAGGATGAGAGTTACTTCTCCTGTAAAGATCTCAGCCTTGGAAACCCTTTTCAAGATCACTATGAGTTGGAACTGACTCGATGGCACATAGCAGCAGGAGCAGTTTGTCATGCTGTGATGGCTTGCATGTTGCTGTGATATTGGAAGCTGTACTATAGGTATTTCAAATATCAGCAGGGTCAGATATCATGTGCAGTTTTCAGGAGAGTTTCCAGACTAAGACAGACTAGGAAGGAGGACCTGGGGATCTACTTCTGAAAATAAATGACCAGTGAAAACCTTATGGTTTTCATAGTGGGAAATTATTTGGTATAGTGCCATAAGAGGAGCTTCTCAAGTTTGAAGATGCTCAAAACGCTACTAGGGAACATCAAAGTAGAGTCATTCTTAATGATGTGGATGGAATACAGCTTTTGGGACCTTCATTTGCTCGTGTGGCACTACTCAAAATGAGAAAAAAAATCTGCTAATATGCATTAATAATCAGAATGTGAAGTGTACAAAGTATGAATCTAGGAAAACTGTAAGTCATCAGAAATGAAATTGAATGCGTAAAGATTGACATCCTAGGCATTGTTGTTGTCGTTAAGTGCCATTGAGTCAATTCTGACCCATAGTAAGCTTATACAGGATTTCTGAGTAGTGATTGGTGGGTTTGAACCACTGACCTTGCAGTTAACAGTCCAGCACCACACCAAAACTCCATCCTAGTCATTAGTGAGCTAAAATGGACCGGTATTGGCCATTTTGAAACAGACAATAACGTTCTGGGAATGGTGAATTAAAGAGGAAGGGTGTCACATTCATTGTCAAAAAGAACATTTCAGTATCTATCCTGAAGTTCAATACTGTCAGTGATAATATCCATATGTCTACAAAAAAAGTCCACCACTCGTCTGTCAGTTTGTCGTACTGTGGTGGCTTGTGAGTAGCTATG
>NW_006408656.1:7489144-7490657 GCF_000296735.1 Chrysochloris asiatica
GCACTAATGAATACTATTAGGAGCTCTGGTAGCGTAGTGGTTACGAATTGGGCTGCGAACCTTAAGGTCAGCGGTTCGAAACTACCAGCAGCTCCGCGGGAGAAAGATGAGGCTTTCTACTCCCGTAAAGATTTACACCCTCGGAAACCCTGTACAGGGTCGCTATGGGTCGGGACCAACTCGATGGCACTTAACAACAACAACAATGCCTAAGATATCAATGTTGATGCGTTCCATTTCATTTTTGACAGCTTCCAATTTTCCCAGAATCATACTTCATACATTCCGTGTTCTGATTTTCAGTGGATGTTTACAGTTGTTTGTCTTCATTTTGAGTTGTGCCCCATCAGCAAATGAAGGTTCTTTGGGCTGTTCTCCCACGAGCTTAACTCTATTCACGTCATCATGGTCAACTCTACTTTGAGGAGGCATTTCTTTCCCAGTCTCATTCTGAGTGCCTTCCAACATGAGGGGCTAATTTTCTGGTCCTGTATCTGACAGTGTTTCTCTGCTATTCATAGAGTTTTCAGTGACTAGTGATTCGGAAGTAGTTCATCAATCTTTCTTCCTAGTCTGTCTTTGTCTGGAAGCTCATCTGAAACCTGTCCACCATGGGTGACCCTACTGGTTATTTAAAATACCAGTGGCATAGCCCTCAGAATAACAGCAACTCAAGCCACCACAGCACAACAGATAGACGAGTGGTGGCCATTGGTTTTATGTTAAAACTGTCACTTTAAATTTCTATAACAATCCTGATACAATCAAGATAGTCTCTCCTAATACTATCAATCCTGATACAATCAAGATGTTCTCTTCCCAAGATGGCGGCTCCGGGAACAGCTCAGTGTCTTGAACCAGAAATTCTGTATTCTCCTGCAAATTCCCCAGATGTAAACCCTCCTATCCTCCAAACATACCTTTATATTTGTTTCAGAGTTCCAACACCATCCCCTGAGCACCTCTTGGCCCCGTATTCCATGTTGTTGTTGACGGAGCTCTTCACTGCACATCTACCCGATCTGCCATCTTGATTGAGATTTACAGCCTCAGAAACACTGTACAGGGCCACTATGGGTCGTACACTACTCCATGGCACACAACAATAACAACAGGGTTTCCGAGGAGCAACTGATGAGCCTGAACCACCAACCTTGCAGTTAAAATGGCCTTGGAGTCATTAGAGAGATGCAAATCAAAACATCAATGAGATATCATCTCACCAGCAATAACAGCAAAGTTCAAAAAAGCAGACGACAATAAATGTTGGTGAGGATGTGGAGAGATTGGGACCTTCCACATTGCTGGTGGGAATGCAAAATGGTCCAACCACTCTGGAAAAGAGTATGGCACTTCCTCAGCAAGTTGGAAATAGAAATACCTTATGATCCAGCAATTCCTCTATTTGGTATTTATCCACAAGAAATACGAGCCATAACATGAGTAGATATATGCACACCAATGTTCATAGCAGCACTATTCACAATAGCAAAAAGATGGAGACAACCTAAGT
>NW_006408656.1:7492187-7527219 GCF_000296735.1 Chrysochloris asiatica
TAATAATCAATGTAATGAAACAAGCTATATGAATGGTTGACTGTGAAGCTGATGATGTGCCCTGTAAACTTTCACTCAATGCAAAATAAAAACATTTAATTAAAAAAAAAAAAAAAGAAATCAAATGGCATATTGCATTGGATGAATTTGCTGCAAAGACTTCTTTAAGTAAAGTGTTCAAAAGTGAAGATGACACTTTGAGAATTAAGGAGTGCCTGGCACAAGCCATGGTCTTTGTAATCATCTCATATGCATGTGAGAGCTGGGCAATGAATTAGGAATACCTGAGAAAAATCGATTCATTTGAATTATGGCATGGCAAAGAATATCAAATATACTATGGACTACCAGAAAAACAAACAAATCTGTCTTGGAAGAAGCATAACCAGAACGTTCCTTAGAAGTGAGGCTGGGGAGACTTGGTCCCATGTACTTTGGCCACATTATCAGGAGGAACTAGTCCCTGAAGAAGGACATCATGCTTGGTAGAGTAGAGGATCAGCAAACAAGAGGAAGACCATCAGTGAGATGAATTAGCACAGTGGCTGCAACAATGGGTTCAGCTAAAGGAACAATTGTGAGCATGGCGCTGGACTGGGTAGTGTTTTGTTCTGTTAAACCAAGGGTTGTTACGTGTTGGAACCAACTAAACAGCACCTAATAATAACAATAGTAAATAGTAAGTAAGATAATTTACTGTGTGTTCCTTGTATAAGAAACATAGATAAACATAATAGATAATGTCTTTAGTTGTAATATTTCCAAAGCAGAAAATGCAGTGTTTGTCATGTGGTCATTTTTCTTGCCAACCATCAACAGATGCCAAGTGTGTAACATTAAAGTGGAATTTGACTGAAGGCATTTTGCCCAGACAGCTAAGGTAATATGATTCAGAGGTATAGTTTTTCTGGCAGTCTGAACTGATACCAGGATAGAACTCAGAACATGCAGAGGAACAATCTTATAAGTATGCCTCACCATCACCAGCATTGGGCATTAGCAAATGTTTTCATTTCTGAGCAGCAATCATATGAAAAAGTGATGTCTAAATTCTAGTACTATTTTGTAGTTCTTGAATTAGGAGTAATATCAGTTTTTACATGTTTATTGGCTACTGGTATTTCTTTTTTCTACAAACTAATTGTCTAATATTTTTTAACTCTATTTTTAACTCTTTCAGTTTCCTTATTCATAAAAGATAAAGATAAAATAGCACCTACCTCATACAGTTACTCTGTCTATGTACTTACTGTGTAGCATATAATAAGTGATCATTACATACTAGCTATTATAATAATATTATTATAATTATGATATGTGATAGGATAATATCCACATGCCTACAAGGAATACCAATTAATACCACTGTTATTCAAATTTATGAAACATTATTATTCAAATTTCAAGCCAGTGATGATGAAATTGAAGAATTCTACCAACTTCTTTAGCCTGAAATTGATCAAACATACAATAAAGATGTATTGATAATTACTGGTGATTGGAATGCAAAGGTTGTAAAGCAAGAGGAAGGGTCAGTTGTTGGAAAATTTGATTTTGATGATAGAAATGATGCTAGAGATCGCAAGATAGAATTTTGCAAGCCCAATGACTTATTCATTGCAAATACTTTTAAAAAAACAAAATAAAAGATGATTATACACATAAACCACATCAGATGGAATACATAGAAATCAAATTGACCACATATGTGGAAAGAGATGGTGCAAAAGCTAAATATCAAGGCCATGGGAAGATGGTGGAACAGATCATCAATTGCTCATAGACAAGTTCAGGCTGAAGCTGAAGCAAATTAAAACAAATCCATGAGAGCCAAAATATGACCTCTAACAAACCTGAATTCAGAGACCATCTCAAGAACAGATTTGATGCATTAGACGCTAATGACCAAAAACCGGAAGAGTTGTGGAATAATATCAAGAACATCATGCTGGAAGAAAGCAGAAGGCCATTTAGATGACAAGAAAAAAAAAATCCAAAATAGATATCAGAAGAGACTTTGAGACTTGCTTTCCAGTGTAGAGATGCTAAAGCAAAAGGAAGAAATGAGGAGGCAAAGAGCCAAACAAAAAATTTCAAAAAGCAGCTCAAGAAAACAGAGTCAACTATTATAATGAAATGCACAAAGATCTGGAGTTAGATAACCAAAAGGGAAGAACATGCTCAGCATTTCCCCCGATGGAAGAACTGAATGATGCAGAAAGCATTAAAAGAAGATGAAAGGAATACACAGTCACTATACCAAAAAGAGATGGTCAATGTTCAACCATTTTGACAGGTAGCATATGATCAAGAAACAATATCACTGAAGGAATAATTTCAAGCTGTGTTGAAAGCATTGGCAAAAAACAACACTCCGGAAGTTAATGGCATAGCAATTTTCAACAAACTGATACAGCACGGGAGGCACTCACTCATCTATGCCAAGAAATTTGCAAGAATGCTACCTGGCTAATTGATTGGAAGAGATCCATATTTGTGCTTATTCCAAAGAAAGGAGATCTAACAGAATGTGGAAATCATTGAACAATATTATTAATATTACATGCAAGTAAAATTTTGGGGAAGATAATTTAAAAATGGCTGTAACCATTTATCAATAGGTAACTACCAGAGGCTCAAGCTGGAGTCAAATGAGGATGTGGAATGAGGGATATCATTGTTGATGTCAGATGTGTCTTGGTTGAAAGCAGACAATAACAGAAAGATATTTTATTGACTATACAAAGACTTTTGACTGTTTGGATCATAATAAGCTCTGCATAACATTGTGAAGTATGAGTATTCCAGAACATGTAACTGTGCTCATGAGGAACCTGTACATAGACCAAGAGGCAGTTGTTCAAACAGAACAAGGGAATACTGAATAGTTTGAAATCAGTAAAGGTGTGTGTCAGGGCTGTATTATTTCATCATATTTACTCAATCTGTACATTAAGCAAGTAATCTGAGAACATGTGTTATATGAAAAAGAACATGACATCGGGATTGGAAGACGACTCATTAACAACCTGTAATGTGCGGATGATATAACCTTGCTTGCTGAAAGCGAAGAGGACTTAAAATACTTACTGAGGAAGATTAAAGACCACAGCCTTCAGTGTGGATTGCACCTCAACATAAAGAAAACAAAACTCCCCACAACTGGACCAATAAATAATATCATGATAAATGGTGGAAAGTTGAAGTTGCCAAAGACTTCAATTTGCTTGGATCTACTATCAATACTCAATGTAGCAGCAGTCAAGAAATCAAATGATGTATTGCATTAGGCAAATCTGCTACAAAGACCTTTTTAAGTGTTCAAGAGCAAAGATATCAATCAGTTTGAGGACAAAAGTTCACCTAACCCAAGCCATGGTATTTTCAATAGCCTCATATACATATCCTTCTCATGTTTGGTAGGGTAGAGGGTCAGAGAAAAAGAGGAAGGCCCTCAGCGAAATGGATTGACAAAGTGGCAGCATCACTGGGCTCAAGAGTGGCAACAATAGTGAGGTTGGCCCAGAATTGGGCAGTGTTTCATTCTACTGTGTATAAGGTCTCTATGAGTTGGTACCAACTCGATGACACCTAACAACAACAACAACAACAACATATGCATACCAAAGTTGGACAACGAATATTGAAGACCATAGAAGAATTGATGCATTTGAGTTATGGTGTTGGAGGAGAATACTAAAAGTGCCATGGATGGCCAGAAGAACAAACAAATCTGTGCTGGACAAAGCAAAGCCAGAATGCTCTTTGGAAGCCAAGATGGTGAGACTTCGCCTCTCATACTTTAGACATCTTATCCAGAGAGATCAGTCTGTGGAGAAGGACATCATGCCTGGTAAAGTGGAGAGTTAACAAAAAAGAGGAAGACACCCAATGAGACAGAATAGCACAGTGACAGCAACAATGGGCTCAAGTGTAACCACAATTGTGAGGATGCCGCAGGACTTGGCAATGTTTCATTCTGTTGTACATAGGGTTACTATGAGTTGGAACCAATTCAATGGCACTAACAACAGCAACATTATAATAATTAGTCTTGTTCATTGGAATGAGTTTCTTTGTAAATTGAGGAAATATGTGTTTGTCATATGTTTTCTCCAGTTAGTGGGGAAATATTTTGTTTATGATAGTTTTCCATGTAAAGGTGTATTTTGTCTTAATCTTTTCCTTCATAACCCCTGGGTTTTCTTTCATGATTAGGACTTCTAATTCTAAAATTACAAATAAATTTACTTATTCTTTCTTTTACTGATGTTCCCAGGCTCTCCCTTTAATTTAAGGCTCCTTTGGTTCTAACATGATGGACGTTAACCCATTGGAAGCAATAGAGATGAATGTGGAGTGTGGAAGGAGCATCGAGCCAGGTTCTAAACCTCTGTGATGTAAACTAGATGAGTGATCTTAAATCATTTCTGCTTTCTGGACCTTAGTTGTCATTCTCTGTAAAATGAGGAGATAAGACTAGGTAATTTTTAAGACCCATTCAAGCTTTAACACTGCATGCTTCTAGACTTTAAAGGGAGAGAGAGACAGAAAGAGAGAGAGAACGAGTGAGAAAGAGCAAGCAGGAACTGAAAAATGAAGTGTCTGCAGTGTTTGTCAGTCTCTTCAGCACCAGCCATACCCACTCCTCATTATCTACTCCTCCTGCTCTGCTGGTCAAGGTTTGAGGCCTGGAAACCAACTGTTTGCCATCCCCAAAGTCTCCAGCCCTGGTGGGAAAGATAAGGCCCATGAGAAGCTGGTGACTGGGGTTCAGTGGGCAGATGGCATAGGCCCCTGAGAAATCAAGTCCTTTGAAGTCTGACCACAGGAGTTCAACCATCACCAAGGCCCCAGACCCATCCCAAGAGAGGGAAGTCGATATAGGACAGGGAATTCCTACTCTGAGGGTGAGAATTGACAGTAAGAACACATATAGATGACACACATGAGTCATCCACAATATATACACACAAAACCCAAACCAAACCAAACTCATTGCCACTGAATCCGTTCTAACTCCTAGCAGTCCAATAGAGTGAGAACTGCCTCAGAGGACTTTCAAGGCTGCAATCTTTATGGAAACAAACTGCCACATCTTTCCCCCATGGAGCAGCTGGTAGATTTGAACATTTTGGTTAGCAGAAAAGCACTTAACCACTGCGACACCAGGGATCATCGTATACACACAAAGAAGGTCAAAATCACTCAGGGTTTTAGATACAACAGACCTGTTCCAATCACTTTCCACCACTTAGGTTCGTATGACATTGGATAAGGTACTTCTCACAGTCTCCTAGAAAACAAACTCAGGATTTTGTGATGACTCAGTGAGTTCTAACACAGTGCCTGGGACACTGTGTGTAGAGTCTACCACAGGATACCACTGTGTGGTAGAGTCTACCACAGGATACCACATGTTCACTGCCAAGCCCTCCCTCACCAGCCTGGATGCTTGAGTCTCTAAACAGGAGTGGAAAGAAATCTGGGCTTTGGTGTCAGACCAACCTGTATTTGAAAACCTGCAAACCTGTGGCACTTTGCTAACTCACATCCACAGAGCATCCAGCATGGTGCCTGACGCACAGTGGATACTGGTGAGTAGTACTAATATTGCTAGTACTAGAGACTGACCCACAGCCTGGGAACTCCTTGAAGGTAGTATTCAGGCAGGTCCTAAGGGAACAAGGTGTCCAGATGTGGCTTGGAAAAGGACTGACTGGGACTCACATAAAACCTGAGTCTGAGGACTTCATAACAAATGAAGACTTAAGGATGACTATGCAGTAATGATCCCACAGCCCCAGTGGGAACCTTGATACATCTTCATGTTCAATTCAGTTCTAGACAGCCTTTGTGGCGCTGTTTCCTGGCCTCACGTCCCTGGGCTGGGCCAATCAATAAGCGCCATCAATAGAGTTGCCAGAAAAAAATACAGGATGCTCAGTTAAATATGAATTTCAGATCAACAATGAATCACTTTTAGTATAAGTATGTTTCAAATATTGCATGGGGCATACTAATACAAACACTTAAAAAAAACCTTTTTCTTGTGAATTGGATGAAGATTTTCAGACAAGATCATCAGCTCTACATTTAGCAGACTATACATCGTGTTTCCTCTCAATGATTACAGTTCCCTCCCTGCAACAACATTTATCTGACTTCCTCCCTGTGGCTCCCCATTTACATCTTACAATTCACAAATGAGCAAGGCAAAAATATTTGATGTATAGTTACAGAACAACAACAACAACAACAACAACAAATATATATATATTCATTTAAATGTCCAAAGGGCACATTCTACCAGTCAGCATCCTTCCTGCAGACACACAGCCACCATCTCTTGCTGTCATTGCATTGCTATGTAGGGATTTCTCTATCCATTCATACTCTTCCTTCTTGATGGTCCTGGAATCATCTAGTCCTGAAATGAAAGATAAACTACTCCCTGATTTTACTTACACATCGTCTACAATGACAATTGTGACAACTGCAGTTAATCCTGCTAATAGTTATTCACAATTGAGTCATAAAGTCCTACCAACTTTTCCCCCATCCCGTTTCACCAGATCCATCTGGGAAAGAGGGATACTATTCAGTGGGAATTCTACCTTACACCACTCATTCTGCAACTAAGCACACTCATGAAAGCTTGTAAGCCAGTCATACCTTTGCAGCCTCCCCACCCCACACACACACATTTTCAATAGCCAATGTCTAAATTTCTAATCTCTATCAACTCAGTGCACTGAGGAAACAAGACTGTTCCCTGATACGAAGAAGCCTTCCGTTCCGGTTGGAGTATTGAGTCACTGCATTCATACACAAAAGTCTAAGTTCATCAAATTGTAGCAATTTGCTCTTGTTCTCAATATCAAACATCTTTATCTTCCTCAATTCGAGTTCTGGTCAGCTAGCCATTCAGGCTAAGTTAATTGGGTACTAGCTGCAAGTTTGGGAGTTCACGCACACCTCTCTGCACTTCAGACCAGCTGGTTACTTCACTCTTAGCCTTAGCCCCCAGAGGCTAGGTCAGTTCCCATGTGCCCAGGAGTTTATGCATCTTTCTAAACTTCAGACAAGCTAGCCCTTCTTCTTCTCACTCTCACCTCGAGGTCAACAGGTGCTAATGGAACATGGACAAACTCAGCCCATGTCTTCATTGCTGCATTTTCCCCACTTCCATTCACAAGTAGACCCAGCTGGTCACCAGTGAGTATATTATACTACTTGTGGGTTCCCTTTGAGTTTCTGTTCTAGAAGGGGATTTTCCCTAACGGACTGACTTTTCTTTTCTTGATGCTTCCAAAGCAAATAGCTTGCTTGATATTCAAACAGACCATCCACTTTTTTTCCTGCAACTTTTTCTTTCAATAAGAATCTTCTGTTCCCCCAGTAGTTCTGGGTTGGCCTGCATGTCTTTTCATGTGGGAATGCCCCCAACAGAAGATTCTGGGTGGGGATCAGGATTACACCTAAAGCCCCATACTCTACAGAGACTTAACAAGAAGGCTATTTCCCTGGGCAAATTCTATTTCCCCTTCTAGCAAATTCAATCAGTTATAGGCTGAAGGTGGGTTTACAAGATTTCTGTCATCATAATTCCCAATATTCATTTCTATGACACACAAATGTATATTTTTAAAACAGTAGTCAGGGGAAGTCGGTATCTGCAAGATAGTCAAACACATAAATATTTTCCCCTCCTTTACCCATTCAGTCTATGTCTTGAACCATGGATCTACTCACAGAACACTGTTGTTTCAAGGTTGTATATAAACCACTGTTTACTCTATCCCTGATAAAAGGGCTATGAGTTGCATGTTAATGTAAAGAAAACAAAAATCCTCACCACTGGACCAACAAACAGCATCCATATAAATGGATAAAACATTGAAGTTGTCAAGGACTTCATTTTGCTCAGATCAACCATCAACACTCATGGAAGCAGCAGTCAAGAAATCAAATGACATATTGCATTAGGCAAATCTGCTGCACAAAACCATTTTAAAATGTTCAAGAGCAAAGATGTCAGTTTGAGAACTAAGGTGAATTTGACCCAAGCCATGATATTTTCAATCACCTCATATACATGTGAAAGTTGGACAGTGAATAAGAAAGACCATAGAAGAATTGATACATTTGAGTTATGGTGTTGGAGGAGAATATTAAAAGTACCATGGAGTGGCAAGAGAACAAACCAATCTGTGTTGGAAGAAGTATAGCCAGTGAGCTCCTTGGACGCCAGGAAGGCCAGACTTTGTCTCTTATACTTTGGACATATTATCATGAGGGACCAGTCATTGGAGAAGGATATCATGTTGGTAAAGTGGAGGGTTAGAGAAAAAGAGGAAGACCCCAACAAGATGGATTGGCCTAGCAACGATTGTGAGTTTGGCACAGGACTGTTGTGCACAGGGTTGCTATGAGTTTGTACTGACTTGATGGCACCTGACAACAACCACCTCTATCCCATTTAGCCCACACATACCTCCCTAAGTCTTCCCCTATCTTCATTATTCATCTGCCACCCTTTCTCTTCTTGCGCATTTCCTTCTCCCTCCTTGTATACTGCCCTTGATGTCCCTCAAGCTAACTTGTGCCTACCCTCTAGCCAGTGAATTACCCTCCCCTCCCCAACCATCAAAGAATGTTTCTTTTAGTATGGAAACCTTTCATAAGCTTTTATAATAATAGTCTCATACATTATTTGTCCTTTTGTGATTGACTAATTTCACTCAGTATAATGTCCTCAAGGTTCATCCATGTTAACAGGTGCGTCACAGATTCATCGTTATTCTTCACAGTTGTATAGTATTCCATTGTGTGTACATACCAAAGTTTGTTTATCCATTCTTCCATTGATCGGCACTTTGGTTGTCTCCATCTTTTTGCTATTGTGAATAGTGCTGCGTTATGCAAACGTTTTTTGTTGTTTATCTGGAATTAAAATTGAACTGGATATCCTATATTTTTATTTGCTAAAGCTAGAATCCCTAGCCATTGATCACAGAGAACAATAATGGTAGCAACTTGCATTTGTAAACCTTCAATGACTGTTACTCCGTGGGTCTTCATATGCTCTGAGACTTGATAGGAAGTCATAGGCCTTGTCATCTTACTGAACAGATGAAGAAGAAGGCTTCAAGGAAGCAGCAGAGCTGGGGCATGAATTTTGCCATAAGATTCTTCTGCCTCCCCAGTGCTGTGCACTGCCCTTTGTAGTTAAGGTCACATCCACTATCTCAACAGTGTGACATGGTACCACACTTGACTCCATGGTGGGGGGACATGCCAGGAAGGGTCAGGAGCTGAGGACAGGGACATGGGAGAGAGGCTGCCTCTAGGGAGCCCATAGTCAATGATATTATCATTATTATTGCCCCTGTTTAACATGCAAAGAAATTGAAGCTTATTCATTTTGTGACTATGCATTGAATCTACAGGTATGTATTGAACTTATTGAAACTGGCACTCTTAAAGACCTGAGAAGAGAGATTAGTGAATTGATGTAGGAGCCCCCAGCTGAATTCTGAAACCCTGGTGCATTGCATCATGTATCTTTCCTCTCTCAACTATGCCAGTGCTGGAGAATTCCAGACAGTATGTGCAAATATGTCAAAACTGTCTGTGTGTTTGGCTCCATCCCTCCCAAATGACCCCAGACAGAAGGCAGGGACAACCTTCTTTATTCATTCACCTTGGGATTCCCAGCTAGAAGCTCAGAGTGGGTACAAAATAAATGCAGATTCCTGGGATTGTTATTGACCAAGGAGCTCTCTTAACCTATTTATTGGAATAGGTTAAGTTCCTAAAATTAAAATTGAGTGAGGAAAAGGCTGGAGTCAGGACAGATTCAGGGTCAAAATACTCAGGACTATGCTGAGAATGTCCCAGAATAGCATGTTGGTGTAATATTACATGGCTGTCCCCCTCCTCTCACTCCACTCCCAACTTTCATCTACTTGACTTCAGACACACGGGATAACTCATGACCCTCCCAAGTCTTTGCCTCTTCTCGAGCTCTGGTGACTGTTCACAACACTCCAGCTATCCCTCTGCCCCCTTCAAGTCCCCTTCTCAATGAAGCCAACTCTGACCATCCTATTGAATCCTGTAACTGCTCCCAGTTTGGCATTACTTTCCTCTTTCCATTGTACCTGCTAAACTACTATAAAGTACATTATTTATCTTGCTTGTGTATTTTCCATTCCCCACCCCCAATCCACTCCTTGACATCTGAGATTGTTGTTTTGTTCACTGATGTATCCTAAGCTTGTAGAATAATACCCGGTACAGTATGTGCTCAATAAACACGTGTTATATTGAACTTGTCACCAAGCATTTGGAAGAAACCTTGAAAATCTAGTGGTTTCTAATCAAGTGAGCTTTCAGCATTTCCTTCAGAGTTTATGAAAATGCCTCAGCCAGAGTCAGCTGGAGAAGCTCTGCTAGGTTTCTGATATGCATTCTGGTTAAAAGCTCTTTGTCTGGTTCAGAATCCTCTGTTAGTAGCAGGTTTACTCCAACTTCCCTGTAAACTCACAGCCTAATTAGGGACTGACTGAGTCAGCAATCCCAGAATTCTCTCCAACTGGAGCCCTTTCTTCAGGTAGACCTGGAGACACGTCCTAGGTCAGTGTGGGGACCCTCAACTCAGAATATGAATTGTCAGAGAGAGTGGCTGATGCTATTGTTGCCTGTCTAGTTTTTTCTAACCCGATGCCTAATACATAGTAAAAGCTCAGTGAGTGGGTTTTTTTCCTTATTGTTTACTGCCATATTCTTGGTTAGCAGAGCTGCCTGGGGCCTTGGTCCAGTTGATCTCATATATTCCACAGGAGCTGAACAGAAATGTTGTTGTTGTTGTTAAGTCAAGTCAGCTCCAACTCACAACAACCCTGTATAGTGTTTCCAAGGAGCAACTGGTGAATTTGAACCGCCACCCTTGTGGTTCAAAATGACCTTGCAGTTCAGCGCATTATCCCACAGCACCACACCAGGACTCCTGAGCAGGAGGAGTAGGGCAGGAGAAATCAGGAGCCGAAGGATAGGTCTTGTCCCTGCCACTTTCACTAGGCCTTGATTTCAGAGCAACGTCCCATGGTGGCTACAGCACTGGTTTGAGACCAGTGGTTTATTGCAGATCCCATAACCATTCTGAGACTGTTTCCTCCTCCAAAAACTGGGGCTAACCTCTAGGATTGACATGAGGATTTCTAGAAGTTACTTATAATCAAGCTCACTATGCAAACCTAAGGCACCAGCCTCCATGGTGCCGCCACTGTCCCAGGGCAAAGTTCCAGTTCCTAGTTTGAAACTTGAGGTCCTTCCACCATGGCCACAGTTGGCCTCCTCCATGTACCAGCACTCTTCCCTACCCATCCTTCACTGTGGACACAGAGTTAGTACCACTCTGAGCAAGCCTTACCCTTTTATGTCTCTGCACCTTTGCACAAACGTTTTCTCTGCTGGGAATGCCCCTCTCTCTTTGCTACCTGGAGATTTCCTAGTCAGCCTGCACCACTACTTTTCCAAACCTCCACAATCCATTGCTTTCTTAATCTGTCCATATCTGAAGTGGAGTCAAGTCATCTGGGTTCCTCTCCTGGTTTTGCCACCTACTGACCCAGTGAACTCGGCCAAAGTTTCTTAACTTCTTTCATCTCTGTTTCCTCATCTGCAAAATGGGGATGATAATAAGGCCCACCTTTAGGGGTGCTGTGAGGATGCACTGAGATTATGTAGGGCCTGGTCCCTGTCAGACATGGTGGGTACTCAGTAACTGACAGCTATTATTGCTTCCCTTCGTATTCTTATTGATATTACCCCTTCCAGCTGTAGGATAAGCACTGGACTGCTAACCACAACATCAGCTTCTCAGAAACCCTATACAGGGTCGCTAGAAGTTGGAACTGACTCAATGGGTCTGTCCTTCCCACTAGCCAGGCAGGTCCTGAACTAGGCTGGCCTCTAAGACTACCCAAGGACCACTCAAGCCAGCCAACTGTGGGGGAACAGAAGGAAATTTCCCGCAATCAGTTTTTGCTGATTAATGAAGCAATTGGGGTGAGAATCATAATAGTAGTAGAGAGAGAACTCACCAAGAACAGCTGAGGTCTTAGGCAAGGGTCTGGGTGATAGACGGTGAGGGGAAGAGTCTACAGCTGCAATAAGGGTTTTCCTCCACTCCCTTCGCCCCCCTCCCCCATGTAGCAGGCCTGATTGTGCTGCAATCCTAAGGGGAAGTAAGTGCCAAGGACTGCCCTGCTCAGTCTCTGGGTCCCACCCCAATCTTCCCACCTGCCAGAACTTGCCCATCCCCCATTCTCATGGTGGTTTCTTCCACAATCACTGATGTTGTTGGTAACCGCTGCACGTCGGTCCCTGACTCATGGTGATCCATGCACAAGTAAACCCAAACACTGTCCATTCCTTTACCATCACCACAATCAGTGGTGATCCACAGGATTTTCTGTGTCCAATTTTCAGAAGTGGACAGCCAAGCCTTTCTTCCTAGCCCATCTAGTATGGAAGTTCCACTGAAATCTGCTCAGCATCATAGCCACAGGCAAGCCTCCACTGACAGAGGGGTGGTGGCTGCCCATGAGATGTATTGACAGGGAATCAAAACCAGGTCTTCTGGATGGAAGATGAAAATTTTACCACTAACCCCTGCAACTACTGATATTGCTCATTAATTGTGTACCAACTACAGGCCAGCACTGTGAAAATAGGGTTGGTTTAAAACGTGGACATTGGAGTCAGGCCAAGTGTGCTGAGCATGCAGTAGGCGTATAATGAATGCTCACCACCATCTCACATCTTCACAATAACCACTAGAGTATGGTGGGCTTTCAAGTTAGACTTCCCTGGGTTTAAGGCTCTGCTCTATGACCTTCTAGTTGTATAACCTTGGACACATTGCACAGCCACTCTGCTTCAGCCTCCTTCTCATCTATACAATGGGCAGGACAGCAAGAGTCCTATCTCATTGAACTGACTGGAGGTGCAGACTTTGAAAATGGACTGGATAGTTGATATTAACATGTTCATTTTTAGATATAATCATGGTAGTGTGAATTTTGAAAACATCCTTTTCTCTTAGAGATGCATATTGAAATGTTTACAGATGACATGATATGATGTCTGAGATTTGCTTCAGAAGAACCCAGGGTTCTGCAGGGGTATAAATGACATGCAACTGACCACGAGCTGCTAATTATCCAAGTGGGGTTCTGGGTACATGGGAGTTCACTCCATTTTGTGTTCTATTTTTGTATATGCTATCATTTTCCATAAGAAAAAGGAAAAAAGCCTACTGATATCAAATGCTGTTTTTGTCTTTATAACTATTACTAGTTTTTACCCCTCTTTGATGATTTTTTTCTGACTGTAAAATGAGGGCACTAGGTGGTCTATTAGCGCTCACCAACATTTATTGAATGCTTACTATGGGCCAGACACTAGTTTCAGCATTTGATTTCCTTTCAATCACTGAATCTCTGAAGAACCCTGTGGGCAGAGGATTTGTATTATGCTCATTTTAAAGATGAGGAAAGCTAAGTTAACTTGCAGTAAGTGGAATTGCTGAGATTTGAACCCAGACTTTTGGCTCCAGATCTTTGGTGCTTACATTCTACAATAGGCTGCTTCTCAATATGCAGTAATTACTCCTCTTCCTGGTGTGGCGCTGTAGGATCCGCACTGGATTGCAAACCACAAGATCAGCAGTTCAAACCCACCAGCTGCTCCTCAGAAACCATATACAGGCTCACTATAAGTCCAAAGTGACTCAACAGCACTTAACAACAACAACAACCCCTCTTCTACCTGAACCACCTTAGAGTCCTTTCTGTCTTCATAGGTCCTCTCTGATCCTACCACATCCCTACCTCAACCACTGGGGTGGGGACCATGGGAACATGCAGGTGGGACCCACCTTGAAAGTCAAGGTGTGTAAGGTGGGTGTTCCTGAGAGTCACTGACCCATGAACTGAGTAAGGCTTGAAGTGGGATCAAAACTGTATCAGGTTTCCTCTTCCCTGGACTGCACTACCTGCTTTTGCCATCACAGCCCAGGTGTGGTAAGACCTGTTCAACTGTCTCCAGGTGTTTATGCGCATGTCTACATTGGGCAGGACCCAGGGACCAGACTGAGTTGATGACAGAAGTGGGAAGAATCTGCTCCTTACAAGGGTGGTAAAGAGGCAGGAGGTGTCCCGGTGTGGCACTGTGGGTTAATACACTGGACTGCAAAGTTGGTTTGAATCACAAAGGCAGTTCAAGTTTACCAGCTGCTCCTTGGAAACCCTATACAGGGTCACTATGGTTTGGAACTGACTCAACGGCACTTCACAACAACAAAGAGGTAGGAGGCTGGATGCAATGACCCCGGGGTGTCTTCACTGTTTGTTCCTGATTGTCTTCCATCTTCCACAAACATGTATGTAGTTGCAGAGTCTGGTCTCCATTCTCTTTGGGAGATTATAATCTGAAGGATATAAAGATTAAACTCTCCAAATCCTCTGAGTACCAGAGAGCCACACAAGCAGGCCTGGCACCATCTCAGCACAGCTCTTTGTGCTTGAATTCGCTCCCTATCCCATCCTATCTCTTGCTCATTAATTCAGTCCGTGTCTTCAAACCCTTACTCTATTGCAGGCTCTGTGCTTGGCACTGAGGATATAAAGATGGATGAGCCCTGGTTTAATTCATTTTAGGGAGTTCACACATCTTAAGAAGGCAGACACGAAAGCAGAAATATGAGAGTGAAAAAGAAAATCACCTACTCCATATTCTCCATTTCCCAGAGACCCTCTCAGGCTTAGCTGCCCACTGGAATCCCTCTCCATATCCAGCCAAGTCTGGATTGATCTCATTCTGATGTGCCACAATCCCTCTCCATCTAAGACTCCCTGACAATAATACTCTTCAGGATTTCCCTTAGAAGAATGGGGAATGGCTCAGTCTAGATCGGTACTGTTCATAGCAAGACATATAATGTGAGAAATGAAAGTCACGTATATCTGTCTTGAAAGAAGTCCAGTCAGAATACTCCTTAAAAGTGAATACTTCAGACATATTTTCAGGAGGGACCAGTCCCTGGAGAAAGACGTCATGCTCCGTAAAGTAAAGGGTCAGTGAACAAGAGAAAGACCCTTAATGTGTTGTAACTCATAGTGGTTACAACAACAGGCTCAAATGCAGCCACAATTGTGAACATGGTGCAGGACTTTGTTGTTGTTGTTAAGTGCCATGGAGTCAGTTCTGGCTCATAGTGACCCTGTATAGGGTTTCCAAGGAGCAGCTGATGAGTTTGAACCACCGAGTTTGTGGTTTAAACCGACCTTGAGGTCCAGCGCCACACCAGTGCAGGGCTAATAATGTTTTATTCTGTTGCACATAGGGTTGCTGTGAGACGGAACTGACTCTTCAGCACTTAAGAACAGTAACATTGTTGTTGTTAAGTGCCATAGAGTGGTTCTGACTCATAGCGACCCTGTATAGGGTTTCAAAGGAGTGGCCAGTGAGTTTGAACTGTTGACCTTGCAAATTAGCAATCCAGTGCTTATCCTACAGCACCACACCAGGACTCCAACGACATAATAGTCACATTAAAGAAGTAAAAAGAGAAGCAAAATTAATGTTACTAATGAATGCATTCTATTTAACCAATATTTTATCACTTCAACATGTAATCACGTTATCAGTATTTTTAATCAATTCAAGGTATTATGAATAAGATATTTTTCGTGTTTTTAGTACTGCTGTCTTTAAAAAATCCAGTGTGTATTTCACACATACTGTACACCTCAAATTGGAGTAGCCACAAGTACTCATTAGTTACGTATGGCTGGTGACAACCATATTGGTATTTGGACTGCTTAATTAGTTTGGAGCTGAAAGCTCAGTTCCATTTCACAAGAAATGGACAGGCTTGTCCTTCATGGGAAATCTGACAGGAGGAAGGGTGGCTGTAGTCTTGAACCCCAGGTCAAAGTGTCAAGTAGAAAGGTGGACTGAGGCTGGGCAAGGGTGTTGCACATCAGCCAATCAGTGAGCTGAGTGGCTGGAGGCCCAGGAAGCTCAGGTAAGTGTGGGCTCAGAACCCCTGATGTGGGCATTTAGAGAACCTAGAGATGTCACACCCTCTCCCTGCTGTCTCCTATATTCTAAATGTCTTTCTACCTCTTCTGCCATCTCCATCTGACAAAATGCTACCCTTCATAAATGCATAACCTACAGAATTAAATGAAAACAGAGGGCAGCGCACGTAGAAGGGACCATACTTATATTTTAACCATTGATTTATCTGAGCTTTGGAACTAGGTGATTATGTTCTTCTCTGTATTTTCTTTTCTTGCCTTTTTTTTTTTTTTACTTTAATTTTCTTTTTTTTACTAAAGCTTATATTAATCACTTACATAATTGGAAAGATAATCTGTACTAATATACACTTAAGGAGCTCTGGTAGCATAGTGGTTACGAATCGGGCTGCGAACCGCAAGGTCAGCAGTTCGAAACTACCAGCTGTTCCGCTGGAGAAAGATGAGGCTTTCTTCTCCCGTAAAGATTTACATACAGCCTTGGAAACCCTGTACAGGGTCGCTATGAGTCGGAACCGACTCCATGGCAATAATAACAACAACAACAACAACAATATACACGTAAGTGTTTTTTTAACCTAGTCTTCAAAGCCCAGTTCAAATGCTTCCCAGTCTTTTCTTTTTGTGGTTCTTATTCCAAGGCCCTGGGACTGAGCCTAACTGTAGGCCTACTTTAGGTCTCATCCATGTCTTGGCAGTAGGGCCTGCATTCCAGCATCCCTAAATGGCTGGGCATGGTGTCCACCATACAGTAGAGTCTCTGTACAAGTTGAAGGATGGATGATCGAGGCAAGCGAGAGCACAGGGCTCCAAGGCTGGATGCCTCCTCAGTGTCCTACAGAATCCTGCCCTTTATTTTTCTTGGTGGCCCAATTGAAATCCTCCTCCTTGGGTCTATCCGTAATTTGAAAGAACTTCAAAAAGTTTGTGGGAAATTCCATTACCCTTAAAATTCCATATTTCCATGAACTTTTTGGACTCCTGGTGTGGCGCTGTGGGTTAATGAGCCAGACTGCAAAGCCGTTTGAACTGCAAGGTTGGCAGTTCAAGCTCACCAGCTGCTCCGCAGAAACCCTATACAGGGTAACTATGGGTCAGAACCGACTCGACGGCACTTAACACGAACTTTTTGAAGCCCACTCATATCCAAAACCACACAGTCCTCAAACCAGAGGACACCTTGAGAGTTCATACTGTCCAGTCCTCATTATTCTCTTTCTCCCCCACAGCCTTGAGTGGTTCTAAATTTCTCCACCTGGTTCCAACCAGGGTAGGTAGAGAGCACATTAGAAGTGGCATTCTTTTGAATTTAAGGTTCCCCAAAGGCTCAGAGCCAGGTCAACTTGCCCTGGATTCTGGCTGCAGCCCCTGCTCTGGGGACACAACCTGTTCTCCTGGTTTTCTTTCCTGGGCTCCCTACAGCCGCTCTGGCAGTCACCCCCAGTGCGCAGGAGTCCTTTGGCACTATCTGTGGGCTGGGGTGCCTGAGGGTGGCTGTCAGGTTTTGGCAGCAGCCTCTGGAAATGGCACCCCAGCCAGGGCTTATGCACTGGCCTCTCTCCAGAAGAAATCTGCAGATCCGTCTTACGCGGGTGATTGTCAGCTGTTTCAGCGAAAAGCTGTTGTTTTGAAAATGGAGCTGAGCACACACTTGAACAGGCCCTGAGACATGTCCCTGACCTCACGGCCGCCAGTGCTGCAGAGAACAGGCTTCACCGCCTTGACTACACAGCCCCCACTGACATATTTATGAGGCTCCTGGCTTTGAGACAGCACTTTCAGCTCAGGAGGAAGGGAGAAGACGTGGCACTTGTTAAGCACCTACGACGTGTCACACGTGCAGGAAGCATTACTTTCTTCATTTAATCCTCTCCATTCAGTGACGTAGCTGCCATTAACCCCACTTAACTGGTCAGGAAGCAGTTCCAGTGCATGGTCAGTTCCAGAGCTGGGTCTGGGGTCTGACTGCTGGGGTTGGCTAGCTGTGTGTGTCCTCGGTCAAGTTATTTAGCCTCTCTGTGTCTCGGTTTCCTGATCTGGAAAACAGAGATGATAAAAAGGACCTACCTCTTGTGAGGACTGAGTGAAATGTTCAGTAAATGTGAGCGCTTAGTATTGCCCAAGTCACATGACACAGATGGAGCATGATGGGGTCTGGGATTAAACTGAGGTCCCTTGGGAACTATGGAAAACCTCCAGAGACTACCCAGACCCTCCCTCCTCTGTCTTTAATAAATCCATCTATCCTGGTGGTACAAACAGTTAAGCACTCGACTGCTAACTGAAAGATTGGCAGTTCAAACCCACCCAGCGGTTCTACAGGAGAAAGACCTGGTGATTTCCTTCTGAAAAGATTACAGCCAAGAAAACTCTATGGGGCTATTCTGCTCTACCACATGGAGCTACTCCACTCGACAACACCACCGTCACCCCGTTGCTCAAGCCAGAAATCTCTCCCTCTCTCTAATTTTTGCTGCTAGGCAGTCTTTCACCAAATCCTGGATCTTTTCCTCCTGGATTCCCTCCACTTCCACCTCTCCCAGTTGCCTTTACCTCTTCCTGGTAATCTTGCCTTCAGTACTCATCAGCCCACCCACCTCCACTCCATGACTTCCCAAAGTCCTCACCTGCCTATGAAGCAAGGTATGGTCTCCCTACCTCCCTCTTGCCTGCACATCTCTCCTTTTCTTCTTCCACACCCATTGGCCTTCATCAAAAACTAATACCTCAAGCTCTTTCCCATTCTTTGCCAGTGGGGTTCTCTCTGCTTAGAATGCTCTCCCCTCACCAACTTCACCTCTTCCTTCAGGTTTCCTGGAGGCTTCTCCTAACCCCCTCAATCTAAATTATTGTCGTGGAACGTTCTGCAGGTGACACAAGTGGTTGTTAATGTGTTTGACTACTAACCAAAAGATCGGTAGCTCAAGTCTACCGAGAAGTGCATCAGAAGAAAGGCCTGGTAATCTACTTCCCAAAAAATTTCAACCATTGCAAACCCTAAGGAGAAATTCTATTCTGACACACAGGGAGTTTCCATAAGTCAGTGTCAACTGGACAGCCCTCAAGGCAAGCGAGTTTTTACTTCAGGGCACTCACCACCACGTATAGTTATATGGTCTTCTATATTTAAGCTCTGGTCTCCTTCTAGACTGTACACACCATGAGGCCAGGGATTGGATCTCTTGCTCACTTCTGCATTCCTGGTGTCCAGCATGGCACAAAGGCAGTGCTGAGTAGATATTTTTAGAGTGAATGGCTGTTGGTACCCAGTTACAAATAGCAGGAGTTACCCACAAAGTTACTGGACCAAACTATACTGATTGCTGCCTGGACTTAGCATCTCTTAACTCATGGGCATTACAGCGAGGGCAATGTGTCCTGTGTAGGTGAACATAAAGATAAACAGGTTCGTGGTAGACTAATACCCATGCATCCATCCCCAGAGACCCAGGCCAGTCTTTACAGTTGAGCAGTGCTGGGTCAGGTATGAACAATGTTGGCTTAATGTTGCCAGCTGAGGTCATACATCAGATGGAAACATGCCTGGTACATTGAAAGCTCCCACCAGATCCTCTGGCTCTCTCCTGCTCCCTTCTCTTCTCTTCACCACTCCCTTCATGTTCTGGGACCACCCATGAATGTATTATTCCTCTTTAGATAGTTTGCCCCTCTCCCATGGAGGCTGAATGCTTACCCAAAAGAATGAATTTCTAATAGTGAACTCTTGAACCTGGTGTAGTCTTAGTCAAGGTAGAAGACTGAGATGTGGGGAAGGTCCCTGAAACCCTACCTCATGTGCAGTTGTTTTTAGTACCTGTGAACATGGCTGGTCTTGCCACCAACCTCATCCTAGGCCAGGCCTTCTTACTCATGGGATTAAATACAAAGCTGATGCCTCATGTTTTCCTTCCTCTAGTCCTTTATTCCTGTACCATTCTGGTCCCTTGAAGGGCCTCCCCACTGCTAGGAACCCTATTCTTTTCCTCAAGATGTAGTTCAAAACCACCTCCTTCAAAGTCTTTCTGATCTCCCAACTATATATACTCTCTTCACACAGTGAATCCAAGTACTTGTTTCTGGGTGGATGCTCATAACAACCACTCTCAATGGTTACACCTACCAGGTGCCAGGCACTGTGCTAAGCTCTGTCCATGTGTTAGCTCATTCAGCCCTCACAATCACTACCATTTCTCATTAAAAAGTAAGCTCCACAGAGCAGGGACCTCATCTCTCCTGCTCACCGCTGTGTCTACACCAATATTTGATGTGTAGTGTTGTTTTTTTTTGGGTGTTGTCAAGTCAGTACCAACTCATAACAACTCTATGCACAACAGAATGAAACACTGCCTTGTCCTGCTCCAAACTTAGAACCATTGCTACCCATGAGCCCATTGCTGCTGTCACTGTGCCAATCCATCTTGTTGGGGGGGTCTTCCTTTTTTTTTGCTGACCCTCCACTTTACCAAACATGATGTCCTTCTCCAGGGACAGCTCCCTCCTGATAATATGTCCGAAGTATGAGAGGTGAACTCTAGTCATCCTGGCTTCTAAGGGGCATTCTGGCTGTACTTCTTCCAATTCAGATTGGTTTGTTCTTCCAGCCATCCACGATACTTTAGTTGTTGTTACGTGTTGTCAAATCTGTTCTGACTCATAAAGGGTTTCTGAGGAGTGGCTGGTGAGTTTGAAACACCAACCTTGCAGTTCAAATTGACTTTGTGGTCCAGTGCTTATCCTACAGCACCACACCAAAAAGTATCCAATTAAGAGAACAAATTAATGTCCAGTTTACAGATGACGACCCTGAAGCTCAGAGAGGTTTAGCAACTCGTCTAAGGTCACTCATCTAGTAAATGACAAAGTCAGAATTTGGCTTCAAAGGAATCTGATTCCAAAGTTCGTGTTCTTCCCCACTGAACTCTACCGAGTGCAAGGTATGGTGCGTGGTCTGGAAGGACCCAATATACAGTCTCTACCTTTAAGGAGCTTTTCATCTACTGGGAAAGCACAACATGTGATGGTAACAGATGGTGTAACCATCCCAGGAATTGGGTATGGTGATGCCTTTAATAAACAAATTGATTTTCTCACAGTTTGTTGCTGTTTTTATAGTTTAGGAGGGTAGAAGTCCATATTAAGGGTGCAGGCTCAAGCGGGAGGCTTTCTTTGCCTACTTTTGAAGAAAATCCTTGTCTCTTTCAGTCTTTCTTCCTTGATTCCCTGGTGATTTCCATGTGGCATCAATCTTTGTCCATTTCTGCTTCCTTGCTTCTGTGCCTAATCTGCTCTTTTTATATCTCAAAAGTGATCAGTTTAAAATACACCCTGTACTGATATGCCTTCATTAACATAACACAGAAAACCCTGTTACCAAATGAGATTACATTAGTAAGTGTAGGGGCCAGGATTTGCAACCCATGTTTTAAGCGGACACAATTCACTCCAAAACAAGTACAGATGCCAAGATCCAGACAAAGGAAATGACTACTCAAGGACCTCCCACAAATGAATAGCTCAGCCTGGACTTGAACTTGACCAGTTTCCTCTTCTTTCCAGGACTATGTTCTGCAGGGGAGCTGACCAGCCCTGCTGTGGAATGGACTTGACACTGCCAAGAGCAGGTGGGTTGGAGGTGAGGGGCCTTGCATTCCATGTACAATGCCCTCAGTAAGTGCTGCTCCGCTTAGCTGTGAGAGTTCCCATCTCAGCTCCCAACAAAAGCCAAAGAGTGGGTGGCAGTTGGAGGGTAGAGAGAAATAAGAGAAAGGTATGGAGTTTCACACTGTAGTTAGCAATCCCTGACAGTAGAAGGGTGGTTCAGGATGTTGATGTTTACAAAGACTTCCTGTCCCTGTGATTTGGAGATTGTATCTGGAGAGGGACAGCATGTCACGGAGTGAGGTGGTGGAGAGGTAGGGCACCCCAACATACAGCGATTGTGCGACCAGGCTGTGGCTGATCAGCACAGCAGAGTCGGGGTCTCCACTGAATGGCTGCTGAAGGTGGGGAAAGAGAGCAGACAGGAAGAACCAGTCTGGATAGCAGTGTTGGGGTGGGAGGTCAGGGACATTTGCTTGGGACCTGCCATGGCTGAGGTACACCCAGCAGGGCACATTAGGAACAACCTGAACTCTCCTGGATCACCCACCTTTTGTGATTCACCCTGAGAAACCTGCCTGTCATTAGTGACCTGGGCCTCCTCCATCAGTGGCCTCAGCAGCACAGGTTCCCTCTTCACCCACAGGTGCTGGGCATGGGTTTGTGGGTGGACGTATCGGTGAGGGTCTGAGAAGAGTGCTTGGGGAGATATGACTGTGCCTACCACTCTATTCTTGCAGGAAGACTGAGGACTACCGTGGTCCTCTCTTGACCCCAAATCTGAGTCTTGTTACTGAAATTCTGTCAGACTGCTTGTCCCTACAGGGGTTGGTTCCTGAGCAGGGATCAAGTCTACTCTTCTGCCCCTGACCGGCCGGCCCCAGCATGCCATGTAACTTTGTGTTAGTGACTCAGCCTCTCTGGTCTTTTACTTCTAGGGTTATAAAATGAGACCTATTCACTTCCATACACACCTTGGCCCCCTCCCCTGGCCTGCACTTTCCCCAAACAGCTGGCTAGCCACCAAAGTAGAACCAGAGTGGGTTGGGCCGTCATGGTGAGCACCTGAAAGGACACAGAGGAAACGGATAGACCCACAACCTCCTCACTTCCCACCACCTACAGAGTGGCCCTGAAAACACTGTTGCAGTAGCCTTTGAATCTCTGTCTACTCTCACGCTGGCCTGGTTACTTACTCCTGTTATTTGAACTGTATACATGCTAATGGGCCCAGGAGTCCCAAACCACCATTAAATCCAGCCTAGCACCAGGGCCCTCACATACCACTCAACTCCAGAAGACCCAGGAGGAGTCCAGGGCAGAAGGAAATAGCATTAGCACGGAATACAATGGACCTGTGTCCAGGAAGCTGGGTAGTGAAGAGGCCCTGCCAGACCTCTCACCTGGGCATCAGGAGCCTCAAGCCAACTGCCTACAGGACACCTCCACCTGGGCATCCCATGGGCACTGCCCCTCAACCTGATCCCACTTGAACATCAGCTCTTGCCTCTCATTTTAATAATGGCATCTGGGCTCTTCTAAGTCCTGTCAACCTTATCCCAAGCTATCTGCTTCTCCCTATCTTTTCTGCCCTTGTTTTATTTTTAATGGTCAAAATGTATAGGGCACTTGCTATATGCCACGAAGCACTGGTGAGGCAGCAGCTAAGTGCTTGACTATGACCCGGAAAAGTCAGTGGTTTTCTTTGGGAGAAAGATGTGGCAGACTGCTTCTATAATCTAATCTTTTCTGTAAAGACTACAGTCTTGGAACCCCTACAGGGCAGTTCGACTTTGTCCTAGAGAGTCATTATGAGTCAGAATTGATGCCAGCAGGTTGGGCTTGTTTTTCTATTGCTATCTGCCGAACACTTTTCAAGTGCTTTGCAATTACTAACTTATTTAGTTCTCACAGCCTTCATTTGATAGGTGAGGAGACTGAGACCCAAAGAGGCTAACTGTCTTGCCCAGGGTGAAGATTTGAGCGGAGGCGCCTGCTCCAGCATCCGTGCTCAGAACCTCATTCACAAAGCCTCCATGCTCCTCACAGTTCTTTAGTCTCTCCCTCCTTCAATCCCTCCCACACGGTGCTCTCAGACGAACCCTTCATTTTTCTCCTGTTTAAGAAAACGCTATAATAGCAAAAATTACTATAGCAATTTGATCTTTCTGAAGCATGACTTGGAACATGTCATTCCCTTGCTCATAAAACCTTGAAACTCCCTCTCTTCCCCACCTGGGGCTGACAGAAATCAGTTCATGCCCTAACTGAGGATTCAAGGATGTGGCAATAATAACTTCTCAACTCCTCTCAGACACCTCTTCCTCTAGCTCATGCCTGCCCACTCCTCCCCAGAGCTGCTCACTCCCTTTCTGCAGAGGGCTGGGGTCCTTGGAATGGACTTCATCCGTCGTGAAGAAAGGCTGTATGTCTGTCTTTGAATCACAAGAGCTTCTGCCACAGTGTACCACACAAACACATATGACAGACATGAATGAATAAGCAAACAAATAAAACAAGTGACTATGTAACTGGGCTGTCTTATGACAGAGGTTGGTAACAAATGATTTCATTAAACTCTTGAGGCTAATTACTAAGAGTGAACACTGAGAGCTTATGATGTGTGAGTGCCATGTGAAACATTTGACATATATGATCATTTTGCCCTCTCTACAACTCTGTGAAGTCTATACCGTCACTATCCCCCATTTTACAAACAAGGAAGATGAGGCTTTAGGGGAGAATGAACTTTTCCAGAGTCAACCCAGCTGTTAAGTAGACGAGCTGACATGTGAACTGAGGCTGCTTAGCTCTTGACCACCACACAACTGCCTCCAGACGCTGGAGTAATATTTAGACAAATGTTCCTCTATCAGCTTAATGTCTCAGGACCACAAAATGGAAACATATGCAGGCATACCTTGGGGATAAGAAGGTTTAAAAGTACTGCTGCTAGGGTTCCAGTTCATACATGTACAGGTTTATTCTAAACAAAACGTATTTAAACTTCTCTGCCATCAGTGAATGGCTGCAGACAAGAACCCTCAGTAATATGTTTGTGATAGTCTCATTATAGCACCTTTAAAAAGACACAGTCAATCAGAACAGTGGCTTCTGAGGGCATCTGCTGAGCCAGTTAAGTTCAAGACAGAAAAGCCAGCTAAGAAGGGTTTGGTGACTGTTTTTTTGGGATTCCCAAGGGGTTAATCTTGATAGATTTTCTCAAGAATCACAGGACGGTCATGGGTTTATTAAGAAAAAGTTTTAAGAAAACTGAAAGTTGCACTGATGATAAAATTTATTTTGAAAGCCAGGAAAAATGTATTGAGGAATTTTTTTTCCCATCACAACAATGTATCTGCTCATTCATCAAGAATAGCAAGAGCTGTCTTATGAGGATTTTGTTAGGAAACCTCTCTCCATCCATCCTGCAGCCCTGATCTTGCCCTTTCAGACTTCTTTTAGTTCCTTAAATTCAAAGAACATTTAAAGGGAACATGATTTGAGTCCCTCAAGCATGCCAACACTGCTGTCTTCATGTGGTGTTAATCAAAGAGCACAGAATTTTTCAGGGAAGGGTTAAAGAGATGGAAACACCACCTTCTGAAGTGTAGATGGAAGATACATTGAGAAACAACAGCTTCACATTTTGATAATTTTGTTTAGTAAAGATTTCTATGATTTTCATCTTATCCTTGTGATATTTTTTACTTGCTCTTATATTGAAGGCTCAGATCCATATCACTGTAATAAAGTGAACGTCACAGTAAAATGAGTCATACAAATTTTTTGTTTTCCCGTGCATATAAAAATTGTTTACGCTGTAAACCTTCACCCAATCCACAATAAAGTTAAAAATTAACAAATAAATGGAAGCTTTGTTTACGTCATATGTAGTCTAGTAATTGTGCAATAGCATTATGACAAAGCTTGAAATACTGTGAAAATTACCAAAATATGGCACAGAGGCATGAAGCGAGCACACACTGTGCTGAAAATGGGCTGATAGACTGGGGTTAATGCAGGGTTGCCACAAATATTCAATTTGTTTTTTTAAAAAAATCAGTATCTGCAAAGCACAATAAAACAAGGTATACCTGTGGGTAATGTCAAGGTACTAAAGTCCAACATCTAAGAAACATCACAGCACAGGAAATGTCAAATGCCTGAGGAATGTGCAATGTTGTACTTTATTCATCCAAATATTTATTGTTAAGTGCTGGTGGAGTCAGTTCTAACTCATAACGATCCTGTATAGGGTTTCCAAGGAACAGCTGGTGAATTTGAACTACCGACTTTGCAGTTCAAACCAACCTTGCAGTCCAGTGATTTATCCCACAGCACTGCATCAGAACCTATTATTTCTATGACAAGCATGAGTGTAGGCCATGGGTATAAAGCAGTGACATACATACAATTTCTGTCCTAATATAGCTGATACTCAATCTGATGAGGGAGTAGAAGGAGGTGGAAGGAGACAGAGTATATGAAACAAAAGATAGATGTCCAAGGTGACAATTGCCGTAGAGAAAAATCAATCCAGGTCTAATGTGCTAGACGGGGGTATTCTGGTAGCCTTCTAACTTCATATGGATCAGGAAGATCTCCTTTGGTAAAGTGATGTCTGAGATGAGCTATGAAGTAAATGAGGGAACCAGGTAGCCATCTAAAAGATATTCCAGGCAAAAGACACGAAAAGTACAAAGGACCTGAGTTAGGAACTTGCTAAGAGGAACAGCCAAGAGACTTGTGTGGCTGGAGCAGAGTAAATGGGGAGAAGGAACAGGCAGAACTCCCACACAAAAGAAAATGCCAAAGCTTTGTGTAATGCCACATGTCTATTATTGTTGTTGTTGTTTGGTGTCATCGAGTCCGTACCGACCCATAGCAACTTTATGCTCAGCAGAACGAAACACCGCTCAATCCTGGGCCAACCTCACTATTATTGCCACGCTTGAGTCCATCGATGCTGCCACTTGGCCAATCCATCTTGTTGGGGGTCTTCCTCTTTTTCTCTGACCCTTCACCTTACCAAACATGATCTCCTTCTCCAGCGACTGTTCCCTCCTGACAATATGTCCAAAGTATGAGAGACGAAGTTTGGCCATCTTGGCCTCTAAGGAGCACTCTGGTTGCACTTCTTACAAAACGGATCTGTTGGGTTTTTTTTGGCAGTCCATGGCACTTTCAATATTCTCCTTCAACACCATAACTCAAAAGCATCAGTTTTTCTACGGTCGTCCTTATTCACCGTCCTACTTTCGCATGCATATGAAGTAATTGAAAATACCATGACTTGGGTTCAGGCACACCTTAGTCCTCAAGCTGACATCTTTGCTCTTCAACACTTTAAAAAGATCTTGTGCAGCAGATTTGCCTAATGCAATATGTCATTTGATCTCTTGACTGTTGCTTCCATGAATGTTGATAGTTGATCCAAGAAGAATGAAGTCCTTGACAACTTCAATCTTTTCTCCATTGATAAGAATGTTGTTTATTGGTCCAGTGGTGAGGATTTTTGTTTTCTTGACATTGAGATGTAATCTATACCAAAGGCTGTGCTCTTTGATCTTCATCAGTAAACGTTTTAAGTCCTCTTCACATTCAGCAAGCAAGGTTGTATCATCTGCATATCTCAAGTTGTTAATGAATCTTCCTCCAATCCTGATGCCATGTTTTTCTTCATAGAACCCAGCTTCTTGGATTATTTGCTCAGCATACAAACTGAATAAGTATGTCTAGTTAATATTAAAAGCAAGATACTTTCCACATGCCTAGCAATGTGCTCAGTTCTACTAACACAAAGATTGCTACAGACAGGCTCTCTTAGAGTCTAATGGGGAGACGAAAGGACTCCACAGGGCCATGTAACAAGCACTATGTCCAGATGCTATGAAATTACATCTAACCTAGACAAGGAATTGTTTTAGTTGTCGAGGTGCTGCTATGACAGAAATACCACAAGTGGGTAACTTTAATAAACAAATTAATTTTCTAATAGTGTAGGAGGCTAGAAGTCTAAATTCAGGGTGCTAAGTTTAGGGTAAGACTTTCTCTGTGTTGGCTCTTGAAGAAGGTGCTTGGCTCTTCATCTTATTTCTGGATCCCTTTGTTGTTGTTGTTGTTGTTGTTAAGTGCCATTGAGTCAGTTCTGACTCATAGCAACCCTGTATAAGATTTCCAAGGAGTGGCTAGTGACTTTGAACGGCTGACCTTATGGTTCAAACCAACCTTATGGTTGAGTGCTTATCCTACAGTGCCACACCAGGAATCCTTCCTGGTCTCTTGGAGATTTCCAGGTCTCCACAGGACTTGGCATCTCTCTTTCCCCATCTCTACTTGCTAACTTGTGTTTCATTTCTTTCATATCTCAAAGGAAATTGACTCAAAATATACCCTACACCAATCCTGCCTGACTCATTAACATAACAAGGGCAGCTCATTCCCAAATGGGATTATAACCAGAGGTATATTGTTGCTAGTCGTCCTGGTGTGGCACTGTGGGTTAATGTGCTGGACTGTAAAGTCAGTTTGAATGGCAAGGTCGGTGGTTCAAGCTCACCTGCTGGCTCCTCAGAAACAACATGTTGTAGGTAAGTGTCTTTGAGTCCGTTCCTACTCTTAGCCAACCCTGTACATTGTTGTTGTTGTTGTTGTTAGGTGTCATCAGGTCACTTCCAACTCATAGCAACCTTATGCACAACAGAATAAAACACTGCCCAGTCCTGCGCCATCCTCACAATTGTAGTTACACTTGAGCCCACTGCTGCTGCCACTGTGCCAATCCATCACCTTGGGGGTCTTCCTGTTTTTCATCAACTCTCCACTTTACCAAGGTCCATCCTGATAATCCACCTGAAGTATGAGAGATGAAGTCTCACCATCTTGAGTTCTAAGGAGGCAGTCTGACTATACTTCTTCCAACACAGATTTGTTCATTCTTCTGATGGTCCATGATACTTTTAATATTCTTTTCTAACACCATAATTCAAATGCATTCATTCTTCTACAGTCTTCCTGTGCAGGGTTTCACAGGAGCAGCTGGTGGGTTTGAATTGCTGACCTTGCTGTTAGTAGTCCAATGCTATTCTACAGCACCACACCAGGACTCTGTATGTTGTTGTTGTTAAGTGCCATCAAGTCAATTCTGACTCACAGCAACCCTGTATAGGGTTTCCAAGGAATGGCTGGTGGGTTTGAACTGCTGACTTTATTGTTAGTAGTTCAGTGCTTATCTTACAGCACCACAGCAGGACTCAAGACTCTGCATAAAGGTTAGGATTTACAACACATATTTTTGAGGGACACAGTTCAGTCCCTAATACAGCCCAAGGAGTCTTCCTAGAGAAGGTGCCATTTGAGCTGTCAAATAGGAGAAGGGAAACACATCCTGAACTCAGTTGCATAAGGGATTGGGCAGGACAGAACTGAGAACAACTAGGCAGAAACCAGCCTATGAGATGAAGAGCTGGGGAGAAGAAGACAGAGGGGACAGGAGATGTGAATGGGTGGACAGGGTGTAGACTGTGTACATGAGGTGGAGAGAAAGTAAATCAAGGAAATGGGCTGAGAAGGGAGGAAGACAGAGAAGACAGAGAGGGAGGTGAGTTTATGGGAACAAGAGAGCCACGTGGACAGGGAGACCCAGGCTTAACTGTGGGTGAGTTGGTAGTTATGGAGTGAGAGGACAAGGATGAGTAGAGGTAGAATAAGGACTTTGATAATTTACCTACCCACCAAAGGCCCCTCCTTTTGGTCAGTCTTCATTGTTGTTAGGTGCCCTCGAGTTAGCTCTGACTCACAGGGACCCTATGTACAACATAGTGAAACCCTGCCCTACCATTTAAGCCTATTGATGCAGCCTCTGTGTCAACATAAGCAAGAGAAAGGGGTGAGAAAAGAATGCTTAAGGAACACTCACTTTCTAAGTTGGGGAAGAGTGGCCATTCTTAGCTGCGATGGGGATATATGGAGCTCAAATAGGTCAGTTGAAAGTAAGATGAACTACTAAGTGTGATGTTGTTGTTAGGTACTGTTGAGTTGGTTCCAACACACAGTGACCTGGTCAAAAACAGAACAAAACACTGCTCAGTCCTACACCATCCTCAGAATCATTCCTTTGGTTGAGCCCATTGTTGTAGCCACTGTGTCAGACCATCTCGTTGAGCTTTCTACTTACTAAGCATGATGTCTTTCTCATGGAACTGGTTCCTTCTGATAACATGTCCAAAGTATGTGAGATGAAGTCACACCATTCTTACTTCTAAGGAGCATTGTGACTATACGCCTTCCAAAACAGATTTATTCTTTCTCCTGGCAGCCCGTGGAATATTCAATATTCTTCACCAACACCGTAATTCAAATGCATCAATTCTTCTTTGATCTTCCTTATTCATTGTCCAGCTCTTGCATGCATATGAGGAAACTGAAAATGCCATAGCTTGGGTCCAATGCACATTAGTTCTCTAGGTGACATCTGAGATGACAGGAAAGTAGAGGTATCTAGCCACTCCTACCTGCACCAGATCTTGGTTTCTCATTTCATCTAGAAGGTCCAGATCCTTTTTTTAGGCAGATATCTGAGTCCTGACCTCCAGACCCTTGGAGCTGTCTGAGTCACCCTGGTAAGAGAGTCCCCAGTTAACAAAAATAACAGTAACTCACAAGCTTTGTGATCTTCAAACTACTTTCACCACCATAAGCAGAGTATCTAATAATCAGTCTAGAATGGACACGGTCCTGCTATTATCCTCCTTTTCATGAGAGGCTGCTGCAGTTCAGAGAGGTTAAGGGTCTTAGGAAGGTCACATGCCCTAGTGGGTGACCAAGTTGGGACTTGAGCCAAGTTCTTGAGATTGCAAACCCCACAGTGACACTGCAATTGTTGCTGAGTCCGGTGATTGCTGAGTGCCAAGGACAAGGGGAAGGGGTGAAACAGACATAGCAAAGGGAAAGGAGGAGAAGACAGGCAGAGAAGGCAGAGTAGGGGGTGGAGAGTCTTTGAGTTGGCACTAGAGGAGTCTCCAAAAAGATCTGATCAAATGTCCCAACACTTTGAAAGGATTGAAGCAACAGAAGCTCATTCTACCATGCGAGACACAATCAGGAGTGAGTTTATTGTTCCCAGTTCGCAGGTGAGAAAACTGAGGCAATGAGCTGTGCCTACACAGCTTAACCAAAGGCCCCATAGGAAGTTAGGACCCAGGAGCCTTGCTTGAAGTTGGACAGGATCGACTGTCGTCAGGGCCTTCCACTATTCAGTGGATGATGAAATAAAGATGAGAGAAGAGGTAGTAGAAACACAAACCAGCCGCATCCAAAGAGGAAGGAGGAAAAAAACTTCAGCGGCAGTCTGTCAGTGGCAGAGATGATGGAGAGATAAGGCCCTGATACTCGGCTCAGTTGCCGGCAGCATCAGCTGGTCAGGTGTCACCGAGCCTTCTCCTGCCCCCGCGGACTCATCCACTTGGGCTGCTCCGCAGCGCTATATTACACTGTCCCCCGGGAAAGGAGAACCGGGAGGGGTGGTGAACGCTCCTCCTCCCCCATCTGCTCTTGAATTCGCAGCATCCTCCGCTGCATCCTCCAGGCCCAGCCTCCTCCTCCTTCTGCCCATTCCCCTACTCCCCTCTCCCGGATGGTACGCTCCCGCCTGGCCCAGCTGCAGTGGATGTTGCTAGAACCCACGCGGAGAAAGGAGAGACGCAGGCTGCGGTGACCCAAGCGGCCGCCCCTGCCTCAGGGACCCCATCCCGGAGAAAGACGGCACCATGACCCAGGGAAAGGTACGGGCATCTCCCCCGCCTGCACCATCCTCCATCCTCCATCCTCGGGTTCCCTGCCTCCTTATCATCCTAAGCAAGTTCTCTGGACCACTCTAAGCATCCTCCCCTGGCTGTTGTGCAAAGGATCCTCTGTGGTCCTTGTTGAAGTCAGGGGACCAAAAGGACCATTTGAAGGAATGGATCAGGACTTCTTCCTACCCACTAGGCTCTCCTCTCTTTCAGGTCTTCCTCTGTCTCCCTTCTGCCCCATGCTTTGCCATTATAGGACTCTTCACAGGTACCCACCCCCCAAAGAGTGGGCCTGGGTAACCAGTGTGTGAGTGTGTGTATGTATGCCTGGTGAGCCACAAGGGGCACTGCCTATGGGGTCATCCCCTCTGGTCCAACCCTTTAATCCCAAACCCAATCACTGCATCCTCATCTTTCATATCCTCCACAAAAACACTCCCCACCCAAGTCCTGGTTTTATTCTACATCTGGACACATCTCCTGTGATTGGGGAGTTACTGTGGCAATCCTGCATCAAGATGCTCTAATATTTTGTTTTGTTTTTAACTGGGCCATGAGATTGGATGAGCCCAGCAAGTCTCCCCCACCCCCAGTTTTAAGCTAGAATTTTATGGGAGGTTGGGGCAGACTTGCTGGCCTAATAGAGTTACGTAACATCAACAGCCTGTGGAATTATACAACCACCAGGGCCTGGGGCAAAGAAGGAGGGTTATCTGGACCTCTGTTTGGGGGTGCCAAGGATTAGGCAGAGAAACTAGCACAGGTACCTCCCCTTCATTTGCCTTCATTTTTTCTTTAAATGTTTTGTTGTGAATTGTGTGATAGTTTACATGGGAGAACATTAATTAGCTTTACATTTATCCTATTGCATATATCGTTTCATTGCCATGGTTACAATCCCTTCCATGCATCATCAATCAACCAAAGGGTATACCCTGAAAGCCTGTCCCTCAGTCGTCAGCACACAGCCCCTCTCCCTCTCTGGGTCTAAAGTCCCCAGCCACTCCATCTCTCCACGTCATTGTCTCTGCCTCCATCTCTGGCATCACTACTTCTCTGGGTAGGGTCCTGCTCTCCGCTTTCACTTGCCTTCTTGTCACCAAGATGAATTTTCAGAGCCAATGGCATCTTTACTGGGTCCTCAGACCCTCCTCTCCCTGTTTTTAAGCTCTTCAGACCTCCAAATGATGTCATTGGGTGATGCCACCTCCTGCCATTGGTCAGGCCTCACTTGGAAATGCCAGATGTGGGGAAGAGGTAAAGTCCTGGAGGCTCAAAGTGCTGGAGGGACAGGGTGGGGCTGGTGAGGAGCCTGCACTTTGGTACAAGGCAGAAGTTAGAGGTGATCATCATTTTCCCAGGTGTGAATGCTAGGGTTGGGCTCAGAGTGCCTTCTGGTGGGCTGGGTCCTGTGGGTGGGATGAATTGTCCTGGGCATAACCTTTCTGATCTAGGTGATACCAGGGTTTGGGAGGGGAAGGATGCTGATGAGCCAAGGCTTCACTCCTCCCAGGTTTGGTCTCTGGGTCACTTCCTGAAGAAGGCTGGGAGAGTGTTCACTATGATGAAAATGAAGACACCCCCCTTTCTGATCCTCTTCCTCTAGCCCCACCCTGTACCCACCAGTTGCTTTGCTGATGAGGCCTCTTGTCTTTGGATGAATGCATTCATTCTGCCTCTTGACCCAGCCTGCCTGGCCCAACTCACAGGCTTTCTGGGGGATGGAAAAAAATTCTTCCAGCTCAGTGGGCCCAGAGATGAAGTGGAACCAGAGGCCCTCTGATCATTGCCTGTCTCTGGGCAGACTCAAAATTGTCCTCTCTGCAGCCTCCTCACTGGCCCCTCAAATTTAACATTTTCATTTTGGAATAGGACCTAAGTCCTATGTTCTAAGGTTTTGCACTTTTGTTACTGTTTCTGCTTTCATGGCATTGCCACCGATTTCACCCCAATCTTTCCTTCTCTGATTGAACCATTCATGCTCTCAGAACTCATAGCCTTTCACCAAAGCAAAAGGTGAACCTGTGGGGGCAGGGGATACATCTGAGGTCCAAACTGCCATTGGCACAATTCCCTCTGGGCTTGTTTCTTCCTCTGTAAAATGAAGGAAGGTGCTGAACTAGGTGCCTTCTGAGGTCCCTTCTAGCAGTAGCATTTTGGGATTTGGCTTTGGTCTGAGGGAGAGGCTGGGGTTTGGGTAGGATGAGGCCAGACCACGCCTTTAACCAGGATCCTTTGCCCTTCCTCCACTGTACAGTCTTCCTCTTTGTCTCCTCCCCGATTTCTACCTTCCTGCTGTCCCCCTATCCATCCTCCCAGGGCAATTTCAAGCCCTACCAGAGGAGGCCAGTCCCAGTGGAAGGAGCCCAGGCTCCAGCAGGCTGTGTATGACTCTATGACCTTGGACAGGTCATTTCTCTCTGATTCTCAGTTCTCTCATTTAAAAACAAGAGTCAATGTGTGGCTAATTGTCTCCATGAACAACTGTCTTTATCATGAGACCAGAACTAGATGATGTATGACTACCATTACTGAACATTGTAATCAAAGATTCTATAGAAGAGTCTTGATCAAAAGGGGGAAAATCTTGAACTGAATTTCAAATTCACATGGAATCCATACTTTCTGGAGTCTGGATGAACTCCCAAAACATTTCCCTGAGATCACTTTTAATCCTTAAATTTAAAATGTCCCCTGAAGTCTTCATAAAAGCAAAAAACTAGTTCCACTTAACTAGTAAAGGGGTCTTACCTGAGCATTTTTCTCTCTTAAGAATTATTTATGCAGAGGGATCATGCCTCTGTACACAGGGTTGATAGGGATGGGCAACTTAGACATTGGCTACTAAAATGAGGGGAGACGGGGTTGCTGTAAAGGCACAAAATGACTGGCTTACAAGTTTTTAAAAGGGAGTTTAGTTTCAGAGGGTGTGGGGGAAGGTAGAATCTCTACTGAGTGGTTTTCAACCTATCTAAATGGGACTGGTGAAAAGAGATGGGGATACGACTCCTGTGGTTAAATAGTAATTGTTATCAGGACTGATTGGGATTGTTGCAACTGTAAAGGTAGACGTTTTATAGCAAAAAGAGAGGAGTGGTTAATCTTGCAGTCCAGGAGCAGAGGACCCTGGGAGCATTAAGGGAGAAAAGCAGGAGCAGAGTGTGAGACCCTATTCAGAGAAGCAGCGACGCCAGAGATAGAGGCAGAGATGATGACGTGGAAAGATAGAGTGGCTGGGGACTCTAGACTCATGGAGGGAGAAGAGCTGTGTGCTCACATCCAGGGGACAGGCTTGCAGGGTATGCCCTTTGGGTGTTTGAATGATTGCGTATTCCTGAGTATTTTGGTATACATTTAAAAAAGAGAAAAAAAAACCCAGAGGGAATAGAATGTTGAATGATGACGCATAGAGGGAATTGTAATCATTGCAATGAAAACAAAATACGATAGGATGAATGTAAAGCTGATGTTCTCCCATGTAAACTATCACTCAATTCACAGTAAAAACTTAAAAAAAAAAAAAAA
>NW_006408656.1:7527319-7575570 GCF_000296735.1 Chrysochloris asiatica
CATCTATGTTCATGAGAATCATTGGCCTATAATTATATATATTATTTATAAGGAGTAAAACTGCCAATAGCCACCCACAAGTTTAGAGAGAGACCCTAGGAGGCAGTGAGTTCATGTTCATGGCAGAGGAACAATTCAGAAAAGATGAGTGAGAACAGTTGCACATTCGAAGAATTGTACTGAATTTTACGTTTAGAAAGCTGTTGAATTAGTGTATGTTTTGTTATGTGTATTCTCAACAACAGCAAAATAAATAAATATTTTTAATTAAGAAAAACATGAGTCAAAATATGATTAATGGAGAGAACCTTTCTTTCATTCAATGATATTTTCTCAGGGAGTACTGATACTGGTGTGACACTGTAGGATAAGCATTAGACTGCTAACTGCAAAGTTGGCAATTCAAACCCACTCCTCAGGAACCCTATACAGGATTGCCATGAGTAGGAACTGACCGAAGGCACTTAACAACAATATGTGCCAGAACTCTGGTGTGGCACTGTAAAATAAGCCCTGGACTACTAACTGAGAGGTTAGCAGTTCAAACCCACCAGCCACTCTCAGAAATACTATACAGGGTTGCTATGAGTCAGAACCGACTCGATAGCACTCAACAACAAAACAAAACAACAAATTATGTGTCAGGCCCTTCCCTGGAGTCCAGGGAAGCAGCATAACCCAGCAGGCCAAGTCCTTGCTCTGACACTAACTTTCCAGGGATAGTTAACACCAGTGGTGGACACTGCTCAGAATTTTCTCTTTCCTCAGTTCCACTGTGTATCCTGGCCAACTCCTGGGGTTCTGTTCTTGTCTGCATCTCTCTACTCCTAATGTGTGTGACCAGTATCCAGGGCCATTCCAGGCATTGAAGGGCTGGTGAGGAGGGGTTGGAAGGTTCCCTTTCCCTGACAACCATCTCTCCCTGTCTACTTCACAGATCTCCGTGGCTAACAAGACCCCCGGGACTGAGGGGCAGCAACAGGCAAATGGAGAGAAGAAGGAGGCCCCAGCAGTGCCCTCAGCCCCACCCTCCTATGAAGAGGCTACATCTGGGGAAGGGCTGAAGGCAGGGGCTTTCCCCCCAGCTCCTATGGCTGTGCCTCTCCATCCCAGTTGGGCCTATGTGGATCCCAGTAAGTTTCTCTGTTCCTAGAGACTAAACATCAGGGGCAGAGGGAGTCCAGATGGAACAGCTGGGTAGGAGGAAGTTGTCCAGAAAGAGACACAATTTGTGATTGCTCTATACTCACTTGTCAAAGGCTTGGAAATTGGAGGACTCTTCTGAGGGTAGATCAAGAAGGATTCCATGAAAAGAAAGAGATACAATGTCTGCAATCAAGGTGCTCTCAGATGGAGCAGAGGACATTTTCCCAAGTTACTGAGCTAGGGCAAAAGGAGTCCTGGTGGTACTGTAGGATAAGCACTGGACAGTTAGCCACAAGGTTGGCAGTTCAAACCCACCATAGGCTCCACAAGATAAAAATGAGGCTGTCTGCTCATGTAAAAATTTTGTCTTGGAAACCCTATATAGGGTCGCTATAAATCAAAATTAACTCGGTGGTTGTTTTTGGTTTGGAGCTAGGGCAAATGGAGGAGATGGATGGGAGAGAAAAGCAAGTCTAGAAAGGCCCTCCCAGAAGAAAGGAATGCAGAGAAGAGATGGAGGGGAGCTAAGACAATATGAGGCTGTAGCTGCCAAGGCCTTAGAAAGGGACTGGCTCCCATGGACCCACGCTGTGAGAGAGTGGGTAATGTTTACACATTGACTGGTTTGAAACCTTAGGATGATCTGGTCCCCTTGGAGGCCCAAGGTTGTTGAGGGTCAGGGGACTGGGAATCCTGTCCTTCTCCTTGTCTAATCCCTTCCCTGGGCCTTGGTTAAGGGGAGGACAGAAAGACATGCAAGAGGTGTGTGAATACAGCGAGAGCCTCAGTGTTCTGCATAGCCACCATAATTCACAGCAGAATTATTGCTGGCTGTGAAATTAATGTAGACTAAGAGCCCTAAACTGGTAGGATCTCCTCTGTTGAGTTGAGTTGCCTGTGGGGAGATTTACCTCAGGGCTGGAAACATACAGCTCCTCACCAGCTACAAGAAAAGGCCCCTCTCAGATCTTCCTCTGCCTTTTCAGCCAATCCCTCAACTTCCTCCACCCCTCCCCTTCCAGGTCCCCACCCCCACCCACAAGAAGATTCTAGAAGGGCTCCCAGGCACAATGCCCCACACAGAGCCTCTGCTCGCAAGAATTGGCCACCATGGTTCACACCTCTTACCACAAACCTCTTCAACCCAGAGCCCATACCTACCCTACTGTGAACTACTGGAAGATCAATAAAGGTCTGGAGTTTGTGGGAGCCCTACTCATTGTCCCAGACAACCCTGAGAACTGTCTTCCTTCTCCTTTTCTCCCTTTCCATGGTCTGGCCACTTGGGCACTTGTCAGGGAGGTAGACAGACTAGGAAGGAGAGGGTCTTCAGGCCCCAAGCTTGGAATGGGTCCACCTTTCTCCCCCTTCCTCACTTCCTATATCTTGATTGCCTTAAAGAATGTTTTCCAAGGAACTATAGGGATAGGATCAAGCTCACCAGCCACTCCATGGAAACCCGATACAGGGTCACTATGAGTCAGAACAGAGTCAGCAGCCACTTAACAACAACATCAATAGGAATAGGAAGGAAGCTCATTTCAGTCAACAGTTGGCAAATATTTACTAAATGTGTACAAAGGATCTGACACTGAATTAACTTCTGAGGATTCATCGAGTTGCAAGTCCTACTGTGATTTCTCCCCTCCCAGAGCTGACTGTAGTGTAGTGGCTATGAATCGGGCTGCTAACCTCAAGGTCAGCAGTTTGAAACTACCGGAGGTTCAGCGGGAGAAAGATGAGGCAGTCTGCTCCCGTAAAGATTTGCAGCCTTGGAAACCCTTTGTAGGGTCACTATGAGTCAGAACCGACTCCATGGTACTTAACAACAACAAGAACTGACTGTGTAGGTAGCTACAACACAATGCTATGCATGCAGTGATCACTTAACTCTGATAATCAGGGAAGGCTTCCTGGAGGAAGGGGTACCCATGCTGAGTCCAGGATGAACAGAAATTAACCTGGTGAAGAGGCAGAGAAGTAAGAGCTCAAGGCTGAAGGAATAGAATGTGTATAACCACAGAAGCAAGAGAGCTTGTGACTGAAAAAATACTCAGACTGGATAAAAATGGGAGAGCAGAATGTGCAGTGGGGCAGGAAAGCCCTGCTCACTTAACTCTGATAATCAGGGAAGGCTTCCTGGAGGAAGGGGTACCCATGCTGAGTCCAGGATGAACAGAAATTAACCTGGTGAAGAGGCAGAGAAGTAAGAGCTCAAGGCTGAAGGAATAGAATGTGTATAACCACAGAAGCAAGAGAGCTTGTGACTGAAAAAATACTCAGACTGGATAAAAATGGGAGAGCAGAATGTGCAGTGGGGCAGGAAGGCTCTGCTCACACTGGATCATGGAAGCTTTGGTAAAGAATTTAAAATTGAATAAAGGGCAGTGGGAGGCCATCCAAGAGCTCTAAGCAGAGCAGTGCATTGGTCAGTTTTTGCTTATTTTGAAAGACCAAGAAGGAAATTATTGTTGTGGGATGGGGTGGAGGACTGCAGGGGGTGGGGTGGAGATCATGGGGAGCTGGCAGGGCTGCAGAGAGGGACCGAGTAGGCACATTTGAGGACTTGGGAATGATGATCAGAGGGCAGTATCCTCCCCATCAGACACACAGTCACAGACTTTCATTGTTACCCCATTTAGTCCTCATAAGGTATGTTGTTGTGTTTGTTAAGTGCTGTCGAGTCGGTTCTGACTCATAGCAACCCTGTATAGGGTTTCTGAGGCTTTTTAAAATCTTTGCGGGAGCAGAAAACCTCATCTTTCTTCAGTGGAGTGGATCATGTGCTCGTACTGCCAGCCTTTTAGTTCACAGTCCTGTACTTATCTTACAGAGCCATTGCGCTCCCCACATGGTGGCTATCACTGACAATATCATAGAGAAGAGGTTTTGAGAAGGTTTGTGGGACTTATGACTTTATTGTTTGTTTTATGTGACTTACTTAAAGTCACATAATCGGTAAATCCACATTTGAGTCTGTCTGAAAATCTGAGTTCTGGGACCAGAACTCAAATCTTCATCGTACCCACATCCTCATTTCTCACCCCTGTTCTGGCTTGATTTCTCCTCCCAGACTTCCCCACAGTCCTGGTTGCAAGCTGAAGCTCTACCGTCTTCTGTTCACATTTCCACATCCAACTAGCCCCAGACCCCACCTCAAGGAACCCAGAATGGGTTCAGGTCAGGACCTTTGGCCAGGACCTGAGACTATGCTAGGTGGTCCAGGGAAAGTGGATGTCCCTTTTTGATCTTTGATTCCTGTCACAAAGAAGCCGGTGTCCATGAGATGGGGTGGGGAACTAGATGGAAAAGGTCACATTTGTATAGCAGTTTGGCCCCTGGTTAGGGTTGGGAGAGGGGAGATGAGAGTTCATTCCCAAGATTCAGAGCAGGAAAAGCAAGAGGTGACCAGAGAAGGATCTGGGGATGGGGTGTGAGCTTGAGAATGGGGTTGGAGAAAAGGGCTTCAGCGGCTCCAGAGAACAGCTCTGAGTGACCTTTGGGGCTATATTGCTGTATACAGGGTTCGGTCACAGTCCCCTCTCTTGCCCACCCCAGGCAGCTCTAACTATGAGAGCGGTTTCCCTGTCGGAGGCCTTGAACACTTTACCACCTTCAGTTGGGATGACCAGAAAGTTCGTCGAGTCTTTATCAGAAAGGTAATTGCCTCTCCCGGCTCTCCAGAATTGAAAGACTGGGTTGCAAGGAGCCCTGTGAGCAGCCCCTGGCCCAGTGCTCTGTCTGCTCAGGGTCCATCCTTCTCCCTTCTCTTGTAATCCCAACTGGCAACACCCACCTGAGGATACCTCCATTGTCCTCCCTTAGTATCTCTGTTGTGGCCTAAGCAGATTGCCTCCTCTTTCCCGTGGGTGTGGGCTCTGGAGGGATCTTTTTCCCCCTTTCATCCTGGTTCCATTTCAGTGACCCCCTAGAAAGATGGTATGGATCTGAAGTAAAGTAGATGAAGTCACTGGGAGGCTGAAGGCTCCTCGCTAGGGTGCTGAGTCTGCCTGGCCTCACAGGGCTCTGCAAACTGAGTGGAACCCCTTTCTACCCACAGGTCTACACCATCCTGCTGATCCAGTTGCTGCTGACCTTGAGTGTCGTGGCTCTCTTTACCTTTTGGTGAGTTGGCAGTATGGACTGGAACCTTCTAAGAGCGGCAGTGGCCAGACTTGGGCAGGGGGACCAGAATCATGCTTCTTTTAGAGTGCTTATCTGAAAGAAATTTGTTCAGGGGCACATAAGAAATTGGGCAGTGGGCCCAAAGAAAGCCCCTGTGTGAGTAAGAACCTCAGAGTGCACACGGGTGAGAAGTCCTTCATTCATATTAGGCCGAGGTCTTGCCTCTGGGTCTGTGCCTGTGGACCCTTCGGTGTCTTTGAAGCATCACCCCTCTCAGGTCCATTAGCCCAATACGAGGCATTTCCAGGTGCCCACTGCCTGGGGCTGAGATCTGGGACCCCCTGAGCTCCCAGGGACTACATTCCTTCTTTCTTCCATGAATGGTTTGAGGCAGGGCAGATGTTGAACTGAAATAGAGACTGAGAGTAATTTCTGACTCTGTCCCTCTATTTTCTGCAGTGACCCTGTCAAGAACTATGTCCAGGCCAACCCAGGCTGGTACTGGGCATCCTAGTAAGTATGGCTCGGTTCCCCAGGTCTCCTCTCAGAGGACCACCAGAAGGAGCTCTGTTGACAGACTCCAAGTCTATGGCCTCCCCCAAATCTGTAGGGACTGTCCTCAGCTGCCTCAGTTCTGCTGACTTCAGAACATGTCCAGAAGATCCTTTTTGGGTTTGAAGACTCAGGGGTAAGGGAGAAGGTAGGGAACAGAGAAAAAAGGGTGAGGCAGGGGCCCCACATTGTCCCTGAATGGAAGGGGCCCACACTAATAATAATGTTGCTACTCCTATTAATATTGTTATATATATTAATGCTTGTGAATTACTAATCATAATAACTACCACTTAGAGAGTGCCTAATAAGGGCTGGGCATTGATTTATGCACTTGATGTATATACAGTATGGCATTCTATCTTCAACTCTTCTTATATGGTTACCTCAGAAACCTGAGGCTCTGAGAGGTTGAGTAATTTTCCCAACGTCACACAACTGGTCAGTGGTGGAGCTGAGATCAGAGCCCAGGATTCAGGTTAAGGCCTGTGCTCTTAACCATGCTGTTCTGTTGGCACCCTTTAGCCTTTGGGTTAGTTGGCTTCTATTTGTCCTATACTCTTCAAGGAGTCCTGGAGTGGTGCTGTGGGTTAATGTGCTGGACTGTAAGGTCGGTTTGAACCAAAAGGTCGCTGGTTCAAGCTCACCAGCTGCTCCTCGGAAACACTACACAGGGTCATTACAAGTCAGAACGGACTCGACATCACTAACAACAACAACATACTCTTTTTAAGGAGCATGGCAGATAAGTTGGGTGAAGAGGTTTGGAAATGTAAGTGATTCTGATCATCCTGTCTGGGCAATTCAGGAGTAATTCTGGATAATTCCAGACCAGAACCATTCTAGGGCTCAAAACTGAACTGCTATGGTTGCAGTCTCCCCCTGTGTGCCCAGCGCTGTCCTGGGGCCACTGGGAAGATGGCAAAAGAGGGAAAGAGTGAGACCTGGCTACCAGAACATTCAGTTCACATAAAGATGGGCCAGGAGGTGGTACAATTGTTACACTGAGGGCTGGAAACTTCCAATGGAGAATTCTGGGACATCCAGGAAGGCAGTGGGGCTTAAGTAGTGGAGACTATGAAGGAGCTTTGGTAGCGTAGTGGTTACAAATCGAGCTGCGAACCTTAAGGTCAGCAGTTCAAAACTATCAGCTGTTCCGCGGGAGACAGATAAAGCTTTCTACTCCTGTAAAGATTTACAGCCTCGGAAACCCTGTACAGGGTCGTTATGAGTTGGAATCGACTAGACAGCACATAACCACCAACCACCATGAATGACCAGTCAAGACTCTCCTAGGCCACTTCCTGGAGGGGAGTTGGTAGGGAGGTGGCTCCACTGCCGAACTACCCGAGTTCAGGGTGGTCCTAAAACATGCCTGGAGCTCACACAAGTGGCCAAAGATGAACAAAGTCAACTCGTTCTGGCCTCTGAGGCTTCTGGGAGGAGCAGAGCTGGCTTGGTCAGGTTATTCAAAGGTTCAGAGACAGCACATTTACACTCAGAGCCTTTCTTAGGGTGCAGGGTTGAGGGCTGTCTGCAGACCAGGCGGGTGGCATGTGCCTTGGGGAACAGGAGGCAAGGTTTGGTAACGCTAATGAGTCCTCAGGGACTGTGCTGAGAGCCAGCTCACATGGCAGGTTGGCATGGCTCCTGGCACGTCAGAAATCCTGGCAGCCTCAAGTCCCTGGGCCCTTCTCCAAGCCTTCTGGGGAGGGTCGGTGGGATCCCATGCATTTGAAAAGGGAGACAACCCATAAATGAGCAGAGCCCACCCCATAGGGTAGGGTGAGAATCAATGGCAAGATGTGGAGTCCTTTTTCCCTTCTCTGACTTGGGGATTGGTAAAGGTTGGAGTGCTTTTTGGGAATTTCATCACCAGGATACTGCTCTATTCCTCCAGGAAGCCTACCTAATGGGGCTGCTTGACCCATCCCTGCCCATCAGCTCAATCCATTCTACCTCCTTGAGTGTGTCTGGAGTCAGTCCTAGGGTCTCACCTTGTCCAGCACACTGAGTGTCCTCTAGGACTCAGTCTTTTTAGAGTAACAATAATAGCACTAAGAATAAAGCAGCTTTGTTCATGTTAGCAAGGCACTGTGGTATACACTTTGCATATTGGTGTATGATCTTTACAACCACCATCCTAGGCAGAAACTCTATTCTTTTATGATGAGGAAACTGAGGCTCAGAGAGCAGTTATGGTTTCCTAAGCAGCATTAGCCACCACAACTGAGACCCAGATCTTTGTGTTGCAAAGAGACTTTGCATCCCTCTGTACCCTGCTGCCTCCCCCAAGGCCCGTGACCCGGTCCTGGATCAGGACAAGGGGGGACAGGACATTAGGTTTGGAAGCTGGCCTTCACTTAAGCCTCACCCCCCACCCCCCGTTACCCCCTACACAACTACCAAACACTCTGTCAACATCCTGTGACTCCATCTCAGCCTGTGACGTGCAAGTCAGACTTTAACTTGTTCTGTGACTCATTCTCTACCTCCTGGGATGGCAGCCTCCTCTTCTGCTTTCTCAAGGCCTCTGTCAGCTCCCGCAGTGGGTTTTCACCTTATTGTCTGATAGTTCCCACTGAGCTGTGGCAGGAACTTCAGGGCTCCCTACGGGGAAGGAGTAAGGACTGGGGGGGTGAGACAAAAATGGGGCAGAGTGTGTGACAAGAGCTGGGGCAGAGGTGCACCAGAGCCTTTCCAGGAAGCTGTCAGTAAGCCAGCTTCTAATTGGAATAACAGCTCCAGGGCTGGGCCCTTCCTTACTTTGTGCCAGGCCCTATGCTAAATATGCATGTCTCCTTTGGTCCTCCCAACATCCAAGTAAGTTGGTACCATTATTCCAGTTTTACACATGAGGAAACTGGGGCTCGGCAATTGGGTTACTTGCCTAAGGTCCCACAGTACTAATGGGAGAGCTGGGGCCTGAATGCATGCTTGTCTGGCTCTAAAGTTTGTCCTAACCACTCACCGTAACATAATTCCCCTGGTTTCTATCCCTTTGCCCATCCTCCCGAGGAGATATGAACCAGAGTGAAAAGGAGACCAGGACCTTGTCATGAGGAAGCTTTCAGTTTAGTCAGGGTGACAGGACCCTCACCCAGCACACAAGGATATTATTATTGTTATTGAAGTGACTGACCAGCGACCAAGTGAAGTCAGAAGAGTGAAGATGCCTGTGTTTCTCAACCAGGGCTCTGCTGGCATTTTGCATAGGACAATCATACAGCCCCACATGGAGTAGTATGTTTAGAGCCCTGTTCCCTAGCACTAGACAACAATAGAACTCCCCAACCCCAATCACTGTGACAATAGCTCCCCTTATTTGGGAGTCATTGAAGAGACTGAAGAATAAGAATAAGTTAAAATAGAGGGATCTTGCTCACCAAAAGTAATGGACTTATCTCAACCCCTACATGCCCAACTTTATGGCATTATGTAACATTGCATTCAGCATATATTTAAAGAGTACCTACCAGGTGTCTGGAGTCCTGGTGTGGCATTGCAGGATAATGCACTGGACACAAGGTCAGTTTGAGCCGCAAGGTCAGCAGTTCAAATTCACCAGCTAGCTGCTCCTTGGAAACCTTATACAAGGTTGCTATGAGTCAGAACTGACTCCATGGCACTTAACCACCACAACAACCAGGTGTCCAGGTCCTGGATGGTACAGTTTGTGCTAGACAACTAACTGAAAGGTTGTTTAGTCACCCAGCAGCACTGTGGAAGAAAAGACCTGAAAGTCTGCTAACATAAAATAATAGACAAAAAATCCCTACAGGCCAGCTCTCTGCAACATATGGGGGTCACCATGAGTTGGGATCAACTTGACAGAAACGGGTTTGTTTCTTGTTGCGTTTCTTTCTCGCTTTTTTCCCTTCTTTACTAGGTGCCAGACACCAGGTTAGACATTGGAAATACAAAATAAACATCACAGGCTAGCCTCATAGATATCCAACCTGGTGGAGAGTCGGAAGAACAGGCCTGCAGGGTATGGAGGTGCAGGCTTCAAGTAAGCCCCTCTTGCCCAGGCATCAATGTCCTTGCCAAACTGTCCTTCCCAGACAGGAACATTGTGTAGAGGACATGTTGAGAGTGTAGAGGGTGTGGTGAAGAAAAGGTCAGACCATGATCTAGGTGGGCTGGAGAGGGAGCTCAGGTATTTTAAACAGGAAAGTCATGTGATCGGATCTACCTGCACCTTGGAGGGTAGAAGGCAGGGCTGTAGGGCAGAGGACTAGATGGATTCCTGCAACAGTTTAGGACCCATCTAAAGTGGGAGTAATAAGAATGGAGAGAAAGGGACAGATTTGAGAGCTGCTCAATTAGGAAGATCAACAGGGTGAGAGTCAAAGGGGATCCGAGATCTCTGGTTGGCTGACTCTGTGGATGGATGAGGTCCTCAGCAAAAGAGAATGAAGGAGAAGGGCAGAGAAGGTGGAGAGTTCAGTTCTGACCTGTTGAATTATACAGGGTTCAGAATAACCAGGTCTGCCCAATAGGCAGTTACATTGTTGGGTTTGGAGTTGAGAAGAAAAAGTTAGGTTAGAAATATGGGTGTGATTTATGAACATTTGCCTGATCAAAGAAGTCTTGTGAATGAGTGATCCCCACTTCCCAAGAGAGTGTGAAAAGAAATGAGCCCAGTCAGGACCCTGTGTTAAAGAAACCAGGCATATTCAGAGACGCCCTGAAGGACACAGAGGAATGGCCAGGGAGGTGGGAAGGACCCCAAGAGTGTGTCATGGTGGAACCAGGGGAAACATTAAATGTTGTTCAGAAGACAAGTTGGAGAGATTAAATGTTGCTTAGAAGCCAAGTAAGTTAAGGACTGACAAGTGTCTATTGGACTTAGCAAGGTCACGGTGACATGGCAAAACCAGCTCTCATCACGTGGGCTTGAGACTGGATTTGTTGAGTTGAGGAATAGCTGGAAGATGGGGAAGAGGAAACAGTGAGTGGAGACAACTCTTTTAAGAAACTTGGCTGTGAGAGAGGAAAAAGTGACAGTAGCTAGAGCCAGGGAAGATGTTGGTTGAAGATGTAAGACAGCAAAGCAGTTTGTGGGGAGGGGAGTGGAAAGGTTGAAGATATTAGAGATTGTCATGGCAGTTGAGGACTGGGACTCAGAGCCCAGGTCCGGAGGCTTGGCCTAGGATGGGCGGAGGGACTAGAAAACACGTAATTGTGATTCATGGGGGAGCTCCACCTCATCATTTGTAATTTTTCTGGGACACATCATCAGGATGTACAAAAGAGTGAGGTGCCTGGGAGGTTTGCCGATGGGAGAGGAAGTCTGGATTTTCTCCCATGGGGATTGCTGAGAGAATTGAGAAGGGGAAGGATGGCAAGGCCATGTTAAGGGCCTACCAGGGGGCTGGACACCATGCACTGGTGGTGGCACCAATCTGAGTAGATGTGGGCATAGCCCATCCTTTGTCTTCAACCCTGATCTTCTACTTCCCACACTGGCCTCAGACCTCCACTGCTCACCATAAAATCCAGAATCCTCAAATTCTGTCTCTGGACTGCCCATGAGCTCCTCCCAGCTTCCCACTGGACACTGTCAACTGACCTGGCAATTCACTCCACAGTCACTTTCTGCTCTGTGCCAGGCTAACAGGACAGACCAGTGCCCAGCCCTTGTTGACCTTATGGTCTAGGTGGGCAAGCCAACAATAAAGTAACTAACAAGATAGTTGCAGGCAATAAAAAGGGATGTGAAGAGCATGAATGAGGCAGTGTGGAGTAGCAGCTATAATCAAGTGGCACTGTGGGATAATGTGCTGGACTGCAAGGTCAGTTTGAACCACAAGTTCAGTGGTTTAAACCCACCAGCCATTCCTCGGAAACCCTATACAGGGTCATTATGGGTCAGAACTGACTCAACAGTACTTAGCAACAAGAACAACAGAGCCAAGTAACCTTTTCTAATCTCACTTTTGCCATGCAGGACTTTGGATAAGTCTCCTGACTTCTCTGTGCATCAGCTGTAACGTGAAGAGCATACAGCCAGCCCTCTCTAGCCGAGGGTTCCATGGATTGAAAATATTCTGAAAAAGAAATTCCAGAAAGTAAAACTTGAATTTTCCTCTAGGCTGAACCTACACAAATGAAGTGCTATGCAGGCAGACCCTGCTGTAGTCTCTCATCATTTCACAGACCTCAGTCTCTCTCTAGCATTTGAATCTTTTTATTACTCGTGTCTCCTTCATTAGCTACTTGTATGGTGTGCACCCTTTGTTTCTGTAAAAAAAAATTAAGTGGTCATAGCAATCCTTCAAAGCCTAACAATTCACATAGTATTATATTTTATTAGGGAGTGCAGTAGCTCCATACGATAAAACACTGGACTGTGAATCACAAGGTAGCAGTTTAAGCCCACTTGCTGCTCCTCGGGACAAGGATAAGACTTTCTGCTCCCTCAAAGATTTAGAGCCTTGGAAACTCTATACAGGGTCATTATAAGTCGGAACAGATTCAATAGCACTTAACAACAACAACATTGTAGTAGGTATTACAAGTAATCTAAAGATGATTTCAAGTATACGGGAGGATGTGCATAGGTTATATGCAAATACTTTGCCACCTGATATAAGAAATTTGAGCATCTGTGGATTTGAATATCCAAAGGGGTCGTGGAACAAATCCCCCTAGGATATTGAGGAATGACTGTACTTCCTAGAGAAGATGAGAGAATAAAATTAGTTAATATTTGCATAGCACTCAGAACTGTGGCTGGCACATAGAAAACACTGAACACAGGTTTTTTGTTTTACGTGTCTGTGGAGCCACTTCGGTTTGGGTGGTTAAAGAATCATGGCACCCAAGATTCACTATTTCTTGAAACAGCTATCCCCTTCCTCTCTTTTTACAATTGGACCACCACTCTGCCCATTGCTAGGATAACCTTCTCCTCTCCTCCACTCTATTCACCCTCCTGGCTGCCCTGTGGCTGGGGTGGCAGAGTAGGAGGATCAGGGGAAGGTTGGTGAAGGAGCCTCAGAAGGAACCACTGACCACCCCATTCATCCGTCTCTCTCAGCGCTGTGTTCTTTGTGACCTACCTGACCTTGGCCTGCTGCTCTGGACCCAGGTATGATGATGGTTCATGGGAACACGAGCAGGACCTTGGAAGCTCTGCCCCAGCCCTGCCTATCACCAGTGCGCTGTGCCCCCCTGAAAGAATCCCATCCCTCTCTGGGCCTCTATTGAGTATGCTGGCCCCTCCCTCCTTCACTCGGCACCTCCAAGGTGGGCGGGGGAGGGGGCAGGGACGGCAGAATGGGGAGGGGGACAGACAGACAGGGACAGATGAAGCACATGAGAATGAGGCTGACAGAGGCTCTGCCTGTGGATGGGGCCAGGCAGAGATCCCTTTCCTGCTGCACTAAAGCAGCCTGCAGCCTCTGACCCCGCCCACTCTCCCCTGAACCCTGGCTTGTCTTACAGGAGGTATTTCCCCTGGAACCTGATTCTCCTGACTGTCTTTGTAAGTCATGGGGAGGGGGGAGGGGGCTGGGGGGAGAAAGGGGCTGGGGTTTTTTGATAGCCAGATAATCTGGGTTGGGTGTGTCTAATTGACATCCCTGGGGCCAGGAGTATTTTCACCCACTTCTACAGAGAACCTTGGTGACACAGTAAGATAAGCATTGGACTGTCAACCACATCATTGGCAGTTCAAACCCACCAGCAGCTCCTCAGGAAAAAAAATGAAGCTTTCTGCTCCCGTAAAGATTTTGTTGTTGTTAAGTGCCGTTGAGTCGGTTCCGACCCATAGCGACCCTGTACAGGGTTTCCGAGGCTAATCTTTATGGGAGCAGAAAGCGTCATCTTTCTCCCACGGAACAGCTGTAGTTTTGAACTGCTGACCTTGCGGTTTGCAGCCCGATTCATAACCACTACCCCGTAAAGATTTATAGTCTCATAAACCCTACAGGCTTGCTGTGAGTCAAATATGACTCGATGGCAGTAAATTTGTTGTTTCTGCCAAGGGTAGGAGCCCTGGTGGTACAGTGGATTAGGTATTGGGCTGCTAACCACAAGGTCAGCAGTTCAAGCCCACAAGTCACTCTAGGGGAGAAAGATGAAACAATCTGCTCCTGTAGAGATCTACAGTCACAGAAACCCTAAGGAGCAGTACTGCTCTGTCATACCGGGTCACTACGGGTTGGAAGCAACCATGACACTGGGCTGCAAAGAAAGAACCCTGTCAATACAGTGGTGGAAGCCCTCAGCTACTAACCATAAAGTCAACAGTTTGAATCCACTAGTGAGTCCATGGAGAAAGACATGACCATCTGCTTCCATAGAATTCCAGTCTTGGGAACACTACTGGGCAGTTCTTCTCTGTCCTGTAGGGTCACTATGAGCTGCCATCAACTCAATGGCAGTGGGTTTCCATTTTGGTTTTTCTGCAAAAATGTTCCCTCTCCCTCCACCCCCACCCCCACATTGTCACTCTTCATCATTTTGTTTGTAAGGTTTGTATGGGGCTTGTATAGAACTGAGGACAATCAAGGAGAGGAGGAGCCTAGAAAGGAGGGAAGAGCGGGGATGCAAAAGAAAAAGATTAACATAAGGTCTGTTAGGATACTCCTCAACCAGATTTGAGTCCTAGAAGTAATCGGGTGCAGAACCAAAGCTGATGGAACATGCAGAGGGTAGAGACCCAGGCTGACCCCCAAGGTCTGAGTTCTGGTAGCATTCCTTTACCCTTTCTTCTTTCAGACCCTGTCCATGGCCTACCTCACTGGGATGTTGTCCAGGTAAGGGGAACAGATGGGAGGGGAAGGGGACATAGGCTAGGCTGGAAATCAGGAATTGGCTACACCCTGAGAGGAGATGTCCCCAAACACTGTCTCTCCTGGGACCATCCGGATCTGGGGAGATGTTTCAGGCAGACAGGGAACACTGGTCCGGAGCCTTTCCTCAGGCACTCAGTTGGACAGTGACCCTAGGACCTGGCCAAGGCAGTGGGGTAGGGGTGGGGATGGTGGAGAACAAGGTGACACCTCTCAAACTGCTGCTTAAAAGACCCCAGACTCATCCGAACCACCTTCTACCCCTGCTCTGGTGCTCCCTCTCCCACCTGTTAAAGATCCTTCTAGTGTAAGCCTGTTGGGGAAGGGGTCCAGGGGAAAGTCTGGGGATAGAGTGGAGAGCAGGGATAAAAGTGGCTAGAGGTGGACCAGAGATTGTGGAATCAGGTCCTGGCAGAAGACAAGTGGGTCTGTGACGACGGTTATGGGAGGCCTGAGGCCACCTAGAAGCTGACCCTTGGCCTTCTGATGTTATAGTTACTACAACACCACATCTGTGCTGCTGTGCCTGGGCATTACAGCCCTCGTCTGCCTCTCAGTCACCATTTTCAGCTTCCAGACCAAGGTCAGCTCTGGGACCTGCAGCCTGAGGCTGGGGGTGGGGGTGGAGAATGGGGGGAAGCACCAAGCTTGGCCCAGGCCTGGGAGAGGTAAAGGAGTGAGCTGGGTCTGGGGAGGCCACCTGGGGAGGGCAGGAAGGAATGCTAGCTTCTGAGGCTGAGTCTCTGGCCAGCACACTACCGGGCTGGGGCCCTCAGAAACGCCAAGCCGCTCTGTGCAGGCCTGCGGAGCCAGCAGCTGACACCATCCTGTCCCCACAGTTTGACTTCACTTCCTGTCAAGGTGTGCTCTTCGTGCTGCTCATGACACTCTTCTTCAGTGGGCTCATTCTGGCCATCCTCCTGCCCTTCCAATATGTAAGTCTCGCGGACCTCCCTGAGGAGAGAGGGAGAGGGCTACCAAATATAGATGCTCTTCCCTCCAGGAAGGCTTAGGGCCAAAGCTCCACAGCCGTCTGTCCTGTCTGCCCCTCATGGCACCTGCCACAGGCGTGTTGACTGTATAGGCAACCTCAGAGCTAAACAAACAAGGCAGCTTTTCTTGGCAGGCCTGGGCACCTGCCTGGCTCCCAGAGCCATATCCGGCTTCAACTTTCCCAGCCTCTCCTCTTGTAGGGGGTGAGGCTGAGGGTGGGCAGAGGAGGGAGCACTCCAACCAGGCCCAAAGGGGTCCCAAGAAAGACTTTCTAGGACCCTTGGAGGACCTGCCAAGGTCAAAGGGCAGAACGTGGCTTGCCAGCCAGACTTTGAGCATAGCACTGCCCGTTAGAACAGCCACGGACCCACCAAATCTTGATTCTCTTAGAGGTGTACAGCCCACCCTGGAGGGACAAGTGACCCATTTTGGGAGCCCTAGGTCACTGCAGATGGATATGAGAACATCACAGGAAGGGCTTGAGGTTTAAGTCCTGGGGAGCCTCAGAGGGAACTATTAGACCCATGCTGGGGGCTCAGTGGACAGAGCAGAGAGGTCCCTCAGCTCAAACCCACCCCAACTCTTAGCCACATTTAGCACAGGCTCCCCAACCACCCCTGGGAGCAGCATTCCTCACCCCCCTCCTCTGCCCTATCCTGACCAGCCCCAGCCCCCAGGCATTTGGCTTCCAGTCCAGGACATCAGGATTGGTTCTGGCATTTCTTTGGCTCTTCTCAGGATCCTGTTGATGAAGGGAGGGGCCGGAGCTGGCCTGGGGCCTTTGTGTGTCTAGGATAGGGAGGTGGCTACTGGGAAGGGCACCACCACCACCACCACCCCACCCCACACCACCACCCCCGAACTTCAAAGAATCCTTTGTTAACCCAGGTCAGGCTGATGGGATGCCTGAGTTTCCAGGAATCTTTTGGGAGTACACCTGGTGGAGGGCCTGGTAGGGAAGCTTTCAGACATAGCTAGGTGCCCCTGAGATCTGGGGGTGGAGAGCAAGAGGAGGGGAAGGGGCGCTGCTTCAGCGTCTGTAGGCAACTCATTGTACGCAACTTGCAGGGGTTCAAGTCTTTGTCCCCTTCCATTTGAGCCCCTTGTCCCTACAGACTGGACCTTGAAGCTCCCAGACAGAGGGACAAACAGACCCTCTACTACACAGGGATGATCACACATCAAGCAGCCAGAACCAGGCTGGGAGGATGACAGCCCCAAAGGGATAGTCATGCTCGTCTGACTGAGCCCGGGGCTGTGCATTCAGGGGGAGTCTCCCTGTCAGATGGGGGTTTCCCTGCAGGGTCTCCACATGGGTCTCCCCTTACCCGCTGTGAGCATCAAAGACTCAAGGACCCTGCTGGGTCTTAGGTCTTCTTGGACAGGTCTGGATGGTGAGAGAGGGGGGCTCCTGATGGGGAGGAAGGACTATCGCACATCCTCCAGTCTCTGGACTGAACACACTCTTCACTCCCTGTTCCACTGCCCGGTCTCACCATCTCTAAGCCCAATTCACTTCTGCCCCACAGGTGCCCTGGCTCCACGCAGTGTACGCAGTGCTGGGAGCAGGTGTCTTTACGTTGGTGAGTGTGACTCCCTAAGGGCTCTGCCTTCTCAGTCTTCCAATTGTCTCCCCAGGTCCCTTCATCATCCCTGTCTTCCTCACAGCCCTCCTCCCTGGACCCCTTTGAACCACTGTTTTCTGGACTGGGCTCAGTGCTGTGTCCAGGGAATTCAATCTGGTCTCCAAGACAGACCAGATGGCCTGGGAAGGTGGAAAGGAAGGGTTTAACCACAGGATTGAAGCTTTAGACAGAGACAGAGCTGGGCAAGAGGAACCCCTCCCTCCTGGGGACAATCAACACTGCTTATTAAGGGGTAGGGGACTGGAGGTGTCCTAGCCACATGGACCAAGTACAGAGTTGCTCTACTAGGGGTGATCTGGTAAGGCTTCATGGAACAAGGGAGCTTCCAAGTCCCTCTTGAGAAACACAGTTAGACCGAACTTGTTCGTTTTGTTCTCAGTCTTGACAGCTGAGAATTGATGATAATTATGATGAAAGTAACAGTGATATCTAATATTTACTGAGCACTTGCTTCTTCCCAAGCAAACTTTCCATGTGCAATTAATCCTCACCATAAATCTATTAGCTAGGTACTGTTGTTTTCATAGGATCCCTGGGTGGCGTGAACAGTTAGGTGCGTGGCTACTAATGAGAAGGTTGGTGATTCAAACCCACCCAGAGACAATCTGCTTTGGGAAGGTCACAGCTGTGAAAATCCTGTAGCACAGTTCTACTCTGCACACATAGGGTCACCATGAGCTGGAGTCCACTGACTAAGCAGTAACTGGTATGGTATGGCTATCATTAGCTTACAATGAGGAAACCAAAACTCAGAAATATTGAATCACTTGCCCAAGGTCATTAAGCACTCTAGAAAGTGGATAGTCTGACTCCTGAGGTCCATTTTCAGTCTGAGACTAGGTGGGATGGACTGAGAGGGGGCAGGGGTGACCAAAATTAGACACCTTCCTCAAGCAGCCCAGCCCAGGCCCTTTGCTCAGGTAGTTAAGCATGTGAATATGGTGATGTTCAAGATCCACTCAGGTAGGCAGACCCTGTTTGCTGCCATCTTCTTAGGGAGGGGTGTACCAATGTAAGCGTGCATTGTTAGTGAGAACAGTAATAAGACTCTCTTCTCCCTCATTAGAATGTTCAGCTCAACTCAGTCTAGTCAGAGTTCTGGCTTAGTCACATGCTCTAGGCAGGGGTGGGGAAAGTCCTGCCCAAAGGTTGTATAAATCCAGTGAAATTGTCTTGCCATTCCAAGGCAACCGAAGTTTCAGCCATCACATTTGTTGTTGTTGTTAAGTGCCTTCGAGTCGATTCCAACCCACAGCAACCCTGTATAGGGTTTCTGAGGAGCAGTTGGTGAGCTTGAACCACCGACCTTGCAGTTCAAATGACTTTGCAGTCTGATGCATTAGCCCACAGCGCCACACCATCACATTGTTGTTGTTGTTAAGTGCTGTCGAGTCGTTTCCGACCCATAGTGACCCTGTACAGGGTTTCCAAGGCTGTAAATCTTGACGGGAGTAGAAAGCCTCATCTTTCTCCCGCGAAGCAGCTGGTAGTTTTGAACTGCTGACCTTAAGGTTTGCAGCCCGATTCGTAACCATTACGCTACAGTCACACTGTATGGAACACGCCATCACATTAGGTGTGATTTATTAAATGTTTGATCAAATATAGCAGGCTAATTTTTAAGTTGATAATTTTGTATGGTCCATGAATGATGTTATCATTTTAGCAGCAATTCCTGAATCTAGAGGGGTACAGAGATGGAGACATGGGTACAGGTCAGAACTGTGAGCAAAGGCTTTTGTATAGGGATCAAGCTAGAAATGGGGATGTGGTTGGTTCATTCATTCATCTCCTCCACAGGTATTTACTGAGCACCTGCTGTGTGTGAGCTCCCAAGGCTGTGGTGAGGGATGCCAGTGTGGTGCCCGGTGGCACTCAGTAAATATTTGTGGGATAAATAGATTACTTCCAGGTTTGGAATTTGAGAGCTGGAAGGGACTACAAAGGGATCATTTAGTGAGATTCCAAGTCTCTCCTTTTATAGTTGACAGAACTGAACCCTAGAGAAGTTAAGTGATTTATCTAAGGTTTTCCTGCAAGAAGATAGCAAATCAACCAAGTGTGGCTTTGGTCAAAACCAGAAGTTTTAGCCAGGAGTTTTCTGGTATTAGCCTTGCAAGTCCTACTTTCTAGGGAGACCCTGATGGCCCTTAGACACTAATCAGGAGACCCTGATGGCCCTTAGACACTAATTTCTCTAGCTCTTGGATCCGAACTTTTTCCTACAGGCAATGCCTTCAAAAGAAAAGTGTCCATTTAAAGTACAGGTGGGGAATCTAGCTAGGAGAGAGTAAGAGGGTCACAGTTGGGGAGGCCTGAGAGGGCAGCTTGTGCCTGGGGACAGAAGAGGCTGAAGAAGAGCGGGAGGTGAGCATCTGCGGAGGGTTTGAGTTGAGTTGATTTATCAGGTCAAGTCCCAGCAAGTGTGTGAGGCTCCAGAGGGAGGTGAGCACATAAATGGGACTGGATTAACAGTAATCCCTTAAATTTGTTAAATAAACCCTATCATTATTAGGATACTAAAAATAATCCCAACCATAAATTCCACCCTTCACATTTTACAAAGCACTTTCGTACCTATTGCCTCATTGACTCTCCACCACAAGTCAGGGAGGGAGGCAGACCTTACTTACATGAGCTCTGGGGTTTATGGAGTTGGATCAGAGTCCCACTGGCAGTAAGGGACAGATTAAGGACCAGGATGCAGATATCTATACCTTGTGCCCAGCCTGTTCCATTGCCAGTGTCTCTGTGATCTTCCCTTAAAGAGGACAACTTTTATTAGTTTGGAGTTGGGACAAGGCTAGAGAGATCCCTCCAGAAATTTTCTTCTCTCTCTCCTGTATTTCCTTTTCTACTGGATTATTGTCATCAGCACAGAAAAACGCTATAATTTCTCCCATCTAAAAAGACACAAAATCTTCTTGACCCGTGTGTTTCATTACTAAATAATCTACACTCACTATCTCCAATTTCTGTCTTCCTTCTCTCCTTTCCTCCTTTTTCTCCTCCTGGCTCCTCTCCTTACATTCCTTCTCTTTTAAATTTTTATTGTGAATTGAGTAAAGGTTTACAGAACAGATCATCAATCCCACAGTCAACAAACCATGTACTTTGGGTCATTACAATGATTGCAATCCCTTCCATGCACCATCAGTTAACAGTATTTACCTCTATTCATTGTACCTGTTGTGCTGCTCCCTGTGTCTTTCACTACCTTCATCTTTCCTGTGCCAACATCCCTCCTGTTGTATATTGTCTTCCCTACCATCCAAGTTAACACGTGTCTTACCTTCTACCCAATGACTAATGTTCCCTTCCCTCCTACCCCTGGTAGCCATCATAGGATGCTTCTTTTAGCAAGAAAACATTTTCTTAACTCTTTACAATGGTTATACAACATTTGTCCTTCTGTGATTAACTGTACTCCAGGTCCATCCATGTGATGAGGTGTTTCATGGATTTGTCGGGGGTTTTTTCAATGTTACATTGTATTCTATTGTGTGTATGTACCAAAGCTTGTATCCATTCTGCAACTTTGTCTCTTTACTGGTGCATTTAATCCATTTACATTCAGTGTAATTATCATTAGCTGTGAATTTTTTGCTGTGTATTTTTTTTTTTTTTTTCCTTTTATGTTTCAAGTTTCTTTGTTCCACATAAATTTCTGCACTGAGTTCCTTTTGTTTGTGGGTTTTCTTTTCATTTTCTTCATTACTGTTGTTGGCTAAATCTTCCTGATTTTCCTCTTTTTTATTTTTATGTGAAGGCATGTTAATTTTCTTTGAGACTGCCCTGGAATTTATTATTTTTTCCCATTTAAAACCATCTGTTTTATCTTGAAATTTACTTGATTTCCTCTCCATTTGGAAGTTCTGTATCTAAACAATTCCCTCTTTTTGCTTTGTAGTTAACTTCATTATAAATTGATCTCTCTGGTTCCCTATTTTCAGTCTTGTTGGTTTCTTTTACTTTAAATACTTCTAAATCTGGATTGAGTTCTGGTTGGTGTTGTTATGTAAATTAATCTCAGGTTGCTGTCTGCTGTTATTGGTTCTCAGTCCAAAGTACAGCCTTTAGTATTTTTTGTAAAGATGGCTTGGTTATTATAAATTCCTTTAATTTCTGTTTATCTGAAAATATCCTAATTTCGCCCTCATATTTGAGGGACAGGTATATTATTCTTGGTTGATAATATTTTTCTTTCAGAGTTTTCTATATGTCATCCCGTTGCCTTCTTGTCTGCATGGTTTCTGCTGAGAAATCAGAGCTTAGTCTAATTGGTTCTCCTTTGTAGGTAGCTTTTCGTTTTCTCAAACTGCTCTCAAGATGTTTTCCTTGTCTTTGGTTTTGTAAAGTTTGGTTATGATATGTCTTGATGGTTTACTTTGGGGTCTATCCTGTTTGGAGTTCATTCAACTTCTTGAATGGCTATCTTCTCATCTTTCGTGATTGAAATTCACAGAGAAAACTGTAAACGCTTTGACAATTTTCTCTGTGCTTTTTATTGTCTTCCCCTGTTCTGGGATTCTGATCATCTGTAAGTTATTTCTCTTCATGGTGTCCAACATAAATCTCAGGCTTTCTTCTGATTCTTTCATTCTTTTTTCAGATTGTTCTTCTAGCTTACTGGTATTGAGAGCTTTATCTTCAAGGTAATCACTAATTTGGGCTTCCATTGATTCAAATCTATGCCTTTGCCCTTCCTGTGTATTGTCCATTTCTGAGATATTAGCATTAATCTTCTGGATCTCTATTTGCAGCTTTTGTGTTGTTTCAAAATTTGTATTTATTTTATCTGTTTATTCTTGTAGTGTTTTCCTAAATTCTTCTGAAGTGTTTTTTTGTGTGTTTATTTGTTTTCTGAGTTTTCCACCATCTTTCTTTCAGTCCTTTGAAGGAACCTAAATATCATTATTTATTCCATTACCACTTCTCCCACAGAAACATTTTCTGGCTCTGCATCTTGGTCATTCATTTGTGTCACTCTCTCTTGTTTCTTCGTATGAGCTAAAATCTGTTGTCTCTAAGACATTGTGGTGGTAGTGTATTTGTATTTAATTTGTGATTGTATGTTGATGTGTTCTTAGGATCTCACCAACTGTCTCTTGTCTCTATCTGAGAATGGAAATGTGTGCACCATTTTCTGTTTGCCGTTTGTACAGGTCTGTTTAGGGTTAATTTGGCTGTTGTTGGCTGATATCTGTCATTAATCAGGTTGTTAGGAGCTGGTATTGATGTTTTTTCAGTGGACTGAGTTGTATGGGCATGGTTATTGTTTATTGTTAGGTGGTACAAGAGGAAAAAACACACAGAGCAAATAAACAAGAGCAAAAACAGTAAAATAAAGGATAAAAAAGAAATAAAAATGGACAGCAACCAAAAAAGGAATAGAAATAAAAAGAGAAAAGAAGGACAGGAAAATAGAGCTGTATAAGAGAAAAATAAGAGAGAAAATAAAAGGCAGAGGAAAAAAATTTAAAAAAAAAGAAAAACAGAGAGAAGGGAGTATTAAAAGAGAAAGAGACTAGAAAGTAGTAAAGAAAAATCAAGAGGTAAAAAGTGGAAGGAAGAAAGGATAAAAATAAGAAAAGAAAACACAAAAGTGGAGATAGAAAGGATAAAAATCAAGGGAAGGTAAAGACATTAAGAAGAAGAAGAAAGAATAAATAAACAAAAACAACAAAACAATGGAAAAAGGAGCAGTGCAGTTGTTGATAAAGAGAGAAAACTCTAGGGGGCTCCTGCCTGCTAGTCAAGGAACTCACAAAGGTTGGTGGATGAGGGATGTGAAGGCTGAGTTCCCAGACTTAGGTGAAGTTCCTATAAGTGCAGGTGTTGTTGTCTATGTTCAGGGTATCGTATCTGGAAATAGTTCATGGAGACCCTTTGGGTTGCTAGTTTCAGTGTCTGTGAGAACCAGAGGGCAGCTGGGGCAGGGTGACTGATTATGAAGGTTCCTGCTAGTCTAATTCTGGCCTGAAGAGTCTGTGGGTTCTGTAGATCTGGAGCAGAGCCCACCTGAATCCAGGAGCCAAGGTAACCCAAACCACATGGCTCAGAACTCCTGGATAGCAGGGTCTGCACTAGGGTAGATAAGGGTGGGGGCTGGCCTCACCTCTGTTATCCAAGGGAGTGTGAGGAGCAAGAAGGAATTGCATCTTTTCTATTGCCTGTGTAAATCTGTACTGTCAGGCCACCATCTGTCTGTCTCTCCAAAGCTGTTCACAAAAGTTCAAGATGGTCATGCCGCATCTGGCCGGCAGTCCATTCACCAGTCCATCTCATTCTTTTGCTACTTCTGCTCAGCTTCTTCTCCAAATAGGTATTCAGTCCACTTCTCTCACCTTTCCTCTGAAGCTCAGGGTCCAGGATTGTCCTCTGTGTCTATTTCATTTGTTCTCTCATATCTTTATTGTCTGGGGTCTCTATAGCATGTCTGCCTAGCCTGTCATCTTGCCAGAAGTCTCCTTACATTCTCTCTTGAACCCCCTTAAAAACACTCTTATCAAGATCACCAGTGGCTTCCATGTTGCTAAACCCAGTAGTCGATTCTCAGTCCTCCTCTAACATGTCCCTCAGCAGCATTTGATATAGTTGATCACTCCCTCCCCTCAGAAACGTCATCATCTACACTTGGCTCCAGGCCACCATAGTCTTCCAATTTTCCTCCTGCCTCTCTGATCTTGAGGCCTCATTTCCTAGCCCTCTAAACATTAAAGGGCCTTAGGGCCATCAGATTCTGCTCTTCTGCTCACTCCCTTGGGAGTTTCAGTCAGTCTCATGGCTTTGAATACCATCGCTTATACTAATGACTGTAACATTTATATTTCTAGCCATCTCTCTCTCTCTTGACATCTCAATTGCCTACTCAGTATCCCCACTTGGAAGTTTAATAGTCATCAAGACTTAGCATTCCTGAACACCTGCTCCTCTCACAGTCTTCCCCATCTTTGTATATGACAACTCCGTTCTTCCAGTCATGCACGTCAATGCCTTGGTGACCTTATCAGTCTCTTTCCTTTTCTCATACCCCACATGTGACTCTGCCTTATCTCTAGAATCTCTTCATCCTCATGGCTACTTTCTGGTCCAAGTTAACACCTGCTCCCAGCTGATTGCTGCAATGGCCTTCACCAGTGCTGTCCTTGCTGTCTACCACACACACATTCACAACACAGCAGCTAGATCATTCCTCTACTTGGCATCTGCCTACTGTTTCCCACCATCTAAAAGCCCTACATAATTTGGCTGTCACTGGCCTTACTTCCTCCCTCTTCCCCTCTAATCCATTCTGCTGCAGCCATGCTGTCTGCCTTGCTGTTCTTCAACACATTAGGCACACTCCAAACCACAGGGCCTTTGCACTTGTGACTACCTCTGTCTGCTCCCCCAGATAAGCTCCTCATTCTCTCGTCTACTCACTCAAGTGTTTGCACACTCACAATGCTTATTTCCTTCCCTGCTTTATTTCTGTCCAAAACACTTCTCATCCCCTTGGTGTTATTAAGTGTCATTGAGTTCCAACTCATAGCTACCCTGTATAGGGTTTCTCAGGAGTGTCTGGTGAGTTTGAACCACTGACTTGGTTGTTAGTTTGTTGTTGTTAGGTTCCATCGAATCAGTTCCAAATCATAGCAACCCTATGCACAACAGAAAGAAGCCCTGCCTGGTCCTGAACCATCCTCACGATTGTTAGCCTTGAGCATACTGCTGCTGCCACTGTATCAGTCCATCTCCTTGAGAGTCTTCCTCTTTTTTGCTAGACCTCCATGTTACCAAGCATGATGTCTTTCTCCAGAGATTGGTCCTTCCTGATATGTCCAAAGCCTGAGAGATGAGTCTCACCATCCTGGTTTCTAAGGAACGCTCTGGCTGTGCTTCTTCCAATGCAGGTTTCTTTGTTCTTTTGGTAGTCCATGGTACTTTGAATATTCTCCTCCAATACCATAACTCAAATGCATCCATTTTTCTATGTTCATTGTCCAACTTTCATATGCATATGAGGCTATTGAAAATACTATGGTTTGGATCAGGCACACCTTAGTCCTCAAACAGACATCTTTGTTCTTGACCACTTTAAAGAGGTCTTGTGTATCAGGTTTGCCTAATGCAATACATCGTTTGATTTCTTAACTGCTGCTTCCTTGACTGTTGACAGTGAATCCAAGAAAATGAAGTCTTTGATAACTTCAATCTTTTCTCCATTTATCATGTTGTTTTTTATTGATCCTGTTGTGAGGATTTTTGTTTTCTTTACGTTGTGGTACATACAACCCATACTGAAGGCTGCAGTCTTTGATCCTCATCAGTAAGTATTGTAAGTCCTCTTCACTTTCAGCAAGCAAGATTGTATCATCTGCATATCACAGATCCTTCAATCCTGAGGCCACTTTCTTCTTCATATAATCAAACTTTTAGGATTTTGTGCTTAGCATTTAGATTGAATAAGTATACTGAAAAAATATAACCCTGGCACACACCTTTCCTGATTTTAAACCATTCAAAAGACTGCCTCTTGATCTATGTACAGGTTCCTCATGAGCACAATTAAGTGTTCTGAAAATACCTATTTTTTGCATTTTATCCATAAATTTCCATGATACACATAGTTGAAAGCTTTTGTATAGTCAATAAAGCACAGATAAATATGTTTCTGGTATTCTCTGTTTTCAACCAAGACCCATCTGACATCAGCAATGATATTCACATCCTTTTCTGAATCCAGCTTGAGTTTCCCTGTTGATGTGCTGTTGCAGTCATTTTTTAATTATGTTCAGCAAAATTTTGCTTACATGTGATATTAATGCTACTGTCCAATGATTTCTGCTTTCCTTTGGGTAACCTCTCTTTAGAATGGACACAAATATGGATCTCTATCTCTACCAATCAGTTGGCTAGGTAGCTGTCTTCCAAATTTCTTGGTGTAGATGAATGAATGCCTCCTGTTCTGTATCAGTTTATTGAAATATTTTAATTTATATTGCATAAATTCCTGGAGCCTTGTTCTTTACCAATGCCTCAGTGCACCTTGACCTTCTTCCTTCAGTACCATTGGCTCTTAATCATATGCTCCCTCTTGAAATGATTGAACACCAACCATTTCTTTTTAGTACAGTGACTGTGTATTCCTTCCACTTTCTTTTGGTATTTTCTGCATCATTCAATATTTTGCCCAGAGGATCCTTTGATATTGCAAGTCGAGGCTTTAATTTTTCCTTCAGTTCTTTCAACTTGAGAAATATTGAGCGTGTTCTTCCCTTATGATTAGCAGTCCAGTGCTTACATTATAGCACCACACACACATCCCCTAACATACCATATATTTTCTAGTTGGTTGGTTGGTTGGTTTCTGGTCTTCCCCCAGCAGAATTTAGTTCCTTGAGGGCAGAGATTTTTGTCTGGCTTGTTCCTCGCTGCATCCTCAGTGCTAGAACAGTGCCTAGCACACAGTAGTTGCTCATAGATGTTTGCTGAATGAATGGATGCCTGAATGGTTTGATGAGAGGTAGTGCCACAGTCCCAGTGAGATCAAAGCGAAGGCCAGAAAGCATCAACTGCACAGTAGGCTTCAGCACTGTGCCAGTCATTGTTCTGTGAGTCACCAGGGAGGAGGATCCACAGTGTCTAATTACACTGTTAATGTCTCATTACCAGATCAACACAACACATCAAATGTCCTTGGTTGGAATCATCCTGCAGGTTATATAAACGGTGGTCAGGAGCACATGTAGTGAATTCCTCAGCTCTGGCCTCAGCCACCTTCATCTTTACAAGGAGGCAAGACACATGATGGGTCCTTGGGTCCCAGTGGATAGGGGAAAGTTCATGAGGGGGCAACTGGGCTGATCTCCATTCCCTTCCCTCACAGTGACCCTTGGAGGCCCAGGTCCATATGAATTAAAATCCCATGCCCTGTTGTTTACCCCAACTCAGAAGGTACTGGACCTCACTCTAACCTTGCTTCTAACATCTTTCTGTTGTGTGGAATCATGTAGTCCCCTAGCTCCAGTCCATCTCCAGAACCAAAGGCCGGCACTCTCTGCTCAAGTCATCCTCCACCCTAGTCCAGAGGATTCTCAGTACAATGGAGAACATTCAGTTCTGCAGCCAGATCAGAATTACAAACTGCTTTCTACTCCATGTAAGAAAGGGGTAAAGAAAAGTGTCAGAGGAGGACTCCACTGGAGACCACCCCCCAGAACTTCCATCAGCCTGGCCCCAGTGGGGATCACCACACATTCTCACAACTCCCAGCAGCCTGACCTGTGAGAACTGAAGAACTTTCTCTCCTAGAAAACTCAATCCTTCCCCTGAGAGACTCTATCAGCTTTGAGGGCAGCCTGCACTTTAGCTGGGCTGTTTGGGAACCATAGGAGCTAAAGTTTGTTAGGATCCTGACCCAGGCAGGTCTCTCCTAGGCCTCACCTATAGCTAGCCCTAGTGCAAGCTCAAGAGGCTCTGGGTTTTCAGCTCCACCCATACTCCCACTGGGACCAAAACCCAAATGCCAATAGAAGTTGATGAGTCAGCAGGTGGATACTGACCTCAAAGAGTGGCTCCCTCTTCTTCTTCCTTCCCAGGCTGGCTCCTGGGAAGTTTTTTTAGAAGCTCATGGAAAGTCAGGCAGAGAGATGAGCAAGAGGTCTGTGCTAGGCCAGGGTGTGGAGGGGCTGGGACAGAGTGGGAGGTTGTGGGGGATGATGGGATAGGGAAAGAGAAAAGCAGTAAGGCCAAGGGACTAATCAACTGGCTTCTAGCTGTAACTGAGCCTCCAGTGCCCACGTGACTTCAAGTTGACTCTTCTTTGGGGAAACTAAGGTCTCTAAGTCACGTAACCAGGAAGCCAAGTGTCAGAGACCTCGGGAAGAAACTAGGCATAGTACTTCAAAAATTAGGTAGTGGGCCCAAAAGAGGCAGAACTCTCCCCTCAGGAGATACTGACTGTTGATAAGCGTGATAGAAACATCATGGTCACGGTATTTTAAGGAAGACTCGTGAGAAGTCATGTGGATTGGTCACAGTTTGAGAGACTGATAGCAGGCCACTGCAGCATCCCAGGGGTCAGGGTAACAGGGAGGATGGGTGTACAATACTGGGTGCTTCAGGACTGATGGGATTTGGGTGAGTGAAGCATAGGTCCTGGGCCTCCAAGGCTGTGTTGACTCTTGACCCTCACAGGGCACATAGTCATCTGCCCTCAGTCTCTATCCAGGTCCTCAAGGAATGTGCACTGAGTCACAGAGAGAGTCCTGTTGGCAGCATAGCTGAGAGGAAAGCCCCATTTTTCCTGACTTTTGACCCAGCATTCTTCATACTTTATCTCCCTAGCCATTTCACAGATGGGAAAATGGAGGTCCAGAAAGGTCCTCCAGATTGGTTCCTCCACAGCGGGAAGACCAGTCTCTGACACCCCTGAGAATAGGCTTTTCAGGGGTAACTTGGCCCAACCCCAGTGGAGAATCTGTATTCCCCCAACCAGTGACCAACCTGTCAAACCCATAGCATCCTGGGCACTTGGGGGAAAATATTCCAGTCTCCCCCACCCCATCCTCATGCATTATCCTCTTGGGGGTTAGGATGGGAGGGTAAATATATGAGAGGGTGAATACATATGTCCCTTCACAATTAGGGACACACGTTGAAAAGTTAAAATGGCCACACAAATCGAAGACAGGGAATAGGTTTTTTTAGGTTGATCTTTATTTTATTCAGATTTCCCAGGCTCTCTGCCTCCATAGTTTACAGGAGCTTGACAGATTTATCTGTTCTGTCACCCTCTCCTGTTAAAGCAGCCCCAACACCCTACCTGAGGCTTACTTACCCTCTTGGGAGCACAGTGATTTCCTCCTGGGCTGGGTGGATTGACCGGTAATTGCTCCTTCAGGGGAAGGTGTGTACTTTTCCCCTCCCAGGCCTCACCTCAGTCTTGATCCCTGAGGTTCTAATCCTCAGGGACCAACACCCTGCTCAAACCAAGAAGTTCACAACAATCTGACTGGGAGAAAGTGAAGGACAACCTCTCCACCCTCCACCTCCCTCCAAAAAAGCCCCCAGCAGGGGGGGCTGAAGGAGGGACCAGGCCAGAAGAGAGCTCTACACTGGTATGCAGGGGCAGGGTAGATAGAGGACCCTGCTCTTACCCAGGACTATGGTTCCCCAAAGCAGAACCTGGTACCGGTGCTACCAGACAGGCTACAACAGGGTATCAGGTGGAAGAAAGCTCTCTAGGGGAGCTCTGTGCACCCCATCCAAATTAGGTTTGAGATCTACCCTAACCTCTTACCATTGTATGACCAAGAGCAAGTTTCAGACCCTCTCTGGGACTTGGTTGCCGTCTTTAAATGGAACTGTTATCACCTATCTCAGGAGCCCTGGTATCGTAGTAGATTACAAGCTGGGCTGCTAACCGAAAAATCAGCAGTTCAAATCTACCGGTTGCTCCATGGGAGAAAGAATAAGCTTTCTACTCCCGTAAAGATTTATAGTTTCAGAAACCCCATATAGGGTCACTAGGAGTTGGAACTGACTCCACAGCACACCACCGCCTATCTCAAACAGCTATTGTAATGATTAAAGAAAATAAAAGCAAAGAAAACACAAACACACAAAAGTTAGCCTAGCATTTAGTTCATGGCAGCTTCTCGATAGTTGCTTTTGCCCTTATTATGAATGTTGGCCTAGTAATTTATAGCACCAGAATTTCGAGCCAGGGTACGTAGATTCAGATCCTGCCTCCTCCACATTCTGGCTGTATGGACTGGTCATATTACATGATCTCCTATGTTTTAATTTTCTTAACTGTAAAATGGGGATAATAATAGTACCCATCTTATAGGTTGTCGTGCCTTTTCAATGAATTTATGTAAAAACTGTAAACAGCCCCTGGTCCATAATCAGTGACCAGTAAGCATTACCTACTAGTAGTAGTAGAGTCCCTGGGTGGTGCAAACAGTTAACAGGTTCAGCTGCTAACCAAAAGGTTGGAGGTTCAAGGCACCTTTGAAGAAGGGCTTGGCAATCTGCTTCCAAAAAAGTCAGCCACTGCTAACCCTGTGGAACACAGTTCTACTTTTGTCACCATGAGTCAAAGTTCACTGGATGACCGCTGGGATTTTTGTTAGCAGTAGTTGTCTAAGGTCAGAGCCAAAATTCAAACTCAGTTCTATGTGACTTCCCAGCTTCTGTTCTTACATGCTGTATTATACACACGCCCCTCCTCACACAACCACACCTGGGTTCTTTCACACACACATTCACACACTACTCCCTTTCATCCTGGGCTGGGATTTCTGGCTCAGACATCTACCAGACATTGTTCCTCCTGTGGCCTCCTTGAGACTGACCCAAAGCCCCAGGCCTGAAAGGAAAAAGAGAAAAATATTTTCTGTTGGCACCTAGAAAGAAATGGCTGCCAGGTGCCTACTCCACACCCCTACTCCATCACCCTCTCCTGTGTCCCATCCTAAGGCACAAGGTCGTTAGACTGGCAGACTCTTTCCAAATAATCCCGCAAACCCAGACTAACCCTCCAGCTCTGAAAGTGGTGGCAGGTCCTGGTGGGTTTAAGGCTCCCTGCATCCCCCTAAGGAGCCCAGTGTTGCTCCTGTCCAGGAGCTGTTTGCTCGTTTTTCTACACACACACACACAGCATTATACCAAGCATACCTACACCTACACACACACAAAGCACACTACATACCCGCACCACCACACACAAAGCACATACCTCATCTACACACACACACACCCCAAAACCATAGCCACATCTCTCACACACACACACCAAAACCAGAATCACATCTCTCTCTGACACACACATCACCAACACACTCACCCCAACACTGTAACCAAGCACATACTATACCTACATACATACACACCAACACCATAACCACTTCTATCTCTCACACACACATCACCAACACACACAACTCAACACCATATCCCAGCACATCCCACACCTACACACACACCAACAACATAACCACATCTCTCTCACACACACATCACCAACACATACACACACCAACACTGTAACCACGCACATACTATACTGACATACACACACACCAATACCATAATCACATCTCTCTATCACACACATCACTAACACACACACACCTCAACACCATAACCAAGCACATCCCACACCTATACACACACCACCAACACCATAGCCAAGCACAATCACACCTATACACACACCTCCCCCAACACATACACACACAGCAACCACCACACATACAACACACACATCACCACACACATAAAGTACACCATCACACCTACATGCACCCCCACCACCAGCACCACCATGTCCAAGCACATACCACACCAATATACACAAAACACCATCATAACCAAACACAATTACACACACATCACCCCACCACACACATAAAACACTCACCCCACTTACACAGACATATCACCATCACCACACACAGTGCACACACACCTACACGTACACAGCATCCCACCACCACCACACAAGTGCATGTTACACCTAACACACACACCCAAAGCAGAGTCATCCAGTGGAAGGAGACTGGGCATTGGTGTCAGAAGACATGCATTGTCCTCCTGGCTGTGTGGGGCCCCTTAACTCACTGCACCTCAGTCTCCCCAGCTACATGTAACACCTGCACACAGCCTTGCCATGAGAATGCAATGAAAGTATTCCTGAGCCAGTTGTTTCATGTTATTTCTGCTTCTTCTGGTTTTCAATGTCTAATTACGTAATGGAATTCTGATGTGGCACTGTAGAGTAAGCACTGGATCTCAAGGTCAGTTTGAACTGCAATGTCCGTGGTTCAAACTCACCAACCACTCTCGGAAACCCTATACAGGGTCAGTGTAAGTCAGAATCGACTCAACGGCACCTTGCAACAGCAACAATTACATAATAGCGGAAGAAAGATGAGACTTTCTACTCCCGTAGAGATTTATAGCCTTAGAATTGACTCAAAGGCACATAACAACAAACATAATTACATAATATGTGGATACACACCTTTCATAAGAAAAGGAATCTTAGTGCAGATAAAGTAAAAGTCATTTTCTTCATGTGCTTCACAGCCCTTCCCTGAGGTAACTGCTGTGGTCACTTGAGTGTCTGTCCTTTCGGGCCTTTCTATACACATTTTTCTAGGTATTTGCTGTATTCACACCCACAACAGAGAACTTTGATCATGAACACAAACAAGATCACGTGATATAGATGTTCCTGTGCCTTGCTATTTTCCCACAATAGTATACATCGGAGATGTTTTCACCTCTGTGCTGAGGCCCTGTTGGCAGGTTAAGGGCTGTCTGCAGGGTTGCACTGTTAGAACCAGCGTTGCTGTGAGCAGCCAGGGACAGGCTGCTCCGTGCCCTCATGCTGGTATTTCTCTAGGACGGACACGGCTCACGTGGTATTTATTGTGCTGATTCAACACGTTGCAACCTCAGCTTTTTATATTCAGTGCCCATCTGTCAGTGACCCCGAGCTGGCCTTTCCCTGGCACCGCTCTTCTTAGCCCTCAGTCTTACCCTCTGGGGCCACATTCAGGGAGGACAATGTGTGGTGCCAGGGGATCCTGACCTGGTCCAGCCCTAGCTAATTAGATAGACAAGCCTTTGGCTCCTCTATCCTCCCTGCATGCCCCTCCTCACTGCAAGTCCTCCCCACCCCACCCCTATCTCTACCCACATAAGGAGACACCTGGTTACAACACTAGAGAGTGGCCATCAGCTGCTCTGAGACACCTTTATTCACTGCAAAGTACTGATAATAATACCCACCTTCTGTGGCAAATTGAGAGAAGATAAGAACATTTTAATATGTGAAAACCAGAAACAGAAAAGAAACCAAACCAGTTGCTGTCAAGTCAGTCCTGACTTAAAGCAACCTCATCTTCTACAGATAGAACTGCTCCATAGGGTTTTCTTGGCTGTCATCTTTACAAAAATAGATTGCCAGCCCTTTCTTCTGCAGCACTCCTAGGCTGCTTTGAACTGGTCACCTTCCTGATAACAACTGAACACAAACCAATGCACCATTCAGGGATCTGTATGTGAATGGACTGTTAAGCTATTTCATATTCTGGTCCCACCCCTACCTCTTGCCCCAATCCCAAATACTCATCCTGCTGTGTCTTGTATTCAGCTGACTACTAACTAGAGTATCTGTTGTTTTAAGGTGCTAGCAGTCAGTATGGTCCTTACCTTGGCAAACATTCTTAGCCCCTTTTCTGAGTTGTTCTTCGTCCATGAACATAAACTCACTGCCCTAAGTTTGGAATTGATATTGGCATTTGATCCCACATAGATAGTTCTTAAAAGAGCATAAGGCTCGAAACAGACCTTCTTTACTAGTTAAGCTCAACTGTTGTTTGGTTTTAAGACTTCAGGGGATTTTTTTTTTTTTTGTAATCATCAGTTTCATTTTCAACAAGTCACTTTGTTTCATCTCAATGTTTGCGATTCCTTCCATACAACAACAGTTATCTCACTTCCTTCCTGAGGTTCCTATTTCCATTCCACCCTCCTCCCCATCCCTTCTTTAACTTGTCCTTAGGTAAATGTTGCCCTTTTGATTTTGAATGATTGACCATTCCATGGTGAACATACCTTACTAGTGTTGTTGTCCTCCCATATACGTATCTACTGCTTGGCTGAAAATTGGGCCACTAGGGGGAGTTCTGTTCCAGGCCTGAATAGTAGTCAAGGACCAGAGTCTCGGGTTCCTCCAGTCTCATTCTGATCAGTAAGCCCGATCTTTCTTTTTCATAATTTTGAATTTTGTTCTACATCTATCCCAGACCTTCTAATGTGATCCCTTTCAGAGTAGTTGGTAGTGATCGTTGGGCACCATCTATTTCTTCTGGTCTCAGAGCTTGGAGACTGATGTTCCCATGTTCCATCAGTCCATTGAACTAATTGATTTCAAGCCTCTTCAGTTCTCGTCACTCTTCTTTCTTCCACACATGGAGTGACCAATAGGCTGCTCATGAGCTTTTTAAGAAATTCAGGAGATGGTTTTGGTTTAAGTTTTAAAGATGATCTTAGGACAATAGTTTTGGGGGTTTATCCAGCCTCCAGGGCCCCAGAAAGTCTGGAATCCATTAATATTTGAAATCCTGCTCTGCATTTTCCTCTTTTTGATTAGAATTTTTCCATAGAATCTTTGATCAAAACGTTCAGTAGTGATATATATCCAGGCACCATGTGGTTCTGGTCTCATGCCACAGGAGACGTTAATTAAGGTCTTTAATGGATAGATAAGCTGCTAACTAAGCATAGTGGTTATGAATCAGATTAATAATCTCATGGTCAGCAGTTTGAAACTACTAGCTGTTCCACTGGAGAAAGATGAGGCTTTCTGCTCCCATAAAGATTTACAGCCTCTGAAACCCTGTACAGGGTCACTATGAGTTGGAACCAACTCCACGGCAAATAACAACAACAACAACATAACCAAGATGTCTGCTCTCAACCAAGATGTGAGTTAACAACACTTACCTTCACCCAATGAGATTAGCAGCAGGTTACTGTCCCCTTGAATGCATGCCCATAACAATGCCTTTTGCCCTCATTCAACTGTCAGGGCAAATTCCCCAGAACATAATAGTGCTTGTAGCATAGTGGTTATGAATCAGGCTGCTAGCCTCAAGGTCAGCAGTGCGAAACTACCAGTGGTTCTTTGGGAGAAAAAGATGAGACTTTCTGCTCCAGTAAAGATTCACAGCCTGGAGAACCCTATGCAGGTTTGCAATGAGTCGGAACTGACTCTACAGCACATAACCAAGTTTTGTTGGGGATAAATGAATGAAAAGTCTTCTGTTGACTCACAGGTTGCAATGATGCATGGTATGGGTGATGGGGTTGAAATTTGGGGCAGGCCATCCCACATAGATAAGCATCCATGGTAATAGGCCACAGGTAAGAGCAGAATGATTTCTCTCCAAGAGAAAAACCATCTGGCTGCTCTAGAAAAACCAACCTCCTGGGTGGGTGCTCCTTGGAAAGGCCACCTCCAGGCTTGGTCAGGTTCAAACCTTTGAGGTTGAGAGATTCCATTTCATTAGCTCACCCAGGGGTGACGAGGCTCTGGGAAATCAACCAAGCAAGCTACTGATTGATAAGCTAGATCGGCAATTTATTAACTTATGTTGGCAGCTGTGACCGCTAAGCAGCTTGTAGCTTTGAGTAGACCGCTCTGCTTGTTCCTCCTCACTACAGAAGGAAAATTTACTTGGGAAACCAAATCCAAACAGGGCAGAATAGAATAAAGTGAAACATTACTAAGGAGTAAACATTGTTGAAGCCCTATCCACTGTCATAATTAATCCTCAAACCCACCCCCTAGGCTCCATGAGTGGGTATTATCACCAGCCCATTTTGCAGAGGAGGACACTGGTGAGCCATGGGGCCAGAATTCTAACTCAGGCTTTACAACTTGAGTCCTGTGTGTTTGCACACCCTCCCCTCAATGTGACTGAGCTCAGAGAGTCTGGCGCCCTGTCCATGGCCCCCAGGCCTGACGGTGGCTCCATTTTCTGCTTTCCCTCAGACCCAGATCCTCCTGCTAGGGCCACGCAGCTTCCCCTAGTAACACTGCTACCTCCCTGGTGAGTCCCATCAGCAGTGGATGCAGCTCCCTCGAGGGCACCTCTCTTCTGCAGATGATAACAATAAAACCACATTAATAGCCACCATTCATTAAGGGCTTGCCATGTCAGGCGCCGTGCCAGGCGCTTTGCAGGCGCTATCTCACTTTCAAAACAACCTCGTGATTGAGGCAGACACTGTCATCTCCCTTTTAGAGATATGAACTCACAGGCTCAGAGACATTACATTTCTTGCCAAGGGTCATACGCTAGTGAGCAGAGGACCTCACCGGAATCCAATTCGATTTCAAGTCCATATTCATAATTGTCCCCTAACCCCATCAAAAGGAACCCTGATAGCGTAGTAGATTAAAAGCTGGGCTGCTAACTGCAAGGTCAGTATGAATCTACCAGTTGCTCCACAGGAGAAAGATGAGGCTTTCTGCTCCTGTAAAGATTTATAGCCTTGGAACACCCGATACAGGGTCACTATGAAGTGGAACTAACTTGATGGCACACAACCACCAACAACAACAACCAACACCACACCTTATATGGTGACATGTCTTGAAGTCCCACGTATTGGAGTCTCTGGCACCCTGTGTTGTGGGGGAGTTGGCGCTGAGGCAGGGATTCTCCCAGGTTTCCGTGGGGCTAAATCCAAAGCAACCCCAAGGAGTCCAGGAGTTAGTGTCTCAGGAGAAGAAACGGGAGCACCGCATGCCTACAGCTTGTGGGGTGAAGTACAAGCCTCATGGTCAGGCTCCAGCCTCTCTCTCTCTTCCTCCAACCCACCACCCACCCACCCACATTTCTCCTGCCACACCAAGACTTTACTAGGCAGTCTACCAAACTCACACTCCTTCAAGTCCTCCCCTGGGCACCTTCCTCCTGAACAAACAGTAACTCCCTTCTTATTAAATCACTATTCATGCATTTACCTAGTTTTACAATAATTATCTGTAAGTATCCCCCAATCTGGTGGCACAATGGTTAAGTGCTGGACTGCTAACTGGAAAGTCATCGGATGACAGCTGCCATGTGCTTCGTGGGAGAAAGATGTGGCAGTCTGCTTCCATGACGACAGCCTTGGAAACCCTAGGGGGTGATTTCATTCTGTCCTGTAGGATCGCTGTTGCTGTTGTTGTTGTTGTTGTATACCATCCAGCTAGTTCTGACTCACAGCAACCCCGAATAGGGTTCCCAAGAGTAGCTAGTGGGTTTGAACTGCCGAGCTTGTGGCTATCAGTCCAGTGCTTATCTTACCACATCACACTAGGCTTCATAGTATTGCTAGGAGATGCAACCAACTCCATACTCTATGACAATAGGTTTGGTTGTTTTTTTTCATGTTCCCCACTAAGCTCACTTTAAGGAGCCCTGATAGTGTAGAAGGTCACATGTTGAGCTATTATTCAGAAGGTAAGATTTACAGCCCTAGATACCCTATACAGAGTTCCTAGAAACCATATAAGAATTGCTATGAGTCAGAACCCACCCCACAACACACAACAGCAGCAAGCTCCACTTTTTGAGTCCCGGTGTGGCGCTGTAAGATAAGCTCTGAACTGCTAACTGCAAGATCGTCAGTTCAAACCCACCAGCCACTCCTTGGAAACCCTACACAGGGTTGCTATGAGTCGGAACCAACTCGACAGCCCTAAATAACAATCAGCCCTGCTGTGTGTTCTTTGTTGTCTCCTCTGCTCTCTGCAAGAACCTGGCACACGGGTTCTGTATATTTATTGTATAATGAATAAGTTTCAGAGGATCCAAAGAGTTGGATGGGATAAGTACAGGTCTTCCACACACAAGTGACGGAAGAGCTAGGCACAATCCCGTTCACAAGACTGTGGATTAATTTAAAGAATTCCAATCCTGTGTGAAAGGAGCTCTGGTAGCACAGTGGTTACGAATCGGGCTGCGAACCCTAAGGTCAGCGGTTCAAAACTACCAGCCACTCCGCGGGAGAAAGATGAGGCTTTCTACTCCCGTAAAGATTTACACACTCGGTCGCTATGGGTCGGAACCGACTCGACGGCACTTAACAACAACAACGACAACAACAATCCTGTGTGAAAGGAGCTCTGGGTAGCGTAGTGGTTACGAATTGGGCTGCAAACTACAGGGTCAGCCGTTCAAAACTACCAACTGTTCCGCAGAAGAAAGATGAGGCTTTCTGCTCCCGTAAAGATTTATAGCCTCAGAGACCCTGTATGGGGTCTCTATGAGTTGGAACCGACTCCATGGCACATAATAACAAAAACAATCCTTTGTGGACCCATGGTTCATAGCCTTTTGAGACACTGTGAACTCTTGGCTTCTATCCCCAGAAAAGTGTACTATGCCTGTTGGTGTCAATGTTTCTTCAAGGGCTCTCTGTTCCCCAGGTTTAGATCTTAGAGGAAAACTGTGTGGGAGGGGTAGGAGTTAATGTGGACAGTGGCAAGGACTGGTAGGGTGATAGAGAAGAACCACCTCTAAGAAACTAGGTGTTCATAGTCCATTAGACCAGAAATGAGAGGGAACCCATTAATCCTGTGTGTTGGCCGTACTGCCCATGTGTAGCAGAGCAAAATGGTAACATGTGGGAACTCTGGAGCCAGTCTTGTTGTAAAGTGCTGTCGAGTCAGTTCCGACCCATAGCAGGGTTTCCGAGGCTGTAAATCTTTACGGGAGCAGAAAGCCTCATCTTTCTCCCACAGAGCAGCTGGTAGTTTCCAACTGCTGATCCTGAAGTTAGCAGCCCGATTCGTAACCACTATGCTACCAGGTTCAAATCTGGCCTTTGCCATTTCCTAGCTGTGCAACTTTGGACATGTTACTCAGTATTTCTGGGCCTCCGTTTTCTTTAGAATAACAGATTCTGTACTTGCAAGGGATGTTACTATAACTAAATGGACGAGTGCAGGCAAAGCTTCTCAACCAGTGACACGTAAGAAATGCTCAGCCCATGCTTGGTATTGCTTGAAGCACTCATTTATCCTAGAAAACCAGGAAAAGATGACTAAGCCTCAGCTTAATGGTTCCCTTTCTCCAGGAAGCCTTTCCTAACTGACATAGGCCAGGTTCTTTGTTATCAGCCCCTTATGGCATACTCACAATTACTTCCTTGACTAGATTGTAAGTTCTATGAGGGCAGGGATCTCTCTGTCTTGCTCACTGCTGTATCAACATGCCTGGAACATAGTAGGTGCTCAGTAAATAGGTGCGGGGTTGAATTAGGGAAGGGAAGTGTTGGGAAACTTCCAGATTCCGGCTATCACTGAGGAGGATCACTGAGCAGCCTGGCAAAAGGTGGTCACCAAATTGGGGTGGAACTAGGTGGGCAGTTGGACCTAGTCACTAGCCCTCTGACTCCTCTTCTCTCTCTCTCCCTTCCCCAGTTCCTAGCATTTGACACCCAGTTGCTGATGGGTAATCGCCGCCACTCGCTGAGTCCTGAGGAGTATATTTTTGGAGCCCTCAACATTTACCTAGACATCATCTACATCTTCACCTTCTTCCTGCAGATATTTGGTACCAACAGGGATTGAGGAGCCCTCCCCATCTTTGCTTCTGCCTAGTTCTCTGACCTTCCCTGTGCTCATATAAACCCAAATAGAAAACTAGCACCAGTCCCACCAGCCCGAGCTTGCTGCCTGCGGCCTAGCCCTCACCCTCACCCTTCAGCTTGTACATGTGCCATCACCGTCATATGGGGGTTCTGAAGAGCCCAGGTCACATCAGCCCCAACCCCAACCCCCTGTAATTATATCTCCCAGTCTGGGACTGTTGAGGACCCGAGGGTTAATGGGAGGAGCCCAGTGGAATTGCAGACCCCAGGAGCCTGACTGAGACCTCCACCCTCACCAAGATTCCTCCTCCGGCTCCCACACGTGTGTGAACTTGAGGCAAGCTGTCCTGTGTCTAGCCCTCCTGCTTCCTTTTCCCCTACTACGTCAGACATCAACACTTGTAATGAAGAGGGGCACAGCTTGCAGAAGAGGGGTGGGGTGTTCTGTGGAAGGTATGTGGTTGCCTTGGTTTAACCTCCCTGATGAGACACAGCACTGTTGAGACAGGAGGTAGGAACAACAGTAGACCCTACTTCTTTTCTAAGTGAGGGCCTGCCCTGGGACTCCAAGGGCGGTGTGAGTAGGCCAACCAACAGGGAGGCCTGGACTCTGCCTTGGAGCCAATCCACCTGTGACCACCTGGTACTGAGACCCACATCCCTTTACCTTCTTATCTTGACCCTCAGGCTGCTCAACAGGCCTGAGACTGAGTGTGTGCTTGGTCCTTTGAGGGCTGACTGTTCCCGGGACAAAATGCTGGGGCACCCCACCTGGAGGGCATCCTACCTGCCCACAGTCTTTCCCAAGAGTGTGCCTGGCCCTTACTGCATATCTTGTTTCCTGAACCCTCCCCCACCTGCTGCCATTTGCTGGCTTCTTCCCTGCCAGGCCTTCTGAGGCCTCAGTTGGCAGCACCCACATCCCTGCCCCCAGTTTTCCTGGTCTCTTAGCCCAGAGTCCCTAAGTCTCCTTACCTTCTTATCTTCTCATCGCCCAGCTTGGAAGCTGACCAGCTGATGTTAACAGCCAGGGCCAATCCCTCCAGCGGGTCCCATGTGATGAGGCCTGGGCTCCTTATCAGGCTCCAGGTGGCTGGGATCTCAGGCAGGGTGTACGTCAGCCACTCAGCCCTCCACTGGGTGCCTATGAGGAGGGGACCAAGGGGCCATGCCTCAGGGCAGCGTGCAGTCAGCACGTGCAATCAGCTCTCAGCCAGTGGAAAGTTACTGGGTGGAGACTGGGAAGTTTCAAGGGGTATTAGGACCCTTCCTCATCCTCTCCCTTGGGGCTTTCCTTCTTCCTCCCTGTGCTGGGGGCTCTGCTTGCCTCTGGGGAGGGTGACTCGGTATGTTATCCGTCTGTTCCCTGCCCCACCCCTCCCTACCCATCCTATCACTTTCAAGAAATATTGCCGAAGCAGTTGAAGTTTTGTTCCATTTTGGGTATTGGCAAGAGAAGGAAAATAGAACAGGTGGTGGGGTGAGGGGTGTGAGATCAAGGCAATCGTCAGCATGGTGGGCTGCTCTAAATTAACCCCTTAGAGCAATCCTGAAAGCCAGTGTTCTGCATATCCCCAGGGACTGGAGAAAACTCAGGTTTGGTAATGAGTCCAAGGTTAATCCCAGCTAATCATCTGATACTCAGACACACATCTGCCCAACTCAAAAGTCTGGCTCTTGACCCCAGAGGAGATGGGGCTGGACATGGGAGTCAAGAGAGGTGGGTAGTGGGGATTCATCCTGCTGTCTCTGAGAAGTTGTCCCCAGTACCACCCCTAGCTTCCCATCTTCCCCTCCCCAGGTTTTGGCTCTGATGTTTTCACCCTCTGAACATTTGTTAAGTGACACTGAGTCGGTTCCAACTCACAGAGACCCTGTATAAGGTTTCTGAAGAGCGGCTGGTGGATTTAAATCACCAACCTTGCCATTCAAGCCGACCTTTTGGTCCAGTGCTTGATCCAGCACCACACCAGGATTCTAGGCATAGGTTAGGAGACAGGACTTCTGGTTTCTCACCGCCAACCTTTTGGTTAATAATCCAATGCATATCCTACAGCACCACACCACGACTCCAGAAATATGCTAGGATGCAGGACTTGCGGTTTCTAATTCCTGTTCTAGATGGCAGCAGTGCAAATGTTTCTCATGATCTATGAATCCACTTTCCTATCAGCAAGATGGCAGAACGTGGCCAGGGTGGAAAGGCTTGGGAAAAGCACAGGGCACTTGTTTCCACGGACTTCTTCTTATCCAGTTGTCACCTCTCCTCTGAGATCCCTTACACTCCTCTCCCACCTTTGCCCACGATTAAGTTAATTTCAACTCACAGCAACCCTGATTAGGTTTTCTGAAGCAGAAAGCCTCATCTTTCTTCCACATTGCAGCTGGTGGGTTTGAACTGATGACCTTATGGTTATCAGCCCAGTGCTTATCCTGCAGTGTCACCAAAGCTCCTTCAGAACCCTTGAGGAGCAGCTGGTGAACTTGAACCGCTGACCTTGAGGTTTAAACCGACTGTGCAGTCCAGTGCATTAACCCAAAGCACCACACCAGAACTCCTGAGACAATCCCCACACACCCCTTTGTTGTTGTTGTTGTTGTTAGGTACCATTGAGTGAGTACTGACTCATAGTGACCTTATGCACGGCAGAATGAAACACTGCCAGATCCTAGGCCAACCTCACTACTGTTGCCACGCTTGAGTCCATCGATGCTGTTCCTGCTAATCTCTGGTCCCTGTTCTAAAGGAGCTATCTCCCTGCCCTGCCAACTCCCAACTTCCCAGAATCCACTTCTCCAAGTCCGCCTCTTCCTGGGAAACTACAGTAACTGGGGAGTGAGAAGCTTATCCAAGATTGAGCTCTAAAATCTGAGGGAGGGGGCAAGCCCTCAGCAATAAACAAGCCCAGGACCCCAATCTCTGGGTCATCTCAAGAAAGACTCCTGAACTGCAAGGCCAGAACTGAATCCAGGGCCCTTCAGAGCTGGCAGCTGAGTTCAGGCCCCAGAGTCCCACCTCCGGTCCAGGCAGCGAGACGCTGCGGAAACACCTGGATGGGTCTCAGAGAAGGAAGGGCGGGGTGGGAGGGTGGGGGGAGGGGATGACAGGAATGCAGGATTATGAGAAACCGAAGCTGGGCAGGTGCCACTGGCTGGAGAAGAGGAAAGGAGTCTGCTGGCCCCTCGCATTTTTGTCAAGGGTGGGGCTGAGCCTGGGACGGGGTAGCTTGAATTTTATAAAACTAGAGGCAGCCAGGAATTTGACCATCTGTGATGTGAGTCCAGTGGTCTTCTGTTAGGAGGAGACTGGGAAGGCACATGGAAGTCCCTGAACTCCCCCTACTAATTCCTGGGCTCATGCGTGGCACCTTCTGTATCATTTGGGGAAACACCAAGAATCTTGGTTCTTCTGTCCCCTGCTCTTCGTCTCACAGGAGTGGGGATCAGACAGACACGCTGGTTCCAAAAGGCTCTGTCCCTCTCCCTCCATAAAACTCTTAGGGCCAATCCTGGGTGCCCGGTTTGTGATCCAGAGTGGATGAGATTTTACACAAGCACTTTTCTGCCCCCCTGTGGTTATTTGAGGAAAAGCACGGTCCTTTTTCTGTAGTCGAGAAACAGATGCAGAATGATGGTCCAGGGGTTAGGAACAAGATTTGGCTAACACCTTTTTCTTCCTCAGTTCTTCCCAGACCTCCCAAAGCCTCTCTTCTCATCAGCCTCTGGCTGTTTCCTTTGGTCCAATGATTGTTGCATTCCCTGAAACGGTTTACTTTGTGGGCTGCTCAAAACAGCTCCCTGAGTGTCTCATCCCCTAAAAGACTTTGAGGGCAGAGATACAATATCATTGGCAGGTTTTACCTGCCACACTCCCAGACACAACTTTTGTTGTTCTAACTTCCGCTCCCTCAAGGTACCCAGGATTCCACAACTGCCCCCTTCCCTGTCCTCTCTCCCAGGGTCTGTGACTGGAGATAAGAATAAAAGTAATTAATGACACCTGAGCATTTCATGTGCCTGCCTTTGCTTGTTAGCAGGTATATATAATTCCCATGATTCATGGAGTCTGTGTGTGTATGTGGTTTCACTCAGAGTCAGTGTGAAGGTTTCACACCAGAGCTGCTGCTCTATAGAAGTAAGTTTGAATTAAATCTCCACATTTTTTTTTTTTTATGAGGCAGGAATAAAGAGTGACATCAGTCCTCATGCTAAATTAATCCTTTACATAGGCTTTTAGGACCCCAGAGTTGAAAGACCTCCCCAAGAGTGTGTACCTTTGAGGGCTCTGTTCCAGGTTCCTCCCAGATGCGGGGCTCTTCACCTTCCAGGAAACCTGTTTCATTGGCAGCTCTGTTAGAAGATTCTTCCTTACTTTAATTCAAGTTTCCTTTTCCCAAAAAGAAAATGTGTAGTCGTTCTGGACAGATCTTCATCAGCAACAGCTGTTCTCAGTCCTTTCCCTAGGTGCCCTGGCCATTCCCTCCTTGGACACCTCCCTACCTGTACATACTCTGGCTGCGTGTTAACTACTCCTTCTGCCTCCTTTTATGAAGCTTAAACGTCTCAAAGACAGAACTGTAACTTGTTCATCCCTGCATTCGCAGGACTTAAGGCACATTGTTGTTGTTGTTATCTGCCGAAGAGTTGGTTCCAACTCATAGCAACCCTGTATAGGGTTTCCAAGGCTGTAAATCTTTATGGAGCAGAAAGCCTCATCTTTCTCCCGCGAAACAGTTGGTAGTTTCAAACTGCTGACCCTGAGGTTTGCAGCCCAATTCGTAACCACTATACTACCAGAGCTCCTTTAAGGCACATAGTCTCAGTAAATAGTTATGAATGAATGGAAGGATGAAACAATGAGTCTACTCCAATCCTTTCATTTTAGCCCATGGTCATCCCTTCAATTCTGCCTCATTGTGACCCTGTGGGACAGAGTAGAACTGCCCCCACAGGTATCCAAGGCTGCATCTCTTTACTAAAAAAGACTGCCACATCTTTCTTCTAAGGAGTGGCTGGTGGGTTCAAACTGCTAACCTTTCAGTTAGCAGCTGAGCAGTTAGCCACTGTGCCATTTTACCTAAGAGAAAGATAAGGAACAGAAGGTGTAGGGACTGTGAGTCGGATTAGAGTGAAGTCCCTGGAGTAAGGATAACTGAGGGAGGCATTTTCTGTGGCTGAGGGGATTGGCGTGGGAGGGACGGAGGGAGCCATTCTTCTCACCTTTGAAAAGGTTTTGGTTTAAATTCAGCTGTTGCAAGGGCAACAGTTAGAGAAGTCTGACGAGAGAATAAGTAACATTTATTAAGAATGTGGAGTCCTGATGTGGCGCTATAGGATAAGCACTGGACTGCTAACCACAAGGTCAATGGTTCCCACATACCAGTCACTCCTTGGAAATCCTATACAGGGTCGTTTAAAGTCAGAACCAACTCAACAGCTATTACCAATAACAACAACATTTATGTTGTTGTGAAGTGTCGTCTAGTCGGATCCAACCCATAGCGACCCTATACAGGGTTTCCGAGGAGCGAACTGTGAGCTTGAACTGCTGACCTTGCAGTTCAAACGGCATTGCAGTCTGGCGCATTAACCCACAGCGCCACATAAGCATGTACAAAGAAAGTATAGATTCTCGGATAAAGCAAACAGTTTGCATTCTACTACTAACCTAAAGGTTGGAAGTTCTAACCTACTCAGCAATGATACAGAAGAAAAGTCTGGTGATCTGCTTCTATAAAGATTACAGCCAAGAAAACCCTAGGGAGCAGTTCTCCTGTAAGACACATGGGATCGCCATGGGAGACGACTGGACAGCAGCAGGTTTACAAGGCATTTCCACAGGCACTAAGAGACAGGAGAAGAGAGGATGCACAACAGCTCAAGACCACTTTAAATGCTCACCTGTGAAGAAGGGAGCAGTGAAAGCGGGGTGGGGGGCGTGTAGAAAGCCTCTGAATAAGGACTCTCTTCTCCCCAGTCTATCTGTATTTGTTTCCTAGTGGTTCTGTAACAAATTGCCACAAACTGGGTGATAGAAAACAAGAGAAATGTATTCTTTCATAGCTGAGGAACCCAGAAATCTGAACTCAAGATTTGTTGGGAGAGTTGGCTCCTTCTGGAACGCTAATGGAGAATCCATCCCCTGCTTCTCTCCAGCTGGCAATCCTTGGCGTTTCTTGGCTTGTGGCTGCCCTCTAATGTCTGCCTCCATATTCACGTAGTCTTTTCCTCTGTGCCTGTATGTCTCAAACCCCCTCTCCTTCCTCTCATAAGGATAGTTATCATTGGGTTTGGTGCCCACCCTAAATCCAGGATGATCTCATATCAAGATCCTTAATTTAGTTACATCTGCAAAGACCCTATTTCCAAATATTGTTTATATTCACAGCTACAGGGAGTATTCACAGCTGCAGGGAGTTAGGACTCAGACATAAATATCTCTTGGGGTGGGGGGAGGCAGGATTTAACCCAGTACACCATTTCCTCTGCCCTCAGTGGGGACCACAGTGTATAAGCCCCACCCCTGGATGAAGCTGGAAAAATGCCAGAGCTGCACTGATACCATCAAGTCTGACTCTTCCCAGCAAACCTATGTCTACCCTCTCACTGAGTCCAGGCCCACCTCCATCCCAAAGACATAGACTTCCTTCCTAGCCTTCTGTCTCAAGCCTTCTTCAGGGTTAGGTGTCTCTGCATTCTTTCAGGAAAACCCTGCCAAAAGAAGTGTCTCACCCTGTCTCTCATTAGCTTTATTCCCCTTTGTTGGCTCCTCTTCCTCCTGAGCCATATGTGAGAAGTCCAACTCCCCTGAAGCTACCATGCTAAGCAGGCCATCTGTAGACACTCTGGTCAAGAGTTCCAGCTAAGTTCAAACTTCTAGCCATCCCACCAAGGTGGCAGACATCTTGGAAGTGTGTTCTCTAACATCAGCTGTTCCAGCACCTGAGCCATTTAAGTCACTTCCAGCTATTTAAGCCCTCCCAGCTAAGGATGAAGACAATGCAGTGCAGACAAACCATCCTTTCTGTGGCCTGCCCACCTTCCTAATGCACAGTTTGTGAGCATAATCAAATGGATGTTGTTTGATGACACTAAGTTTGAAGTGGTGTCCTGGTGTGGTACTGTAGGATAAGCACTAGACTGCTAACCACAAGGTTGGAAGTTCAAATCTACCAGCTGCTCCTCAGAAACTCTATACAAGGTGGCTATGAGTTGGAATCAACTGAACGTCACTTAGCAACAAATTTGAAGAAGTTTGTGATACAGTCATAGATAACTGGAATTTTTGGTACCTGGAAGTGAGGCACAGCCATAGCTAAACTGAAAACATATGGCACTGGTTTGGGTACCAAATGAAGAGTCCTAGCCAACTTCTGTCTAACAGAGTGATCCCCAGTAAGATTCATAGAAAACCACAGAGTTTTCAAAACATTGTATTGGTAGAAGTACCATCAATTTGGACTGAAAGGAACAGACACCATATAAAATGAAAAATCTTGCACACCTAAATTCCTATGAGCAGAAAGCAGGCTGAGAAAATCGTTCAGCTACAAATATGTACTACCTTGTATGAAAAGAAAGCCTGACCTCAAAGGCAAAACCAAGAGGTGAGAGGGTAGAGCTAAGAGCCTCAGAGTTATCAGCTAGGGGCACTGTGTTTATGTTAATGGGGGAGGAACAATTCAGAAAAGGAAGGTGCAAATCGGTGCACAACTTAAACAATGCAGTCAGTGTCACTGAATTCTACTTGTAGAAATTGTTGAACTAGAGTATGTCATGCTGTGTAGATTTTCAACAACAACAAAAAAACAATTTTGAAAAAATAAGAGAGTGAGCCCCAGAGAAACATTCGCAGAGAGCAGTACTGGACCATAATCAAGGCACTGGAAACGGGCTCAGCTGGAACTCAGAAATACTAAACCCATGACTACATGAGCCTGTCTCACTTCCTCACTTTTGAACCAAAGCATCTGTTCTGTTAATCCTATACTTGCCGCCCTTTGTATATTGTGTGTGTAGGAAAATGGAGTCAATATCTTGTCTCCCTTGTTCGCAGGTCTTCAGGTTGAGATTGTTGTTGTTGTTAAGTGCCATCATGTCGGTACCGACTTACAGCGACATTATGCACAGCAGAAAGAAACACAGCCTGATCCTGGGCCAACCTCACTACCATTGCCATATTTGAGTCCATCGATGCTGCCACCTGGCCAATCCATCTCACTAGGGGTCTTCCTCTTTTTCTCTGACCTCTCCACCTTACCAAACATGATATCCTTCTCCAGAGACTGGTCCCTCCTGACAATATGTGCAAACTATGAGAGATGAAGTTTGGCCATCCTGGCCTCCAAGGAGCACTCTGGCTGCACTTCTTCCAAAACAGATCTATGGTTATTTTGGCAGCCTATAGCACTTTCAATATTCTCCTCCAGCACCATGACTCAAATGCATCAATTCTTCTATGGTTTTCCTTATTCACGGTCCAGCTTTCGCATGCATATGAGGTTTTTGAAAATACCATGGCTTGGATCAGGCGCACCTTAGTCCTCAAGCTGACATCTTTGCTTTTCAACACTTTTAAAAGGTCTTGTGCAGAAGATTTGCCTAATGCAATACGTTGTTTAATTTCTTGACTGCTGCTTCCGTGATTGTTGATAGTTGATCCAAGAAGAATGAAGTCCTTGACAACTTCAATCCTATCTCCATTGATGAAAATGTTGTTTATTGGTCCAGTGGTGAGGATTTTTGTTTTCTTGACATTGAGATGCAATCCATATCGAAGGCTGTGCTCTTTAATCTTCATAAGTAAATGTTTCAAGTCCTCTTCACTTTCAGC
>NW_006408656.1:7577381-7594539 GCF_000296735.1 Chrysochloris asiatica
GTATTACTGTATCACAGACAACATTGTATCTCATGACTGATCTGGATATGTTATTTTTGATGATGAATGCAACACCATTCCTCTTCAATTTGTCATTCTCGGCATAGTAAACCATGTGGTTGTCAGATTCAAAATGGCCAATACCAGTCCATTTCAGCTCACTAATGCCTAAGATATTCAATGTTTATGCATTCGATTTCATTTTTTGACAACTTCCAATTTTCCCAGATTCATACTTCGTACATTCCATGTTCTGATTTTCAATGGATGTTTCAGCAGTTTCTCTTCATTTTGAGTTGTGCTCCATCAGCAAATGAAGGTCCTGCGGGCTTTTCTCCCTTGGACTTTACTCCATTCACATTATCACAATCAATGCTACTTTAAAGAGGCAGTTTTTCCCCAGTCACATTTTGAGTGCCTTCCAACCTGAGGGGCTCATTTTCTGGCACTATATCTGACAGTGTTTCTCTGCTATTCATAATATTTTCAGTGACTAAATATTTGGAAGTATTCCATCACTCTTTCTTCCTAGTCTATCTTTGTCTGGAAGCTCATCTGAAACCTGTCCACCATGGATGACCCAGCTGGTACTTAAAATACCGGTGACATAGCTTTCAGAATCACAGCAACTCACAAGTCACCACAGTACAATAAACTGACAGATGAGTGGTGGCCGTTTGGTTTAAAGTGGAAACTGTCATTTTAAATTTTAGGAGATCTATGTGCGTGCATAGTAGAACCCTCCAGGGGAGGGGGTAGGGTGTCCATTCACTCTGGCATCCTCTCTAGTCACCAGAATGGAGGTGCACAGACAGCAAGAGACCAATGAACAGATATCTCCGCGGTTCTGTCAGGCATTCATGGTTGTTCTGATACTTCCCCTGCTTGGTCTCTCCCAAGATGGTGGTTCCAAGAGCAGCTGAGTGTCTTGAATTAGAAAGCAATAGATTTCTTGACTCTGCTACAAATTCCCCTAGCTGTAAGCCTTCCAAGCTTCTAAATATTCCTTTATTTATGGTTCAGAGTTCTAGCAACCATCCCCTGAGCCTGCTTGATCCGGTATTCTATGTTGTTGTGGACAGAGCCCCTTACTGCACGTCTACCCGCCATCTTGAAAGTTTTGATAGTAACTCTAAATACCAACAGAGAGGGAAGGAGTCTTCACATCAAATATCAATGCTATCCCCTCTGTATACAGGTAGATAGGGATGGGCAACTTAGACATTGGCTACCTAAAATGAGGGGGCGATAAAGGCATGAAGTGACTGGCTTACAAGGTTTCAAGAGGGAGTTTAGTTTAAGAGTATGGGGGTAAAGAAAGAGCGAGTCCCCACTCAATAGATTGCATCTTGTCTAGATGGGTCTGGTAAAAAAAGATGGGGATAAGATTCGTATGATTCAATAGTGAATAATTGTTATCATGACTAATTGTAACTGTCACAATTGTAAAGGTAGAAGTTTTGTAACAAAAACAGGGAGTGATTAATCTTACAGTCCAGAAACAGAGGACCCTAGGACCATCAAGGAAGAAGAGCCCAAGCAGAATATGGGACCTTATCCAAAGAAGCAGTGACACCAGAGACAGAGACAGAGATGAGGTCATGGTGAGAGGGAGTGGCCGAGGACTAAGAGATTCATGGGAAGAGAGGGACTAAGAGCTGGTGACCAGGAGGCAGACTTGCAGAATGTGCCCTTTGGAGTTGCCCTTTGGAGTATATATGCCTGAGTGTTGTTTTTTATTTTTTTTCTTAAAAAACAGCTAAAGTGAATAGAGAGAAATACTGTTAACTGATGGTACACGAGGGGATTATAATCACGGTAATGAAACAAGGTATATGCTTTGTTGAATATAAAACTGATGATCTGTCCTGAAACTTTCACTTAATCCACAATAAAAACCTTAAAACAAACAAACAAACAAACAAAAAACTACAAAGCATCTTCTCAGATCATAATGCTATAAAATTAGAAATCAAACCACAGGAAGATCAAAGAGGGAAAATCCAATACATGGAAATTGAGTAACCCCTATTTAAAAGCTACTGGGTAATGTTATGTTTGTTATTGTTGTTATGTTCCACCGAGTCGGTTCCAACTCATAGTGGCCCTATTTAGGCTTTCCAGTGAGTGTTGGTGGGTTTGAATCACCACTGTAATTAGAAGTCTAGTGCTTATCCTACAACATCACACCAGGACTCCATTGGGTAATAGAACAAATTTTAAAATGAAAATTTTTTAATTCCTTGAATTGAACGAGAATGAAAATACAACATAGAAAATCTTTGGGACACAACAAAAGCAATGCTCAGGGAAACTTTATCTTTATACCAATAAATGCACACATTCAAAAAGAAGAAAGAACCAAAATCAACATTCCCAACAATTAGATAAAGAGCAGCAAAGTAAGCCTATTGCCACCAGAAGACAAGAAATAATAAAGGTTATTTAATTAGCACATAATTCTTTGAACCTATTTCCATCTCTTTAAGGACTGATGTTGGCATCTGTATTGGGATTGCATTATATTGATAAAACATTACTGAAAATATACAAACAGAAGGCAATATAGATGACTATTGTTGTTGTTGTTGTTGTTGTTGTTAAGTGCCATGGAGTCGGTTCCAACTCATAGCGACCCTGTACAGGGTTTCCGAGGCTGTAAATCTTTACGGAAGCAGAAAGCCTCATCTTTCTCCCATGGAACAGCTGGTAGTTTCGTACTACTGACCTTGTGGTTTGCAACCCGACTCGTAACCACTACGCTACCAGAGCTCCTCAGATGACTGTTGTTGTTGTTAAGTGCCATTGAGTCTATTCTGATCCATAGCTACCCTGTATAGGGTTTCCAAGGAGCAACTGGTGAGCTTGAATCGCCAACCTTGAAGTTCAAATGGCTTTGCACTCTGGAGCATTAACCCACAGTGTCACACCAGGACTCCACAGATGACTAGGACCTCCTAAAAATTAGACACTTATATGCATCAAAGGATTTCACTAAAAGTGTAAAAAAAGAATCTACAGACTAGGCAAAAAATGTTTGACAATGACATAGGACTACTCTCTACAACTTATAAAACACTTCAGTGCCTCAGCAAGAAGACAAATAATCAATTTAAAAATGAGCAGAGGACATGAACAGACACTTCACCAAAGAATACCTTCAGGCAGCCAACAAACATGAAGAAATGGCTCACAATCATTAGCCATTAGAGAGATGCAAATCATAACAACAATGAGGCATCATCTTACTCCATCATTAATAGCAAAATTCTAAAGAACAGAAAATTGCGAATGCAGGCAAGGGTGTGGAGAGGCTAGGACCCTCCTACACAGTTAGTGGGACTGTAAAATGGTGCAACCACTGTGGAAAATGGTAGGGTGCGTTCTCAAAAAGTTGCACAAAGAAATACCTTATGACCCAGCAATGCCTCTACTTGATATATGTCCCAAAGAAATAGGAGCCATGACACAAGCAGATACATGCATACTCATGTTCATCAAATACATCATACAGGAAGAAGCAAAAGGTCATTTAAAAGACAGGAAGGAAAGAAAAAAACAAAATTGATCTCAGTAGAGACACTGAAACTTGCTCTCTAGTATAGAGATGCTAACATGGATGGAAGAAATGAGGCAGTAAAAGCTGAACAGAAAATTTCAAAGGGCAGCTCAAGAAGACAAAGTCAAGTATTATAATGAAATGTGCAAATAATTGAAATTAGATAACCAAAAGGGAAGAACATACTCAGCATTTCTCAAACTGAGAGAACTGAATAAAAAAAAATCAAACCTCGACTTGCAGTGTTGAAGAATTCTGTCGGAGAAATATTGAATGATGCAGAAAGCATCAAAAAAAGATGGAAGAAATATAGAGTCACTGTGCCAAAAAGAAATAGTTGATGTTCAACCATTTCAAAAGGTAACATATGATCAAGAAATCACAGTACTGAACGAAGTCCAAGTTGCACTGCAGGCATTGGTGAAAAAGGCTCCAGGAATTGATGGGATACAAACTGAAATCTTTCAGCAAACTGATGCAACACTGGAGGCATGCATTCCTCTATGACAAGAAATTTGAAGACAGCTACCTGGCCAACCAGTTGGAAGAGATCCATATTTGTATCTATTCCAGAAAGAAGCGACCCAACAAAATGAGGAAATCATTAATATCACATGCAAGTAAAATTTGGGGAAGATAATTTTAAAACAGTTGCAATGGTACATTGACATGGAACTGCCAGAACTTCAAGCCAACTTCAGAAGAGGACATTGTTGCTATTGTTAAGTGTCATAGAGTCAATTCCAACTCATAGCAACCCTGTATAGGGTTTCCAAGGGCAGCTGGTGGGTTTGAACCATTGGCCTTGTGGTTCAAATTGATCTTGTGATCCAATACTTTATCTTCCAGTGCCACACCAGGACATGGAACTAGGGATATCATTGCTGATATCAGATGGATCTTGTCTGAAAGCAGAGAATACTGGAGAGATGTTTACTTGTGCTTTACTAATTATGCAAAGACTTTCAATTATGTGGATCATGGATAACATTGTAAAGAATGGTATTCCAGAACACTTATGAGGAATCTGTATATAGACCAAAAGCATCCAACGGGATGCTGAATGGTTTAAAATCAGAAAGGTGTGAGCCAGGTTTGCATCTGTCACCATATTTTACCAATCTGTATGCTGAGCAAATACTCCAAGAAGATAGATTATATGAAGAAGAATATGGCATCTGGATTGGAGGAAGACTTATTAACAAGCTGCAATATACAGATGATACAAACTTGCTTGCTGAAAGTGAAAAGAACTTAAAATACTTACTGATGAAGAGCAAAGACTATAGCCTTCAGTACGGATAGCACCTCAATGTAAAGAAAACAAATCCTCACAACTGAATCAATAAATAACATCATGATAAAAATAGAGAAAAGATTGAAGTTGTCAAAGACTCCATTTTGCTTGGGTCCATACTCAACACTCATGGATGCAGCAGTCAAGAAAGCAAATGGCATATTGGTTTAGGCAAATGGACTAAACAAGACCTCTTTAAAGTGTTCAAGAGCAAAGATATCATTTTGATGACTAAGGTGAGCCTGACCCAAACCACGGTTATTTTCAATCACCTCATGTGCATGTGAAAGTTGGATAAATGATAATAAATAAGGAAGTCTGTAGAAGAATCGATGTATTTGAATTATGGTGTTGGAAAAGAATATTGATGGTCCCATGGACAGCCATAATGCTCCTTGGAAGTGAGAATGGTGAGTCTTCTTCTCTCATACTTCAGACATGTGATCAGGAAGGAACAATCCCTGGAGAAGACATCATGCTTGGTAAAATGGAGAGTCAGAGAAAAAGAGAAAGACCTCTAATGAGATGGAATGACATAGTGGTAATAACAATGGGCTCAAATGTAGCAACAATTGTGAGGATGGCACAGGACCGGCAGTATTTCAATCTGTTGTGCATAGGGCCACTATGAGTTGGAGCTGAGTCGATGGCACCTAACAACAACAACATGGTCAATTGGCATAGTCCACAAAGACAATGTTCTACATCTTGCTTTGATGGGTAGCATATGGGGTCTTAAAAGCTTGTGAGCAGCCATCTAAAGTGCAACTACTGGTCTCACCCTGTCTGGAGGAAAGAAGAGTGATGAAAATCGAACATACTTGTAAGCAATTTATCCAATGGACTAATGAACCATGGGAAAATCAGTCTTACCAGAAGAACAAGATGGTGCCTGGCTACCACTACCAACTGCTCTAAAATGGATTACGATAGAAGATTCTGGATTGTTGTTTTTGTTGTTAAGTGCCATCAAGTTGGTTCTGATAGACAATAACTTGTATAGGGTTTCCAAGGAGCAGCTGATGGGTTTGAACCACCAACCTTGTGGTTAGCAGTCCAGTATTTATGTAACAGCAACACACCAGGGGAAGAAAATGTGGATTAAAACTCAAAATCATAAAGAATTCCAAGCTTGCTGGTCACATAGCTACTGGTGGAACTCTGAGACTATTGCCCTTGGTCACTTTTTAGGTATGGTACTGAATTCTCATCTGTGGTCCAAGATAGATTTCCAAGCAATAGATACGTCTATAGGGGGAACAGCAACACTAGGGAGGTACAATCACCATAGAATGGTCAACATTTGAGATCAAAGGAGAAGCATTTACCCAAGGATAAAGTTCAGAAGGGGTGGGAAAGAAGGAGGAATGGAAGCAAGAAACACAGGGAGGACATGAAATAAGTGAGGTTACTTTGAGAGGATTACAATCAATGACATAAAACAAAATGTGTACATGAGCATCAGTCACCATGTCTCTGAGACCAGAAGAAATAGATTGTGCCCAGCTACCACTAACAGCTACTCTAAAAGGGATCACATTAGAAAGTCCCAGACAGAATGGGAGAAAATGTGGAACAAAACTCAAATTTATTTAAAAAAAAAAAAAAAAAAAAGACCTTACTGATAAGAAAGAGACTGGAGGAACCCAAGACTATGGCCCTTGGTCACCCTTTAGGTCTGGAACAGAACTCACCCTTGTGGCCCAATTTTCAGCCAAATAGCAGATTGATATATATAAAGGGAAACAATACAGTAAGATATGCTCATCATGGAATGGTCAACCATTCAAGATCAAAAAGGTAACATTTACTTAAGGACAAAGTTCAGAAGGATTGGGAAGACGAGTGGAATAGAAATAAAAATCACAGGAAGGAGGTGGGACACCGTTTTTACATGGAGGAGATAGTAAGTATTGAGATGACACAAAACATCTGATTTGTTGAGTATAAAACTGATGATCTACTGGTAGCATAGTGGTTATGAATCAGGCTGCGAACCGCAAGGTCAGCAGTTGGAAACTACCAGCTGCTCCGCAGGAGAAAGATGAGGCATTCTGCTCCCATAAAGATTAACAGCCTCAGAAACCCTGTTCAGGGTCGCTATGAGTCGGAACCGACTCCACGGCACATAACAACAACTCTATAAACCTTCACTCAGTTCACAATAAAAGGTTTCAAAAAACACAAACAAAAAACCCAAAGTGTGTAGGAATTGTTGAATGTAAAACTGAAGATCTACTCTATAAACTTTTGCTTAATTCACAATAAAAATCTTCTCTTTAAATCCTATCTCCTGTAGTAGTTATAATCCCATGTGAGAATGGGTTTTCTTTGTTATGTTAATGAGACCGTATTAGTGTTATTGTTGCTGGATTTGAACTCCTGACCTTGCAGTTAGCAGTTCAGTGCTTATCTTACAGCACCACACCAGAATTTTTATATAGGGTGTGTCAATATCTTTTGAGATATAAAAAAGATTAAACAAGCAAAGAAAGGAGCAGAGATGGGGGAAGAGAGATGCCATGCTACGTGAAGATCACCAAGGAATAAGAGCTAAAGAGAAAAGGGCTTTTCCTAAGAGCCAACAGAAAGAGAATCCTTCCCCTAAAGCTGACACCCGGATTTAAACTTCTAGCCTCCAGACTGGAAGAAATGTGTTGGGAGAAGTGCAATCAGAATGCTCCTTAGAAGCCAGGATAGTGAGACTTTGACTCCCATACTTCTCATGTTATCAGGAGGGACTAGTCCCTAGTGAAGGACATCATGCTTGCTAAAGTGGAGGGTTGGCAAAAAAGAGGAAGACCCCCAACAAGACCGATTGATACATTGGCAGCAGCGATGGGCTCAAACATAACAGTTGAGGATTGTGCAGGGCCGGGCAGTGTTTCGTTCTGTTGTGCATAGAGTCACTATGAGTCAGAACAGATTTGAAAGCACATAATAAAAACAACAAGTGTAAAAAAAAAACTTAATTTGCTTGTTACAGACACCCACTTGTGGTATGTCTGTTATAGAAGCACTGTAAAACTGAGACAAGGCAGTTCTACTGCTACATGGAGTCTCTCTGAATCAAAATTAACTCCACCAGGCATGACAACAAATAAGGATAGGTTATGGCACTGTAAGATCAGCACTGAACTGTAAACCACAAGGTCAGCAGTTCAAATCCACCAGCTGCTCCATAGAAACCCTACACAGGATAGCTATAAACTGGAACTGACTCAACAGCACTTAACAACAACAGAAACACAGTGATCTTAATTTTCATTTTCCTAATGGCTAGTGATATTTAACGTATTTTCATATCATCAGTATGTTCTCTTCAGTGAAATGTCTCCAAGTCTTTTGTCAATTTTCTGATTTGCTTGTATCTCTTTTCTCCGAGTGTTTTCCATTTCCATTCCTCCTTCTTTCCTAACTCTTCTTATTTTGTGAACTTTATCCTTGGGCAAATGCTGTCCTTTTAATCTCAAATGACTGACTATTCTAAGGAGTGTGTACCTACTTAGTATTGTTTCCCTTATGTTGTTGTTGTTAAGTGCCGTCGAGTCAGTTCTGACCCACAGCGACCCTGTATAGGGTTTCTGAGGCTGTAAAATCTTTACGGAAGCAGAAAGCCTCATCTTTCTCCCACAGAATCGCTGGTAGTATTGAACTGCTGACTTTGAGGTTAGCAGCCCAACTCGTAACCATTATGCTACCAGAGCTCCTTTGTTTCCATTATAGGGCTGTGTATATTGTTTGACTGAAAATTGAACCCACAGGGGTGAGGTCAATTACAGACCTAAAGAGTGACTAAGGGTCATAATCTCTGGAGTTTCACCAGTTTCTAATCTATCAGTAAGGCTGGTGTTTTTGTTTTGTTTTTTGAGTGAAGGTTTCAAAGTAGATCATCAGTTTTACATTCAATAAATCATGCACTTTGCTTCATCTCAATGATTGCAGTCCCCTCCATGTAACAGCGGTTACCCCACTGCTTCCCTGTGGTTCTTATTTCCATTCCACCCTCCTTCCCAACTCTTCTGAACTTTGTGCTTAGGTAAATATTGCCCTTTTAACCTTGAGTGGTTGACCATTCCATGGTGAGCATACCTTATTAGTGTTGCTGTCCCCCCTATATCTCTATCTGCCACTTAACTGAAAAATGGGCTACTAGGGTAGGTTCTGTTATATAGACCTGAAGGGTCATTGACAGTCATAGTCTTGGGTCCTCTAGTCTCTTTCTGACAAGTAAGCCCAGTCTTTTTTATAATTTTGAGTTTTGTTCCACATTTTCTGCCACTCTATCTAGGACTTCTAATGTGATCCCTTTCAGAGCAGTTGTTAGTGGTAGCCAGGCACCATCTATTTCTTCTGGTCTCAGAATCATGGAGACTAATGTTCATATGTTCCGTTAGTCCATTGGGCTACTTGATTCCAAGCATCTTCAATTTTCATCACTCTTCTGTCTTCTACACATAGACCAATAGTTGTACCTTAGATGGTGGCTCATGGAGCATTCCTGGTTTTTTATGGTTTTTAGTTTTGTTCCATATTTTTATCCCACTGTATACAGGACCTTCTCCTGTGGTCCCTTTCAGAGCAGTTGGTAGTGGCAGCCAGGCACCATCTATTTCTTCTGGTCTCAGAGTCATGGAGACTGATGTTTACATGATCCATTGGTCCATTGGACTAGTTGCTTACCTGTGTCTTCAGTTTGCTTCACTCATCTTTACTCCAGATAGGGTGAAACCAATCATAACTCCTTTGATAACCACCCACAAGCTTTTATGATCCCAGTCACACTTCACCAAAGTAGAATGTAGAACAATGACTTTGTGGACTATGTTATGCCAATTGACTTTGGTATCCCCTTAGCCCATCCATGGTCCTGAGCCCTCAAGGACTCAAGGTGTTTGGTTATGGCTAAGAAGGTTTCTTAATGTATGCTGTATTATATTCTTGGATGCATTTGCAGCACAGGTAAATACATATCTAGAACTATCCTATGTCAAACCTATATATAGTTTTTTTTATATATATAATTGAGTTTTATGAGTCATTTATATTTTCCAGATAAATTATTTGATATGTGGTTTGCAAATAGCTACTCCTTGTCTATAGTTTATCTTTTCATTCTCTTAACAGGGTCTTTCACAGAGCAAAAGTTTTTAATTTTGAAGAAGTCAGATTCATTGTTTTTGGGGGGTTTTTTTATGGACCATGCTTTTGGTGTCATGTCTAAGAACTCTTTACCATGTCTTGGTCCCAAAGATTTTCTCCTATGTTTTCTTGTGAATGTTTTTAGTTTTATGTACTACATTTAAATCTATGATCCATGTTGAGCTATTTTATATATATATATAACATGAAGTTTAGGTTGAGGTTCATTTTTCTTGTTTGTTTGTTTTTTTTTTCCTATTAATATCTAATTTTTCAAGTACCATTTGTTGACAGAAATAATTTCTCTTCCTTTGAGACATATCTTCTCTTCATATATCAGAAGTGTCTGCTGCTACCAATTGTTGTAATTTTAGGGGATTTCATAGTACTTTTGTGTTGCTTCTGACTCTCCCCACTAATGCTTTAAGAATCAGCTCTCTTGATCTGCTAAATCAGTCTCTTAGACTGGGTTCTCTAGAAAAACAGAATTGGTGAAATTGTTGTCGCTATGTGCTATCGAGTCAGTTCCAAACCATAACAACTCTGTTTCCAAGGAGCAGCTAGTGAGCTTGAACTGCTGACCTTGCAGTTCAAACAGCTTTGTAGTCCGGCACATTAAACCACAGTGCCACACCAGGACTCTATATATATAGAGAGAGATTTATATCAAGGAACTGGCTCACATGGTTGTAGAGGATATCAAGTTCCAAGTTCATGGGTCAGATAGTAGACTGGAGGCCTCTCCTGATTCACACAGCTGTAGGGGCTGATGAACCCAAGATTGGCAGGTCAGATAGCAGGCTGATGGTGGCAGAGGCAAATGAATCCAAGTTTGACAAATAAGATGCTGACTCACAGGTGGCAGAGGCTAACAACATCCAGAATTGGCCAGCAATATGGTAGACTACAGGCACAATTCCAAAGATCCAGAGGTCAGATGATGAACTTGAGGCCAGATGATGACAGGCTAGATGCAGGATTTGGATCCAGCAAAAAGCAGGATCCATATGTATTGGAAGTAGGCCACAACCCTGAGGAACCTGCCTATAAAATTGACAGCAGAGCTCTTCATGGAGATGATTACATCAGATCTCCTCATGGGAATTGACCATACCCACTAAGAATCATGGCCCAGCCAAGTTAACACACAACCTTAACCATCATTGTCAGTTATTACTTACCATTTACTTTCCATTGTTCAATATTTTGTGTCTGTTGTCTTTTCTCCAAATTTCTTTGTCCTTAATAGAGTTTCAGAGAAAAAATATTTCATCTGTGTGTGTGTGTTCAACTCACCACCTTTAATTAACTGGAAGTCTCTTATGCTCTTATGTACATCCTTTCAATAAATTCTTTTTCATCTTGTCAACCAGAGCCCCTTTCTCTTGCTTGCAACAAAAAACCTGATTGACACAATGAAAGTTACTTATTTCTGAGGGAAAATAAGAGGAATCCTGAAAATGAATGAAGGGAATTGCTGTTAATAGCCTATACGTCCTATGGAACTTCAAAAGGGACAAGAACAGTAGGAGAAAGGGAGCCCAAAAGATCCTCCTCTATATTCTCCTTCTTGTCAGTAATTAGTAAGATGGATTGTTGACTTAATTAGTCACTTGGAGTCTAAAATATGTCTTGGGAGAGAGATGGAAGATAAGAAATATCCTTGTTTTCATCTTACCTTCCATGTGGGTTTGAGGTGTTTAAAAAAAAAACAAAAAACTAACATGGGAACAAGGCGAGCCTTAAGTATAGACCAGATTAAATAAAATAATATGCAAAAGCCCAGTGCCTGTCTTCTGTTCATTATTCCACAAAAATTCACTCTTTCAGCCGTCTGAATCAAGACTGATTAGTTTTTTTTTCTAATTCCATGTTTTCTTCTTCCTGGCTACATTGGTAGACTGTGTTTCCCACTCCTCATGCATCCAGGTGAACAATGGGACTAAGTTCTGACCGACACAACCAACAATGGAATGTGTTGGAATGATGAATGCCTCTGGATATGGCCCTCAAATCCTCCCTTGAAATTCTTAAGGCTCTCTCTTTCCTCATTTGCAACTAGGTGCAGAGGACCCAGTAGAAAAGTCCGTGGGCCTAGGGGAAAATAGAACCTCTAAATGAGTGCCTGACATCCCTTAGAAGCAGAGCTACCACCACCTCCTCCCACTACCCACACTAGACTGTAGCATGAGGGAGAAATCAGCTCTTATTGTGGTAAATCACTGAGATTTGGAAGTTGGTTGATTGTTACAGAACTTAGCCTTACCCTACTAATTCTGTCTTTTCTTGGGAAAAATTGTCTTTACCTCCTGGGCCTTAGTCTCCTCATGTGAAAATGAGAGGTTTAGCCCAGTGCTTTTCAGTTATAACACTCTATTTATAAATTGTACGGTTATTATTTCTAAGTGATTTTAAACTCTAAAAAGGACTAATTGTAGAATGTTCAACTATAATATTGAGTAAATTTCCATTTTATAAATAAATTATGGTCCAAAAGTTCAAGTATGTATTCATTAGAATATTGTTTCCATGAGACACTAGGTTCAATATTTTCAAATACAGAGAGAGATTCCTGCTTAACCCCCAATTTGGAGAATACCTTAGTCTCATATTAGAGGAAGTGAGTGAGGTGGTAGAGCAGGAACTGAGCAGAGGATCTGTGGTGTCATTAGAGAGGGACCGGACAGAAGGACAATATGGACTGGCAAGGTTGTTGGTGTTAGTACAAGGTTCTCTTGGGAGGCAGGCGAAAGCATTAGACATGTGATTCATTCTTAAATTGGATATTCCATTTCTATATATACACCTTTTTAACGAACTATCCTTGGATAAGTGTTTTGTGTAGGGCAGAGATGGATTTAAGTAGAACAAATGAATCTAAAGCTTCATGGCCGTCACTCACATAAGAACCCTTCCAAGCCAGTATAAATGTGTTCACAAAAGTTTAGAAATGTTTGCAAAAGATTTTTTTTTAAGTTTTTATTATGAATTGAGGGATAGTTTACATGGGAGAACATTGGTTTTATACTCATCATTTCAATGTAATGATTACAATCAATCTCCTCCATGCATCATCATTCAACAGTATTTGTTTCTATTCCCTCTGGGATTTTGTTGTTGTTGTTGTTTTAGAATGTACACAGAAACACTCAGGAACATATAATCATTTAAACAACCAAAGGGCACATTCTGCAAGACTGCCTCCTGGCCGCCAGCACACAGCCTTTCTCTTTCCATGGGTCTAGAGTCTTCAACTGCTCTATTTCTCCATGTCATCATCTCTGCCTCCATCTCTGGTGTCACTGCTTCTCTGGTTAAGGTCCCACATTCTGTTCATGCTCTTCTCCCTTGATGATCCTAGAGTCCTCTGTTTCTGGACTGTAAGAGTAACTACTCCCCCCTTTTTGTTATAAATCTTCTACTTTTACAATTATGACAGTCACAATTAGTCATGATATTGCAAAAAATATTTTAATTCCAGTTGGTTAAGACTACCATCCATTTCTACTTTGCCTTTCCTCCTTCCTTATATTAGATGGCACTGAAGTGACCACAGGCATTTTGAGGATCCAGCTAAGGAAAAGTACAGTTGGGGATACACTCAGCTTGGTTTATAGTCAAATGGTTTATTACGACAATGCATAGTTGAGTGATTACTCATCACCTAGATGAAGAAATCGCTGCCAGGAATACTTTTATCCACCCACTATACTGGCTCACTCAGTGTTATGACCTAAAAGTGCAAGGCCAGGGGTCAAGTCAAGATATAAACATGGAGCTGATCAGGATGATGAGGAACATGCAGCTCACCATCTTTACCAACATGCTGGGCATGTTGCTCTTTTTGCTTGGCATTCTGTATCACTGCATGGCCCACAATAAACCCAAGAGTCACAAATGACAGTGGTACTTTCTCTGCCTCACAGCTCCAGGATATTGTCTGAGAAAAGAGAGGATGTGAGGGGCCTTCACACTTCGCTTTACCTCTTCCACCCAACACAACAAACAAATCAACCATACCAGGATTTTTACAAGCAACGTGTATTTCCTCAAAGTCATCCTTAGCCGTATGGGACAAGAAGCTGCCACTGAATAGTGCCTAGTATAGGGGCTGCTTTCTTTTTACTCTCTCAGTGTAAAAGTAGAGAGATCGCATTGCCGATAGGGGGAAGTGGGGTAAAAGCAGCAATGAAGCAGCAAGCTAAGCCCTACAATGTTCGGTGGGCTTCTGTAGACCCAGATGGGGAACTGGTTGGCCAGCAGTGTGGGGAGACCTGGGGACTCCTGGGCCCAGAGTCAGCAGTGTGGCCACAGAGGACTGGAGAGGAGAGTGAAGCTACCAGCTGATAGGAAGTGAGGGCATACGCACAAGAACACCCACACTTGCAGATGGTACCCATGTGATCTGGCCCCAATGACTGGATGATCAGAACTCAACCAGGAGAATAAAGAAGAGGAAAATAAAAAAGAGTGATCTGATACAATTTGATGAACTTGACCTACACCTATGGATGCAGTAACCCAAAAGAGGGAACAAATCCTTACAGCAAGAAACATTCCCACCCCCTCCACACACAGAGTAGACAGAGATGGGCAACTTGGACACTGGATACCCAAATTGGGGGGGGACTACAAAGGCAAGAAGTGACTGGCTTACAAGCTTTCAAGAGGGACCCTAGAGCTAGGGGGCATGGAGGAAGGCAGAATCTCCAGTGAGTACTATCCAATCTGTCTAGGTGGAGCTGATTAAATGAAATGCACATGGGTCGCTGGTGATACAATAGTGAGTGATTGTTATCAGGACTGATTGTGAGGGTTGGAAATGTAAAGGTAGACGTTTTGTAGCAAGGAAGGGAGTGATTAACTCTCCAGTCTAGGAGCGGAGGTCTCTAGGACCATCAACTGAGAAGAGCAGAGAGCGGGACCCTACCCAGAGAAGCAGCGAGGCTCAAGATAAGGCAGAGACGTGACGTGGAGTGATGAAGCGGCTGGGGACTTTGGATCCAGAGAGGGAGAGGGACTGTGTGCTGAAGAATGGGGGTGGGGGGGCAGTGTAGGGGGTGGGTTTATAGGGTATACCCTTTGATTGGTTGATGATGCATGGAGGGGATTGGAACCATGGCAATGAAATGTAAAACTAAATGGAATGAATGTAAAACTAAAGTTCTCTCATGTAAAATATCATATAATTCACAATAAAACATGAAAAAAAAAAAAAGTAGAGAGATAATTTTTGTGGTTTCCCTCCAAGAAAAACACACAGAAGATATAAAATGTGTACTTGGCACTGGAAGTATGAGGGTATGGTAAAATGAGTTCCTTTGTGATCTTTGTCCTTGCTTCTTTGGGGGAAAAAACTTGAGAGATTTCCCCCTTATGCCCTTGTTTTCTAAGCCAGCAGGTTCCTTACTCTTGACAGGTTGATTGACATTTTCTAGGTAAGCTGTAAATAGCCTGGTTTGATACTTTTTGTCTGGTCTTGGGTTGTAGCCTGCCCTGTAATTGGTATGCACCTTGAAGGAATTGGTCAAATGACTATGCAAATGAGGTGTTGTGCCTGCTATGCAAATGACGAGTCTGTGACCTACCAGGAGAGGATTGCTTAATTCCTGATCTTGGTGGAAGCATTATGCTTTGAAATTGGGTTTGTGTTTTTAAGTAGCCAGCACTACAAGAGGTTTTTTATCAGACATAAAGAAGGGGCAGGAATTAAACAGAAAGAAGAGAGAAGAAGCAAAGAGCCTCCTAAAATAGCTGTAATATGGATCAAGAATGGTTAACACTAAAGATGGGACTGGTTTGGAAGGTGACACAGCTGACAATGACAAATGGTTAACAGGAACCTCTCTTTAGGGAGCTGCAAAAATGATGTGGGTGCCGTGTTTGACTTCCCTGTCTTCACAAGCCCAAGGCTGATTCCTATGAAGCAGAGATCAGACATGCTTCAACCCTACAATCTCCTTTACCCTATTCTGACACCATCTCTGCTTCACATCTGGGTTTGATAATCCATTGCAATGGCCACACAAAATTCATAACAATACCCACAATTATGAGGTTTATTAGGAAAGTAAACAGGGTACAATTTGGGATAAAAACCAACTTAGAATGCAGAAAGTTCTTCAGTCAGGAATGCCTCTTGTCTGTCATACTGCAAGCATACATTACTCTTGTCTTCAGACACTCAGCCATGCAGGCCCTTGGCATCTGCCTCAGTCCTAGTGCCCACAACAGCTGTGTCTCTCTATGCCATTGCCTCTGACGTTGCCTCTGCTTTGCTGTTTTTCTAAATAGGGACCTCACACGCTTCCTTCTTGATAGTCCTGGGATCTTCCATCTCTGCTTCAGAGATAGCACATTTTAAACCTAGCTGAAGGGCAACACTAACCAATCCCAGTCTTAGAGTCCTGTATACCTTATTTGTGCGGTCCCATCCAATCACTTGGTGGGGATTAAGAAGACTTTGGATAGAAAAGCATATCAAATAGATTTAAGATACTACCAGAGCCAAGAGGAGATTTGTCATGAGGAGGCCAAAAGGAACTGAGAGAGTTGTCTTGTAATGAAGAAGAGACTTTGCCTTTATGGTTCCTGATCCAGAGTTGTACCCTGTGCCTTAATAATCCACACAACTGTCAGTATGACCTGTGAGTTCTGTGTGGCCATTGCAGTGAATTATTCAGCCCAGAAGAGAAGTAGAGTGCTGTAGGAGGAAAGGCTGATATCAGAATTGGTTAAAAGGTTGGAAAATGGAGGTCTATCTGTCTTCCATCTTACAGAGATCAGCTTTGAGCTGATTCTGGTCATTAACCCTCCTGAAGTTATGCAAGGTCTGATGCCATCATTTTACAGTGGAGTGAAGGAGAAACTAGGTTTAAAAATGTATGAAGCCAGAGTTAGTCTGAAGAAAACTCTTCCAAGTACCAGGCATGCGAAATGTAAGCAGATGATATTATTCTCACTGACAACCTGTCAAAAGTTTTGTTTTATTAGCAATATACTCAGAACATGATGTAGATAATTATAGATGCACCATACTTTCTTTTTTGTTTTGATGGAAATTGTATAAGATTTGTCAGAATTGCCACTAATTTTTGTTGTCTTTAATCAAATTATTGCTATAACTTGGATTTTCTCAGTAATAACTTGTATTATATCAA
>NW_006408656.1:7594851-7595815 GCF_000296735.1 Chrysochloris asiatica
CATGCTATGAAAAGGTTGAACTACCTTCCTAATCTCTCTCCATAAAATATTAGCAAACTGTTGACATATGAAAAAGCAATCAAAGAGAATGCAGCCAATAAAATCAGAAAAAAAGTAATATTTAGTTGTGATCAGCAGTTAATTAATCAGACTATTTTGAGATTCTTTTGTGACGTTTGTAGTACTTGTCAGTTTTCAAAAGAATATTGTGGTTTATTTTCTCATTCTAAATAAATACTCACCTTTGTCCCTATTATTATGTTTGCATTTTGGTATTGTGGGGGCTTTATCCCCCCTAAAAGAGCCCCCTCCTCCAATTGTATACATTTCAGACCCCACAAAACCTGCCTGACCACAATACAGAGCACACTCCAAGGTGCTGCTACAGCTATTTGAGGTGTTGGGTTAGCTACTCAGACACAGGCCTGATGGTGGCAGTGGTGTGCCATAGTAACCTTGTATAGGGTTTCTGAGGCTGTAAATCTTTACAGGAGTAGAAAGCCTCATCTTTCTCCTGCAGAACCCCTGGTAGTTTTAAATTGATGACCTTGAGATTAGCAGCCTGACTCGTAACCAGTATGTCCAGAGCTCCTTAGACACAGGCCTAGACGCTGGATATCTTCAGGTCATCTGTCTGATCAGGCACAAGTTAGAAACGTCACCAGACTGGGACAAATCGAAATGCCTCTTTATTGGCCCACCTCTGACACACATCTTACATTATCAGTGACATTAGCAGACTCATCTTTGGCTTTATATCTTAAGGATATCCAAAATAATCAGGAGAAAATTGCCCCTCACCATCTAGGCCTATTGCTTATTTTCAAGAACCCAAAACTATATCCATGTCCGTAATAAAATTACGGACAAAGACAGACTAGGAAGGAAGAGTGACAAACTACTTCCAAATCGCTAGTCACTGAAAACTCTATGAATAGCAGAGAAACATTGTCAGATACAGGAC
>NW_006408656.1:7598620-7604532 GCF_000296735.1 Chrysochloris asiatica
TGCCAAAAGAACCAATAGATCTGTTTTGGAAGAAGTGCAGCCAGAGTGCTCCTTGGAGGCTAAGATGGCTAAGCTTCGTCTCTCATACTTTGGATATATTGTCAGGAGGGAACAGTCGCTAGAGAAGGATGTCATGTTGGGTAAGATGGAGGGTCACAGAAAAAGAGGAAGACCCCCAAGGAGATGGATCAGCCAGGTGGCATCATTGATGGCGTCAAGTGTGGCAGCGGTAGTGAGGTTGGCCCAGGATCAGACATTGTTCATTCTGCTGTACATGGGGTCGCTATGAGTCGATTCTGACTCAATGGCACCTGATGACAACAACAACAACAATAAAATTAAACTACTAACAAACATATGTTATTTTGAAACAAACATGTTTACAAAAGTGATTCTAGCTCCATGAAAATTAAGATATGTCAAGTGTTTGTACTAACATCATCTAGTGACATAAAGGGATCAGGTCAGTTTACCTAAACCTCAAACATGGAAGAGGGACATGATACCAGTGCTGCAGTTTTCCCTCCCTTTATGGAAGTTGTGCAGAGTACTGTGGTTTACTGAATCCCACTGTAACTTTTTTGTTCATTAGTTTATGTCCACCGTGAGAACTATGAAAGTGATCAAAGTGTTTCCACCCAAAAGTAGTCTTATTGAAATACTATCTTTTGTGTGTATGTGCATCTGCTCATATGAATATGATTTTCTGTTCCACTCTATCAGAAGTTAAAGAGGCCTGGTAGCATAGTAGGTTGCATGCTGGGCTACTAACCGCAGGTCAGCTGTTGGAACCGACCAGTCACTCTGTGGAAGAAAGATGAGGCTTTTTGCTCCCGTAAAGATTTGCCGCCTCAGTGCCCCTATACAGTGTTGCTATGAGAAGCAGCAGCAGCAAACCATAAGTAAATAGTAAGATGGCAGATTAGGTAGAAGTGGGACAGAGAAGAAGAAAAGGGACAGGAGGAAAAGGAATCAAACCTATTTTTATCTCTGATGGCACTTCAGTACTTTTTAAGAAATTCAGCAAATTACTGGCCTCACGGGAGCATGAGGCCCCTTTAAGATGAGCCGGTACTGGCATCTGACTTGAACCTGCTGCTAGGCTAGCCCTTTTGTATGTCTCACCTTACTAGCTCTGTTTTTCTGATCTCTGGCTTAGCCCAGATCTTGCTAAGATAGCTCTGATCTATCATGTCTGTTTCAGTTCAGCTGCATCCTCTCTTCTGTTTTGATTTTCCCAAAACAGAACTGGCTTTCGCTGCTTCTCTGCACCCTCTATCAACAGTTATTGAGCAACTTTGTATCAGGCATTATTCAAGGCTGAGAATGGTAGTAGTTGCAAGCACATCCTTTGGAGCAGATTGCCAGAGTTTGAATTCTGGTACTATCACTACCAACTGTATGACATTGGAAAAGTCACTAACTTAACTGTGCCTCTATCATCTAGCTGAAAGGGATAAGGAACCCTGGTGGTACAATGAATAAGCTCTGGCTGCTAAACAAATGGTCGGAGGTTCAATCCCAACAGCAGCTGCTTGGCAAGAGAAAAGACTAGGTGATCTGCTCCCATAAAGGAAATCTAATAGGGCAGCTCTACTCTGTTCACCTGTGGCTGTGAGTCTAAATCAATTCAAGGACACACAACATACTGGTATAAAATGCATAGTGATTATGTTACTTTCCTCACCAATCAGGATTGACTCAACACATAAAGGGTTTAAGACTGTGTCTGGTGCATGGAAAGCACTTTTTAAAATGCTGCATCTTAAACCATAATGCTCTGCCTCTTAAGGTGCTCAGTCCACCAGTCACTCCCAAATCTGGTAACTCTTCTACCCTTTCCTACCTAGATGAAGTGGAGACAAATCCATTGTATGAACCTGTTCTCATTGGGTCTCACTTTATGCATCTGTAAATGCATGAAGATCAAAGACCACAGCCTTCAGTATGGCTTTCAACTCTATGTAAAGAAAACAAAAAATCCTCACAACTGAACCAGTAAATAACGTCATGATAAATGGAGAAAAGATTGAAGCTGTCAAGACTTCCTTTTGCTTGGATCCACTATCAGCACTCATGGAAGCAGCAGTCAAGAAATCAAATGACATATGGCATTAGGTAAATCTGCTGCACAAGATCTCTCTAAAGTGTTCAAGAGCAAAGATGCCAGCTGAGGACCAACGTATGCCTGACCCATGCCATGGTATTTTCAATAGCCTCATATGCATGTGAAAGTTGGACAATGAATAAGGAAGATGGTAGTAGAATTAATGCATTTGCGTTATAGTGTTGGAGAAGAATATTAAAAGTACCACGTACTGCCAGAATAAACAAATTCTGGAAGTAGTGCAGCCAGAATGCTCCTTTGGAAGTCAGGACGGTGAGACTTAGGACTTATTATCAGGAGGGACCAGCCTCTGGAGAAGAACACCGTGCTTGGTAAAGTGGAGAGTCTTAGAAAAAGAGGAAGACCCCCAAGGAGATGGATTGACATAATGGCAGCAGTAACAGGCTCAAGTGTAATAACAATCCTGAGGATAGCGCAGAACCAGGTAGTATTTTGTTCTGTTGTGCATAGTAGGGTCGTTGAGTCGGGATGTGGTGAAGATCCAATAAAATAACGCAAGCATCGTGCTTCAGCAAGATGCCTGCACACATGGAAAGCTCAGTGAATGCCAGCCTTTACTATCCACCGCCAAGCTTTACTTTCATTCGGTTTCGTGTCCTTTGTCACTCAGCGCACGCGTACTGACCAAGGCAAGTGCGCTCGCCGCAACTAAGTTCCTGACTTCCGGTTCCATGGGGACCCAGAGGCGGAGCTGAAACTCATGGCGGCATCGGTGAAACCGACCACCTCAGGGGACTTAGAAGAGGCCACGGCAGAGGGGAAACCCAGAGTTCTGGAACCCGGGGCCGCTCCATTCGGAAATTTCCCTCAGTATTCCCGCTTCCATCCTCCAGAACAGCGGCTCCACCTCTTGCCCCCGGAGCTGCTTCGACAGCTCTTCCCTCCTGAGAGTGCTGAGACAAGGCCGATTCTGGGGCTCGACATGGGGTGTAATTCCGGGGTGAGTGACAGAGTTTGGGTTTGGTGGTTGAGGAGCAAAGTGGGATTCTGGCCTGGGCGTAGCATCTCATCAAAACAACCAAAATGAGTTTAAAGTCGGCGATGCTCCGCCCCATGCTGCTGCCATTTCTGAGCCAGGGCCCCACCTCTTAGGAATCTTGGGGAGATGTTTTTCTCCACTACGTTCGAATTCCCGCGACCTGCTAGGGAGGGGAGGTTCCCGCAACCCTAAATTTGGGCATTTTGGGGTTGGATCGGATTTCCTGGGAGAGATTAACCAGAATTTACAGGCTCATAACGTGGATTTAAGATTACATATATGTGTCCTACTTTGCTGGAGGGCCCCTGGAGCCAAGTGGATATTTATTTTCAAAGCAATGAAGTACAATGGAGAGAATCGAGAAGGAAAATACAAAACGCTGGTGGAGTAAGTAGAGGAGGGAGGCAATGCCACATAGTCTCAGCTGCAAAGAAGTCTTAGTCATAATTATAGTCAAAACATATGCAAAATAACAAAATGTCTCTCTGGCACTTTTTTTGTAGCCACTGAAATGTCCTAAAGAAGTAGACTGACCCTATGAGTGAAAATACTTGATAAATCCGTACCCTCACTCCACAACCTTCATTAGCCCCTACATACAACAGAGGCAGGACTGGGTGGAAACCCATTATATTTGCTGTATTGATGATCGTCAGGCAGAAGAGACTCTGGCAAAGAATTGAAGGCCCTGAGGAACACAACTGATACGGGCTGAGGGAACTTTTGGATACATACTCAAAAGGGTAAAATGAGCCTATGCTTGGGTGTTCAGGTGTCCCCTGAAAACATTTATCCACTGCGATTTATAGGGATTCTGAAAGAAAACAGTGGAAACAGACTGGGTGTACGGCTTGGGATTTCATGAAAAAAGGGCATTAAAACACAGATTGTAAGGTTGCAACTAGTTTAGATACACATTAGAGAGACAAAGACATAGTTGCAATTAATTAGGGCATTAGTCCCCAAACTTAGATGTACATTGAGGGAGCTTTTCTGTTTTTCTCTTTTAAAAAAATAATGTTTACACTTAAAGAAAAAACTCAAATGATGAAAGTGTATATAGCCCCTACTCCTTTCTTTTCCGCTCTACAGTACCAACTACTGTTTGTAATTTCTTAGTTATCCCTACAAGCATTGTGTGTGTATAACTGTACGCATCCTTTTAATCTTGTAAATAGCACATTATTCTCTGCATGTATTATCATTTAATAATATGGAAATCAATCACTACATTTTTTTTTTGTTAAGTGCCATCAAGTTGGTTCCGACCCATAGTGACCTTGTATAAGGTTTCCAAGGAAGCTGGTGTGTTTGAACTGCCTACATTCTTTTTTAGCAACTTAATATTTCATTGCTTAGATATGCTCTAATTTATGGGGTACTTTTAAAATTTAACAAAAGCTACTATGTAGGCTTACTGAATCAGAATGTTGGGGGATTGTGCCCAAAAGTCTCTAGGACTGGGGAGTTGGAAAGGATGAAGAGATTTAGTGGAGGAGGGACTCATGACGACGTGATCAGTTAAATGTTGGGCCATACCCAAAATCAAATGAGAGGAGTGACAAAGTAAACAGATGGGAAGAAAATCAAGTATATTTTATACTTGACACTAGTATTGCCTTGCTACTCTTGGTTTTTGGACTACAGCATTGGCATGACTTGGAGGCTTGTTCAAATACAGAATTTCAGCTTCCATCCCAGATCTACTAAGTCAGAATCTTCTTTAACAAGATCTCAGAGGAATTGTTAAGTGCCGTCGAGTTGGTTCCGACCCATAGCAACCCTGTATAGGGTTTCAGAGGAGCAGCTGGTGAGCTTGAACTGCCAACCTTGCCGTTCAAATGGCTTTGCAGTCTGGCGCGTTAACCCAAAGCGCCAGCCACATCAGGACTCCCAGGTGACTTGAATGCCCATTAAAGTTTGGGAAACTTAGTATAGAGGAAAGAAGTGAACACAGCGTAAATCCTATCATGTACTAATTGTGACATTGGACACCCACTACCATTAGTACAATTCCAACTCATAGCAACCCTATAGGACAGAGTAGAACTGCCCCATAGAGTTTCCAAGGCTGCTGTCTTAATAGAAACAAACTGCTGCATCTTTCTCTCACAGAGAGCAGGTGGTAGGTTTGAACCATCAGCCTTTCATTTAGCAGCTGAGTGGTTTAACTACTGCACCACCAGGGTTCCTAGACATTGGACAAGTAAGTCACAAATATTTTTAAATATAGTTCTATGAATTGCAACTCATAGCAACCCATTATACATAAGAAAACAGTGCCCGGTTGTGTGCCATCCTCATAATCATTGCTATGCTTGAGCCCATTATTGTATCCACTGAGTCTGTCCATCACATTGAGGGTCATCCTCTTCTTTTACTGACCATCTACCAAGCATGATGGAGTCCTGGTGTGGTGCTGCGGGCTAATGTGCTGGACTACAAGGTTGGTTTAAACCGCAAGGTTGGAGGTTCAAGCTCACCAGCCGCTCCTCTGAAACCGTATACAGGGTTGCTATGAGTTGGAACTGACTCAACAGCACTTGGCAAAAACAACTACAACCAAGCATGATGCCCTTCTCCAGGGACTGGTCCCTCCAGATAACATGTCCAAAGTACTTAAGATGAGACTTGCCATCCTTGCTTTTAAAGAGCATTCTGGCTGCACTTCTTCCAAGACAGATATATTCCTTTTTAAGATGTCCAGGGTTTATTCAATATTTGGCCAATACCATAATTCAAATACATCAATTCTTGAGTCTTCTTTAATCATTATCTAGCTTTCATATGGATATGAAGTGATTG
>NW_006408656.1:7607737-7614244 GCF_000296735.1 Chrysochloris asiatica
TTCCTGGATGCCAGCTCTCAGACCCTCTCTTTCTATGAATCTAGAGTCCTCAGCTGCTCTATCTCTCCACATCCCCATCTCTGCCTCCGTCTTTGGTGTTGCTGCTTCTCTGGATAGGGTTCCACATTCTGCTTGTGCTCTTCTCCCTTGATTGTCCTAGGGTCCTCTGTTTCTGGACTATAAGATTAACTATCCGTTTTTGTTACAAAATTTCTTCCTTTACAATTGTGACAGTTGCAATTTGTCATGATAACAATTACTATTGAATCATAGAATCTTATACCTATCTCTTTTCACCAGACCCATCTAAACAAGATGAAAACTATTTAGTTTGAGTTTTCCATCTTGATGTGGAATGTTTCTTAAATGTAGTCCAGGGTGCAGATTGAATAGTATGAGGAAAGGAAGCAAACCTGACACACACCTCTCCTGATTTTAAACCATGCTCTACTGATTCTAAATCTCCATGTTGTGTTCAAATGACTGCCTCTTGGTCTGTGTACAAGTTCCACATGAACACATGTATTCTGGAATTCCCATTTTTGCAGTATTATCCATAATTTATTATGACCCACACAGACAAATATCTTTACATAGTCAATTAAAAACAGTAAACATATATCTGGTATCCTTTGCTTTCAGCCAAGATCCTTCTTTCCTCATTCCATATCCTCTTCTGAATTTGGCTTGAATTTCTGGTTGTTGTTGTTGTCACGTGCCATGGAGTTGTCTCCGGCTCATAGCGACCCTGTACAGGGTTTCTGAGGCTGTAAATCTTTATGGGAGCAGAAAGCCTCTTCTTTCTCCCGTGTAGCAGGTAGTTCCGAACTGCTGACCCTGAGGATAGCAGCCGATTTGTAACCACTGCGCTACCAGAGCTCCTTGTAGTTCCTGTTAATGTACTACTGTAGCCATTTATAGATTATTTTCCACAAAATTTTACTTGCATGTGATATTAGTGATGTTGTTGTTGTCAAGTGCTGTCTAGTCAATTCCGACCCGTAGCAACCCTGTATACGGTTTCCAAGGAGCAGCTGGTGAGCTTGAGTCACCGACCTTGCAGTTCAAATGGCTTTGCAGTCTGACGCATTAATCCACCAGAACTCTGATATTAATGATACTGTTAGGTAATTTCCGTATTCTACTGAATCGCCTTTCTTTGGAATGAGCCCAAATAGGGATTTCTTCCAGTCAGTTGGCCAAGTAGCTGCCTTCCAATTTTCTAGGCATGGACAAGTGAGTGATTCTAGTGTTGCATCTATTTGTTGAAACATCTCAGTTGATATTTCATCAATTATTGGAGCCTGGTTTTCACCAGTGCCTTTAGTGTAGCTTAAACTTCTTCCATTAAAACTAACTCCAGGTGTGCAATACTTTGTCTTTTCAAGGCATCCTGTGAAATCTTCTGTTTAGGTCTTTTACTTCATTCTGATCATTTGCCTCCAGAAATGGTTCAATGTTGACCAATTTTTTTGGGCATAGTGACTCTATGTATTCTCTTCATCTTTTGATGCCACCTGTGTTATTTAATGTTTTGCCCATAGAGTCCTTTAATATTTCAATTTGAGGCTTTAATTTCTTGTTTAGCTCTTTCAGCTTGAGAAATACTGAGTGCATTCTTCACTTTTGGTTTTCTAAATCTAGGTTTTTACACATTTCATTATAATATTTTGTCTTCACAAGCCACCCTTTGAAATCTTCTGTAGCTCTTTTACTTCATCATTTTTTCCCAATTAGTTTTAGCTAGTCTACATTCAAGAGTTACACATATGTTGTTAAATGCTGTCGAGTCGGTTCAAAATCATAGCGACCCTCCATAGGGTTTCTGAGGAGCAGCTGGTAAGTTTGAACCACTAACTTTATGGTCCAGTGCTTATCCCACAGTGCCACATCAGGACTCCTACATGTATGTTGTTGTGAATTGCCATCGAGTCAGTTCCAACACATAGTGACCCTGTATAGGGTTTCCAAGGAGCAGCTGTTGAGCTTGAACCACGAAAAGTGCAAAAATCACAGATCTGTCACTTAAGAATAATTATAAAGCAAACACCTTTATGACCATTGTCCAGATCAAAAATAAAGCAATACAGCAACCTAAAAGTTATGCCTTTTCCTGATCATAAATTGAATTTTTTTAAATTAATATTTCCTTGACTTTATTTATAGCTAACTACAGTGTTTTTTTCTCACTAAACACTGCAGTTTCATTTTACCTATTTTTGAATTTCATGTAAATGGAAGCTTGCCATGTATTTTTTGTGTCATGCTTTTTCACTCAGCATATTACATATGTGTGAAATATGCACTGAACTAAATACCTTCATTTTTAACTGGTTTAGTATTCTATTTTAATGAATATACCACAGTTATTTACGAATACTACTACTATTGGACATCTGAGTTGTTTCTATCTGCATTTTCTTCACCTGTAAAAGGGCGTAAATATTTTTTATCCCTGGATTGTTTCACAGAGCAAGTGAGGTAGTGAATAGGAAAAAATTTTTTAGAAGAACACAAATTTGAGGTAGTAACAATGGATATCAAGGAGCCCTGGTGGTGCCATCTGTAGGATAAGATTAGTATTACAGCCTGTGACCCCTGGAGGGCGCTACGAACCTGCTTTTGAAAAACTTCACTTACCTACTTCCGTATAGTTTAGGAGTCCCACATCCTATAAAGTCGGGTGAATGACATTTTCATTGGGAGGAAAAGAGACTTAAATTTCTCTTCTATTCATTGGTTGAGAGCTACAATGACAGGGCTCTTTTGGATTCCTCTAGGAGTTGAGTGTGGCTCTATACAAACATTTCCTTTCCCTGCAAGATGGGGAGACCTATCCAGATGCAAGAGAACTCCGTCTCCTCTGCTGCGACATAGATCCAGTCCTGGTGGAGCGAGCTAAAAAAGAATGCCCTTTTCCTGATGCTGTGACCTTTGTTACACTGGACTTCATGAATCAAAGGACCCGGAAGGTTCTCTTAAGCTCTTTCTTAAGCCAGTTTGGATGCTCAGTTTTTGACATTGGTTTCTGCATGTCGGTAACTATGTGGATTCATCTCAACCATGGGGATCAGGGCCTGTGGGAGTTCCTGGCTCACCTTTCCTCCCTCTGCCGTTACCTCCTTGTAGAGCCACAGCCCTGGAAGTGTTACCGGGCAGCTGCAAGACGTCTTCGAAAGTTGGGCCTCCATGACTTTGATCACTTCCACTCCCTTGCTATCCGAGGTGATATTACCAATCACATTATACAGATCTTGACCCAGGACCATGGCATGGAACTAGTATGCTGCTTTGGCAACACCAGCTGGGGCCGAAGCCTTCTGCTCTTCAGGGCAAAACAGACCATGGGGACTCATCTGACCCCTGAATCATTGATAGAAGAAGAGAAAGAAATGAATAGATTAACATTCTTGAGACAGTGAGATGGGAGGAAGAGAAAATCATGAAAAGGATTTTACACTGAGAATTAAATCTTGAGTTCACTCTAATTGACTCCTTAACAGTTGAACAAGCTCAAAATCTGGCAGAAACTTTTGGCAAAATGTCCAAGGCATGCAATCGAAAGAGTCAGTATCTTCCCATTGTTTGGGATATACCTGAGGAGAATAAACCTATAGAACAATGAACTGAGCCATCTGGATTGAGGTGAACTGGCGAAAGTGATCCTGATTTTGGGATGTAGAAGGGCCTGATTTCGGGGTTGAGTTATAAAAAACAGGTTTAGGTTGTGTTAGTTCCCTGGGATCATTGAATTTGACCTGGCTTCCTCAGGTTTCTTAATTTACTGGTCCTGCCTTCAAGCCGAACTTTCTAATATAATATGGAATGAAGCAGCACTGATCTACCTAAAGCAAAGGGTTAACAGGAAAAGCATCTTATCTTTATAAACTGGCAAGTCACATCTCCAGGATGCACTGACTGGTATTTAAAAGATATATAAAGATTTAAATCATGAATCCAACATCTGTCTGTATAGATGAATAAAGTGAAAGTGTATATGATTTATGAGACTATATGTAATAAAAATGAATTGCGTATGTTTGAGAATGCCATGTGAGTTTGGGATAGATAAAGAAATCCTACTTTTTCCATTCTTTCCATGAGGGAGCCTTGGGCTTGACTCCCAATGAGTGTACCCACTCATAGTCACCACATCTTATCAATGAATCACTGCTGTTAAGTGCCTCCAAGTCGGTTCTGACTCGTGGCCACCCTTTATAGGGTTTTCAAGGAGCAGCTGGTGAGCTTGAACCGTCAACCTGCAGGTCAAACCAACTTTGCAGTCCAGCACATTAACCCGCAGCATCACACCAGGCCTCCACCCACCACTGTCCCCAGATAATTCTTGTTGTGAAGTGCCATTGGGTCAGTTTTGACTCATAGCGACCTTGTATAGGATTTCCAAGGAGTGGGTTTGAACTGCCAGCCTTTCAGTTAGCAGTCCAGTGCTTATCCTACAATTCTTGTTAGGTGCCGTCGAGTTGATTCTGACCAATAGCAACCATGTATAGGGTTTCCAAGGAGCAGCTGGTGAGCTTGAACCACCAACCTTGCAACTTTACAGTCTGACACATTAGCCCACAATGCCACAATTCTTAGGTACCTCAAATTCAATGATCCCAAAATCAGACTCATTATGCTTGTCCCAAACCTAATGCTATCATTTGGTGACATACCCACCCCAGTTTCCTCACTTACACTCCCTACACTGAAATAGTTACCAGTAATTTCTACCAATGACATCTTAAGTGCTGTTGAGTCGGTTCCAATTCATAGCAACCCTGCACAGGGTTTCCAAAAGGTGGCTTGTGGGTGTGAACCACTGACCTTGCTGTTAGCAGTCCAGTGCTTATCCTACAGTGCCACACCAGAGAGTCTCAAGGAAGACTGTTCTGCCCTGGAATTCAACCCAGGTTTCAAGAATGGAAGTCTTGCATAACACCACAGCACCAGCAATGCTGTTTACCAGTGATACGTAAGTATTTATTCCATCTATTTGGTTGGCACCTACCAGACGTTTCCGTGTAAGTGAACTACTCCATTCTCTGCCTTTCTGCCAGTGTTCTTTCTCAAATATCTAATTGTGTTAGTATTATGCTTAAAAGCTTTCAGTGGCTCCCTAGAGTCTAGAATTCGGTACCTAAACCTATGTTGTTCAATCCAGTAACCACTTACTGTGCAAACCTTTCATGATTGAACCTGCTATTTTGTGCTTTGAATTTTTTGTTCGAGACCAGACCAGTATGTTCAGTATTGAAAGGCATGCTAAAAGCAAGGGGGAAAAGTGTTTGGGGTTTTCTTATTTTGCTTTGAGGTATTGTGAATTCTGATACGAGAGGGCCTCAAAAAGTTCATGGAAAAATAGAATGAAAGAATAATGAATTTTTCCAGGAACTTTTGAAGCTCCCCTCTTATGTCCCAAGTGAAATTCAGTTCCTCAGTCACACTAGCCACGTTTCAAGTGCTCGATAGCTAGATATGCTTAGTGGCTACCGTATTGACCTACATACAGTGCAGATACAGAACATTTCCATTGTTGCAGAAAATGTTATAACAGGGGCCTGAACTCCATAACATGGCCTTCATGTCTCCCCTATAGTCCAAGTGTCTCATGGACCACTCCCATAGACGTGCCATGTCCCTTCATACCACTAGAACTTACTATAAGACATTCCTCTGCCCCTCTTCCCTCTCCTCCTACTCTCCCACCTTGCATCTTGAAATTATTTGTTCTAAAAGATGCCTTAAATTTACTTTGGGCCAATATTTCCCAACTCAAGTACTTTACATTTATCCACTGCATTTTTGTGGGGACTTTGCAAAGAAACCTCTATTATAGTATTTGGTACATAACAATTGTTTGCATGCCTCTTTTCTCCTCACCATAAGACTGATTTTAAACCTAACTTACTGTACATGTGTGCCTAGCACAATGCCTGACACATGACAAGCAGTCAAGAACTATTTGTTGAAAAAAATATATGAATAAATAAAAAAGAAATCTACCTGAATTCAATTGTTGAGATCAGTGATTGGGCTGCCCAGGAAACCATGAGAACAGAGGAAACTTTGAAAGTAAGCTTGGCCTTTGACACAGAAGTTTAAGATTTATTTTACAAAACATGTCTTTGAGATAAAATGTTCATTTCAAAGACTTGACTATTGGTAATTTGAGAGAGAAGAACAGATTAAGACTTATGAAAATTTGGAAGTCATGTAGAGTGATTGAAATTTAACAAGTAACTTAGTAAATTTCAAAAGTAAGTGGGGAAAAAAAAGTGGAAATATAGGTGCTCTGGTTTGTTTGAATAATTTAGGCAGTTCTACATCCAATGCTTGAATTTTTTCTTTAGTTCCCCCAGCTTGAGAAATGCTGACCGTGTTCTTCCCTTTTGGTTATCCAACTCTAAATCATTGCATATTTTATTATAGTATTTGGTTTTATCTTCTCAAGCTGATCTTTGAAATTTTCTGTTCAGCTCTTGGACCTCTTCAATTCTTCCATTT
>NW_006408656.1:7614344-7615215 GCF_000296735.1 Chrysochloris asiatica
AACAACAACAACAACAACTTCCATGTGAATCCAAGTAAAATTAAATCCTTGACAACGTCAGTTTTTTTCTACATTTATTATTATGTTGCTCATTGGTCCGGTTGTGAGAATTTTTGTATAATGTTTAAGTGTAATCCCTGCTAATGGCTATAGTCATTGATTTTTGATCAGTAAATGCTTCAAGTCCTTTTCACTTTCAGCAAGCAAGGTTTGTGTTACCTGCATATCACAGGTTGTTAATGAGTCTTCCATCTTTTTTTTTTTTTGTAAATTATGTGTTGCTTTCTCATCTAAAACTTAACTTTTGCTTTCAAAGAGTCAGCTCTTAATTTTTTGACAACTTTGTTGTTGTTGTTGTTGTTGGGTGCCATCAAGTTGGTACCGACTTATAGCGACATTATGCACAGCAGAACGAAACACTGACCGATCCTGGGCCAACCTCACTATTGTTGCCATGCTTGAGTCCATCGATGCTACTACTTGGCCAATCCATCTCGTTGGGGGTCTTCCTCTTTTTCTCTGCCTTCTACCTTACCAAACATGAGATCCCTCTCCAGTGACTGGTCCCTCCTGACAATATGTCCCTGGCCTCCAGGGAACATTCTGGCTGCACTACTTCCAACACGGATTTGTTGGTTCTTTTGGCAGCCATGGTACTTTCAATATTCTCCTCCAACACCGTAACTCAAATGCGTCAATTCTTCTATGGTCTTCCTTATTCACTGTCTAGCTTTCACATGCATATGAGGTGATTGAAAATACCATGGCTTGGGTCAGGTATACCTTAGTCTTCAAGCTGACATCTTTGCTCTTCAACACTTTAAAAAGGTCTTGTGCAACAGATTTGCCTAATGCAATACGTCATTTGATT
>NW_006408656.1:7628699-7632696 GCF_000296735.1 Chrysochloris asiatica
ATGTGTGTGGTCACCAGTCAGAGCGTGCATTTCTGTTGAGTCTTAGTCTTGGAAGGGAAAATGGCATTTTTACATGAACTTTTTGAAGCCTGCCATTCTCCACCCCCATCCCCAACCTGGTTCTATAGGGCTATGATAGGCTGATCCATGTTTTAATCCCCAGAATCTGAATATTAGCCTTAGAAGGTACTTTGAAGATGTGTTAAGTTACAAATTTTGAGACAGGAAGATTAACTAAAATTGTCTGAATGAGCCCTAAGTATAATTACAACTGTCTCCATAAGACAAAGGCAGAAAGAGGTTTGACTACAGGAAGAGGTGTCACAGAAGCAAGAGGATGGAGGAATGTGAGAAAGGGCTGCAAGCCAAGAAATGTAGGCATCTTCCAGAAACTGGAAAAGACAAGCACATTCTCTCTTGAAGCTTCCAGAAAGAACACAGCTCTGTCAACACCTTGGATTTAGATTTTTTTAACTCCAGAACTGTTAAGAGAATACATGTTTTTGTTTTCAGTCATTAAATTTGTGGTGATTTTCTGTAGTGGCAACAGGGAATTAAAATAGGGACTCTGATGACAGCAAGACTAGGATTTAAGGCCCACCCCTCATCTGTTGGTTTGTCATACTGTGGTGCTTTGCATATAACTGATAATGGAAGCTATGCCACTGGTATGTATACCAGCAGGGTCACCTATGGTGGACAAGTTTCAGCAGAGCTTCCAGAGTAAGACAAGTAAGAAGAGAGGTGAACTATTTCTGAATGTTTAACTACTGAAAACCTTATGAATAGCAGGAGAATATTGTCAGATAATAGTGCCAGAAGATAAGCCTCTCAGATTGGAAGGCACTCAAAGTATGACTGGGGAAGAGCTGCCTCCTCAAAGAATTGAACATGATGATATGAATGGAAGTAAACCTTTCAAGACCTTCATTGGCTAATGAAAAAAATTCAAAATGAGAAGAAACATCTGCAAAAATCCATTAATAATCAATGTGAAATGCACAAAGTATGAATCTATAAAAATTGGGAGTTGTCAAAATGAAATCGAATTAGTGAGCTGAAATGGACTGGTACTGGCCAATTTGAATATGACAATCATGGTTTACTATGCCGAGAACGACAAATTCAAAAGGAATGATGTCACTTTTTTCACCAAAAAACATTTGAAGATCTAAAAGTACAATGATGTCTGTGATACGATAATATCCATATGCTTACAAGGAAGACCAGTTAATACCACTTACTCAAATTTATGCACCAACCACTAAAGCCAGTGATAATGAAACTGAAGAATTCTACCAATTTCTTCAGTCTGAAATTGACCAAACATGCAATCAAAATGTTCCTATAATTACTGGTGATTGGAATGTGAAAGACTGGAAACAGGAAGAATCAGTAGTTGAAAATATGGCTTTGGTGACAGAAATGATGCTGGAGATTCCATGATAGTATTCTGCAGGACCAATGACTTCTTCATTGCAAATACCTTTGAACAACATAAAAGACCACTATACATACACATGGGCCTCACCAGTTGAAATACGCAGAAATCAAATTTACTAAATCTGTTGGAAAAGATGGTGGGAAAGCTCCATATCATCACCCAAAACAAGGCCAGGTGCAGACTGTGGAATAGACTATCAGTTGCTCTTATGCAAGTTTAGGCTGAAGATGAAGAGAAAATATCCACAAAAGCCAAAATGTAACCTTGAACATACCCACCTGAATTCAGAGGCCATCTGAAGAACAGATTTAATGCACTATACACTAATGACTGAAGACCAGAAGAGCTGCAGTATGCCATCAAGAACATCATACAGGAAGAAAACAAAAGGTCATTAAAAAGACAAGAAAGAAAAGACAAAAATGGATGTCAGAAGAGACTCTGAAACTTTCTCTTGAGTGTAGAGAAGCTAAAACAAATGGAAGAAATGAGGAAGTAAAAAAGCTGAGCAGAAAATTTCAAAGGACAGCTCCAGAAGATAAAGTATTTATAATGAATCGTGCAAGGAGCTAGAGTTAGAAAAACAAAAAGGAAGAACACACTCAGCATTTCTCAAACTGAACCGAAGAAAAAATTCAAGCCTTAACTTCAAATATTGAAGGATTCTGTGGGCAAAATATTGAATGATGCAGAAGGCATCAAAAGAAGATGGAAGAAATACACAGATTTACTGTATCAAAAGAAACAGTCAATGTTCAACAATATCAAGAGGTAGCATATAATCAAGAATTGAAGGTACTGAGGAAGAAGTCTAAACTGCACTGAAGGCACTGGTGAAAAACAGGGCTCCAGGAATTGCGAGAATACAGATTGAAATCTTTCAACAAACTGATGAAGTACTGGAGACGATCACTCATCTATGTCAAGAAATTTGGTAGCTATCTGGCCAACCAACTGAAAGAGATTCATATTTGTGTCGATATAAAGAGGTGACCCAGAGGAATATGGAAACCATTTAATAATATCATTAATATCACATGCAAGTAGAATTTTGTTGAAGATCATTCAAAAACAAGTGCAACAGTAAATCGACAGGGAACTGCAGAGATTCAAGCCAGATTCAGAAGAGAAAGTGGAATATCGTTGCTTATGTCAAATGGATCATGGCTGAAAGTAAAGAATACCAAAAAGATGTTTACTTGTGCTTTATTGACTATGCTTTCAGACTCTAGATCATGACAAGCTATGGATAACTTTGTGAAGAACAGGTATTCCAGAACTTTCAATAATGGTCACGAGGAACCTGTACATAGGCCAAGAAGTAGTCATTCAAACAGAACAAGGAGAGACTGATTTAAAATCAGGAAACATGTGTACCAGGGTTGGATTCTTCTACCATACTTATCCAAATTGTATGTGAAGCAAATAATCCAAGAAGCTGTATTATATGAAGAAGAAAATAGCATCTGGATTGGAGAAAAATGCATTTAATAATCTGTGATGTACAGATGATACAATCTTGCTTACTGGAAGCCAAAAGGACTTAAAATACATATTGATGAAGATCAAAAACCACAGCCTTCAGCATGGGTTGTATCTCAATGTAAAATAAAACATAAATCCTCACAACTGGATCAATAAATAATAATCATGATAAATGTAGAAAAGAATGACATTGTCAACAACTTAATTTTGGATCCACAATCAACACTAATGGAAGCAGCAGTCAAAGCAAACAATGTATTGCACTAGGCAAATCTGCTGAACAAGACCTTTTTTAAAGTGTTCAAGAGCAAAGATATCAGTTTGAGGACTAAGGTGCATCGGATTTAAGCCATGGTATTTTTAATAGCCTGATATGCATCTGCAAGTTGCACAATGAATAAGGAAGACTGAAGAATTGATGCATTTGAATTATTGTCTTGGAGAGGAATATTGAAGGTACCATAGACTGCCAGTAGAACAAACTGGTCTGTGTTGGAAGAAGTATAACCAGAGTGCTCCTTAGAAGCCAGGATGGTGAGACTTTGTCTCTCATACTTCAGACTTGTTATCAAAAGGGACCAATCCCTGGAGAAGAACATCATGTTTGGTTAATTAGTTGTTGTTGTTAAGTGTTGCTGAGTCAGTTGCAACCCTGTATAGGGTTCCCGAGGAACAGCTGGTGAGCTTGAACCTCAGACCTTACAATTCAAACCAACTTGCAGTACAGCTCATTAACCCACAGCACCACACCAGGATTCCTGGTAAAGTAGTTGTTGTTGTTGTTGTCAGGTGCCATCGAGTCGGAACCAATTCATAGCGACCCCATGCACAACAGAACGAAACAATGTCCGATCCTGGGCCAACCTCACTACCGCTGCCACACTTAAGTCCATCAATGATGCCACCTGGCCAGTCATCTCGTTAGGGGTCTTCCTCTTTTTCTCTGACCCTCCACCTTACCCAGCATGACTTCCTTCTCCAGCAACTGCTTCCTCCAGACAATATGTCCAAAGTAGGAGAGACGAAGCTTAGCCATCCTGGCCTCCAAGGAGCACTCTGGCTGCACTT
>NW_006408656.1:7633616-7639635 GCF_000296735.1 Chrysochloris asiatica
TTTCTGTATTACCTTTAGCAAAACTTTACTCACTTTAGATATCAAAGAGATTGTAAAGTAGAGGGTCAGTCAAAAATAGGAAGACCCCGAACGAGATGGATTGGCATGGGCAGCAGATGTATAAATAACAATTGTGAGGATGGCTTAGGACTTGGCAGTGTTTTGATCTGTTGTGCACACGGAACTGACTCAATGACATCTAAGAACAAGAAAAGGATGTGAAGCTAAATAGCACCTGCCCCAAACAACTCTTTAGTGGCTGACAGTGGCCCCAGGGATGAAACGGGGAGGTAGGGGCTCCATCTGTGTGGTTAATTGAGGAAACTTTAAGTACTAATAACTTTGGAAGATGCTTCAGCATCTGAACCTCTCCTGTTTCCTAGTGTCATTCTAGTGACTGAGCAGTTGCCTGACCTGTTGGGAGGAACCGTTTTATTTCAAGTCTGTGGCAGTTAGCTTCAAAGAAGATGTGTAATTAGTGCTCATAAAGATGAGATCCTGGTACCAAGAAGGCAATAATTGCATCATAGACTGTGAGAGCCCTTGGAAACTGTGAGAATATCATTGGTTCCAAGAAAAGATTATCTTATTTACCCTCAAATCAGCCTAATGTGGAGCCATATGAATCATGATGAGACCTCTTAAATGACAAATAGAGAATTGCCTTTGACATATCTTTGACCTTTAAAAAATATTTTTATGATTCTATTATATCTAAAATATTAACATTTCACCATGCAGCCATTATACACTTATTTATATGTTAATTTTTAATACTAAGTCTTCAAAATGTAATGTATATTTTATATTTGCAACTTATCTCAATTTGAACCAGCCACATTTCAGCGTTCATTAGCCTCATGTGCATACACTTTTATGGCAAATCAAAAAATATTTCTCAAATTTCTTCCATACATATCCAGCATGCTTGTAGCTACTATAGGGCAATAGGGAGAAGTAGATGAAATAATCCAGAGGTGGTTTGAAACAACTTCCCATTCAGCAAATATACTAAAGTTGAGGAGAAAAAGAGACTCCATATACTAGGTAGCAAACAGTCATGTAAACTTCAGAAAAGGGAAAAATCTTTATGGGCTCAATTGGGCATGAAAGACTTTCTGAAGGATGAGGGACTTGAGCTGTCCCTGAAAGAGAAGGTAGTATGTGTAATGATAGACAAGAGAAGCATTCGCTATGAGCCTGAAGGAAGGAACCCCATGGAAAAGACACTCAGGAATGGGTGTGTTCTTCATTGAGGACAGAGGAAACTGGTCTAGAATAGAAATGTCATTCTAGGTATTAGTAAGAAATAATAACAGTTGTTTTCCTTGCCATCTAACTAGATTCTTGATGGAATATTTACAAGTAAAAAGAAAACCATAAGGGACCATCAAGAGAAGAGTGGAGAGCAGGACCCTACCCAGAGAAGCAGTGACGCCAGAGATGGAGGCAGAGACGATGACGTGGAGAGATGGAGCAGCTGGGGAGACTTTAGACTCAGAGAGGGAGAGGGGCTGTGTGCTGATGACCGGGGGCGGGGGCAGCCTTGCAGGGTATACCCTTTGGTTAGTTGATGATGCATGGAGGGGATTGTAACCATGACAATGAAATGATACATGATAGGATGAATGTAAAGCTAATGTTCTCCCATGTAAACTATCACATAATTCACAATAAAACATTAAAAAAAAAAATAGAATATACACATATAAAGTAATAAAGTCTCAAAGAGTGAAAAATTGAAGAATATCAGTATTTTGCTATTGTTAAGGCCATCGAGCTGGTTCCGACTCATAGAGACCCTGTATAAGGTTCCCAAGGAACAGCTGGTGGATTTGAATTGCTGACCTTTTGGTTCACAGTCTAGTGCTTATCTTACAGCACCACACCAGGTGTCCATAACTATCAATATAAGTGTATGATTTAGTCATATCAAAGAATCACTAAAAGGTTAAAATAGCTCATTGTTGGGGGTGGGAAATGGTGGTGCAGAAAATAATTGCTCTGTATTTGATGTTTTTAACCATTAAGGAGCCTGGTGGTGTAATGGATTAAGTGTTGGGTTGCTAACTGAAAGGTGGATGGTTCGAACCCATCAACTGCTCTGTGGGTGACCGATGAGGCAGTCAGCTTTTATAAAGATGTACAGCCTCAGAGACACTGTGGAGCAATTCTACTCTGTCCTATAAAGTCACTAGGAGTTGGAATCAACTCAACAGCAGTGGGCTTGATTTTTACTTTTTTTAAAACAACTAATTTTAAATTATTAGATTTAAATATTAAATTAAGCAGTGTCTTTCTAAAAATAATTGCCTTATTCACATATCTCACTCCCCACCCTACTTCCCCACCCACCTAGTTTTTCCAAAATTACTATCATAGATTGAATTGTGTTCCCCAAAAATATGTATGTAGACAGATTGCATTAGGCAAATCTGCTGCAAAAGACCTTTAAAGTGTTAAAGAGAGAATATGTCACTTTGAGAACTAAGGTATACCTAACCCAAGTCATGGTATTTTCAATCGTCTTGTATGTATGTATGTAGGAGTCCCAGTGTGGCGCTGCGGGTTAATGCACTTGACCATAAGGTCAGTGTGAACTGCAAGGTTGGCGGTTCACACCCACCAGACACTCTTCGGAAACCCTACACAGGGTCACCATGGGTCAAAAACAACTCGATGGCACTTAACAACAACATATGCATGTAAAAGTTGGACAGGGAATAAGGAAGACCAAAGAAGAATCGATACATTTAAATTATGGTGCTGGCAAAGAATATTAAAAGCACCATGGACTGCCAGAAGAACAAACTCATCCATCTTGGAAGAAATACAGCCAGAATGCTCTTTAGAAACAACGATGGTAAGATTTCATCTCTCGTACTTTGGACATGTTGTTAGGGGGCACCAGTTCCTGGAGAAAGATACCATGCTTTCAAAAGTGGAAGATCAGCAAAAAATAGGGAGACCCCCAACAAGATGGACTCACACTGGCAGCAACAATGGACTCAAACATAACAATTGTGAAAATGACTCAGCCCAGACAGTGTTTCATGCTGTTGTGCATAGGATGGCTGTGAGTTGGAACTGACTTGAAGGTGCCTAAAAACAACAACAAAATATGTATCAATTTGAATGGGTCATGAGTCTAAGTGGTTTGGCAGTTATGTGGTGATTCCTCATTATGTGATCTGATTTGATCAGTCATTAAGAGGATTAAGGGTAGGCTGCAATACCCTGACCTGATATAAGTGAGTTTCCCAGAGGTGTGGCCCACAACATCTTTTATCTTACAAAGATTAAAGGAGAGAAAAATGAGCAGAAAAAGACAGATCTACTACCACCAATGAACTATGCAAAGATCTGCAGTTAAAAAACCAAAAGAATACGCTCAGCATTTCTCAAGCTGAGAGAACTGAAGAAAACATTTAAGCCTTGACTTGTAATATTGAAGGATTCTACCAGCAAAATATTGAATGACAGCTGGAAACATCAAAAGAAGATGGAAGAAAGTCACTATACCAAAAAGAATTGGTCAATTTTCAATAATTTCAAGAGGTACCATGTGATCAAAAACCAATACCAAAGGAAGAAGTCCAAGCAGCAATGAAGGCATTGGTGAAAAACAAGCCTCCAGGAATTGACTAAACAAAAATGAAAATCTTTCAGCAAACTCATACATCACTGGAGGCTCTCACTGATTTATGCCAAGAAATTTGAAAGGCAGCTACCTGGCCAACCAATTGGAAGAGATCCATGTCTGTGCCCATTCCAAAGAAAGGTGACCCAATGCAATGCTGAACTCTTCAAACAATATCATTAATATAACATGCAAATAAAATATTCTGATGATAATTTTTAAATGATTGCAACAGCACATCGACAGGGAGCTGCCAGAAATCCAAGCCAGGTTCAGAAAGGACACAGAACTAGGAATATAATTTCTGATGTCATATGGGTCTTGGCAGAGAATACCACAAAGATGTTTATTTGTGCTTTATTGACTATGCAAAGGCATTTGACTGGATAATAACAAACTATGGATAACATTGTGAAGAATGGGTATTCCAGAACACTTCCTTGTGCTCATAAGGAACCTGCATATAGACCAAGAGACAGTTGTTTGAACAGAGCAAGGGGATACTGAATGGTTTGAAATCAGAAAAGGTGTGCACCAGTCTCACCTTAGTCCTCAAAATGACATCTTTGCTCTTCAACACTTTAAAGAAATCTTGTGCACAGATTTACCTAATGCAATACATCATATGATCTCGACTGCTGCTCCCATGAGTGTTGATAGTGAATCCAAGCAAAATGAAGTCTTTGACAACTTCAGTCTTTCCTGCATTTATCATGATGTTATTTATTGATCCAGTGGTGAGGAATTTTTTTTTTCTTTACATTATAGAGATGCAAATCAAAACAACGAGTTATTATCTCACACTAGCATTAACAGCAAAGCTGGGGGGGGTGGAGAGAAATGCTGGCAAGAGTGTGGAAAGGAAAGGGACCCTCCTGCATTGCTGATGGGACTGTAAAATGGTTCAACCACTGTAGAAAACAGTGTGGTGCTTTCTTAGAAAGTTGGAAATAGAAATACCATATGACACAACAATCTCTCTACTTGGTATATATCCACAAGAAATAAGAGCCGGGAATAGAGTAGATATATGCATACTGATGTTCATTGTAGCACTGTTCATAATGGTAAAAAGGTGGAAACAGCCTAAACGCCCAGTAATGGAAGAATGGATAAACAAACTTTGCTACATATATACAATGGAGACTGTGCAATGTTAAAGAGTAATGATGAATCTGGGAAACACCTCATAGCATGGATGAACATGGAGGACGTTATTTATGCCAAGTGAAATTAGTCAATAGCAAACGGGCAAATACTCTATCGGAACAGATTGTAAAAATTCAAGAAAAGGTTTTCATACTAAAAGAAACATTCTTTGACAGTTACCAGTAGTGGTAGGGAAGGGAGAGTCATTCACTTGTTAGAAGGTTATTGTTGTTGTTAAGTGCTGTGGAATCAGTTCCAACTCACAGTGACCCTATAAAGGATTTCCAAAGAGTATTTGGTGAATTTGAACCTCCAAACTTGCAGTTCAAACCAACTTTGAAGTCCAGGCTTACATGTTAATTCAGGTGATGAGGAGGGCAATATACAAGATGAGGGAGGTTGGCAGAAGCGTAGTGAAGACAGGTGAAGGCACAGGGAGGTATACAAGGGCTAAAGAGGATAGAGGTAAATAGTGTTATATACACAACCTTAGAATAACACTGTTCTGTGGGTGGAGACACAGACAGAGCATATGCTGAATGGGTATGGAAGGAAGAGTGGGGTACATATATAGATCATAGATATACAAGAGTTTGAAAAAAGATATTGGTATATGAGTATTTACCTTTCCTACAAACACAAATATGAATGTACTGGAGCATACAGCGAGCAAAATGATGAAAACTTCTTAGATAGTATCAAATATCTTAAGGCAATGAGTTGTTGGGCCTAAGGGCTGAGGACCATAGTCTCAAGGGGCACCATGGTCAATTGGCATAACGTAGTCCACAAAGACAGTGTTCTACATTCTACTCTGGTGAGTAGCAGCTGGGATCTTCAAAGCTTGTGAGCGGTCACCTACGATGCAGCTATTGGTCTCTCCATTTGCAGAAGAAAGAATAGTGATGAGAATTGAAGATGCTTGGGATCAATTATTCCAGTGGATTAATGGAACATGTGAATATCAGTCTCCATGACTCTGAGATCATAAGAACTAGATGGTGCCCGTATACTACTACCAACTGCTCTGAGAGAGATCACATTAAGATGACATAACTCAGCTGTGGATGTTAGCAGAGTTGATGTAATAGTGAAAATTTGAAACTCTAGCACGAGCTTAAAATGAGCCATCTCTGACCTGGTTGGCCAGCAGTGTGGCAAGACCTGGGGACTCTTGGGCCCAGAGTCAGTGACATAGCCACAGAGGACTAGAATGGAGAGTGAAGTGTC
>NW_006408656.1:7640495-7644993 GCF_000296735.1 Chrysochloris asiatica
AAAAAAAAAAAAATGAGCCATCTCTGAAGCAGGAAGTGGGGTATTCACTACCATCAAAGAAGAAGACCCAGGAGGGGAGCATGTCCTTTGGGCCCCATATATCTCTGTGCATTGAACCTCGACCCTGGAGGAGTGCCAGAGGAGCAGAAGCAACAGAACCAAGAACCAGAGCACAAGACAGAGCAGTGGACTTTGCAGCCCACAGAACAAGTAAAGCTGAGTGACTTTGAAAGGGAAGCTCGCTTGGACCCACAGAGCTCGAGCTGAGTGCCTTCAGGTTGAGGCTTATGGTGGAGTGGTGCGTCCTGTGGGCATTTATCAATTGACTGGAACAAATGTGCTCTGAACACTTCTGATCCTGTATTATAACCTGCTAACTTCCCTAATAAACCTGTAACTATGAGTCTCTGTGGACATTGCAATGAATTATCAAACCTAGTAGAAAAGCAGAGTGTTGTGGGAGGAATTATTTACTTATTTATTTATTTGCAACTATGGACTGATAGAAGAACCAGCAAATCTGCATCTGCCTTGGAAGAAGTGCAGCTAGAATGCTCCTTAGAAGCAAGGATGGTGAAACTCTGTCTCTCATACATTGGACATATTATCAGGAGGGAACAGTTCCTGGAGAAGGACACCATGCTTGGAAAAGTAGAGAGTGAGCAAAAAAGAGGAAGACCCCACTCACCCAGCAAGATGGTTTGACACAGTAGCATCAACAATGGGCACAAACATAACTATTGTGAGGATGGCTGAGGCTTCAGCATCTGTTATGCATAGGGTACCTATGAGTCAAAAGCAACTCAAAGGCACCAAACAACAACTACTATCAAGAAAGAAAAACTGGGAGTGGAATTCGTCCTTTGAACCTGGGGTCCCTGCACTGTGAAGTTCCTGGCTTCAGGTAAAGACTGATGCCAAGACACATGGATCCCAGGCTTGCAGACAATACCCATCGGACCTAGCCTGGATCGCTTGCTAACCAAAATTTGACCAGATGAAAATAAAGAAGTATGATACAAGGAACAAGTGTAAATTGCTACAACCTCATCAACTGGACCTTTGATTATGGATGAGGCCGCTCCAAATTCCAGCCAAAAAGGAAAGGATTCTCCATATCAAGGATAAAGTATATCCCCTCAGTACACTGGGCTGATGGGGATGAGCAACTTAGACTTCGGCTAACATAATTGGGGGGCTATAAAGGCATGAAGTGGCTGGCTTACAAGCTTTCATGAGGGTGCTTAGTGTCAGAATGTGCGGAATAAGACAGAAACCCAATTGAATAATTTCCCTCCTGTCCAGATGGGTCTGGTAATGAGGGGGATAAGACTTTATGATACAAAGACCAGCAGGAAAAATAAAAACCTGCAGCGTGGTTAGCTACTACAAGGACAAGCAAGTTGTTTGCCAGAAAGCCATCAAGGCAAGCAATCAAGTCCCTTCAGGACAAACCCCGCCCCCCTTCAAGACTGAAACTCAAAGAAAACACACAAGCAGGCATGTAAGTTTACCTGTGACCATGTTGATCTCCTGATGAGTGGAAGAGGGGGAAAAGCAGCAATGAAGATATGGGCTGAGTTTGAACACATTCCATAGACCCCCAAGGACCTGAAGATGAGGGAGAGAAGAGGAATGGCTGGTTGGTCAAAAGTATGGTGAGACCTGGGGACTCTTGAGTCCATGGACAAGGACATAGCTATGGAGGGCTAGAGCTGAGAGTGAAACGTCCAGCTGTTATGAAGTGAGGAGAAATGCAGAAGAACGCCTAAACTTGCAGATAGTACCCATTTGACCTATCTTCGATGGCTTGGTGATCACAACTCAACAAGAAGAAGATTAAAAAAAAAAAAAAATCTGATTAAGGAAATGAGGGTAGTTTGGTAAACTTGACCTATATTTATGGATATAGTAGCTCAAAATACCAACTGAGAGGGAAGGAGTCTTCATGCCAAGGATCAGTCTTATCTTCTCTGTACACAGAGTTGATAGGGATGGGCAACTTAGACATTGGCTACCTAAAATGGGAGAGAGGGGGACTATAAAGGCACAAAGTGACTGGCTTACAAGTTTTCAAGAGGGAGTTTAGTTTCAGAGTGTGCAGGGGAAGGTAAAAATCCCCATTGGACAGTTTTCATCTTGTCTAGACAAGTCTGGGAAAGGAGATGGGAATAAGATTCTTAGGATTCAATAGTGAGTAATTGTTATCATGCCTAATTGTGATTGTCACAACTATAAAGGTAGAAGCTTTGTAACATCAAGGGGAAGTAGTTAATCTTACAGTCCAGGAACAGAGGACCCTATGACCATCAAGGGAGAAGAGCATGAGGCTAATGTGGGACCCTATCCAGAGAAGCAGTGACCCTAGAAATGGAGACAGAGATAATGACATGGAGAGATAGAGCAGCTGAAGACTCTAGACTCCTGGAAAAAGAAACGCTGTGTGCTGGTGGCCAAGAGGCAGACTTGCAGAATGTGCCCTTTGATTGTTTAAATGATTATATATTCCTGAGTGTTTCTGTGTACTTCTAAAACAAATTTTATAAAAACAACAACAGAATAGAAGCAAATACTGTTGAATGATGATGTACAGAGGGGATTGTAATCATTGCAATGAAATGAAATACTATAGGATAAGTATAAAACCGATGTTCTTCCATGTAAACTATCACTCAAGTCTCAATAAAAACTTAAAAAAAAAAAAAGACTTTATGATACAATTGCAAGTAATTGTTTTCAGCTCTAAAGGCGATTGTCACAACTGTAAATGTAGACGAGGTGCAACTAAAAGGGGAGCAGTTAATCTGTCCTCTCAGGAGCAGGAGACCCTAAGAACATGAAGAGGGAAGAACATGAGAGGAGCAAGGGATCCTTACCAGAAAAGCAGCGGCAACAGAGAAGGTGGTGGAGGTGCTGGCATAGAGAGACAGAGCAGCAGTGGACTGCAGGCCCATGGACTGAGAAAGGCAGTGTGCCTGCAGACAAGAGGATGGCGTGCAAAGTGTGCCTATTGGACATTTAAACAAATATATGTTTTCAATGTGGTATGTGTGCATCTAAAAAAAAAAAAGTAAATGGACGATATTGTAATCATTACAATGATCTGCTGAATGTAAAAATGGTGATCTGTCCTATAAGCCTCACTCACCCAATACACAATAGATAGAAGCTTTTAAAAAGTAGAAAGTAATAGGAAAAGTAATGTGGGGACGTTATTGGAAATTCTCCAAGTCATTGATCAAAGGTAATAAAAAAAACTAGTGGAGAAAAAAAAGACACATGGAGATCTCTAAGGAATGCTGAGCCTACACATGCTGAAAGAAGCCAAGGACCTTTCTCTAGAGCCAGTGCTACAAATTCAAAATTCTAGCCTCCTAAGGAGCTCTGGTAGCATAGTAGTTATGAATTGGGCTGTGTATGGCAAGGTCAGCAGTTGAAAACTACCAGCTGTTCCATGGGAGAAAGATGAAGCTCTCTGCTCCCGTGAAGATTTACAGCCTCAGAAACCCTGTACAGGATCGCTATGAGTCGGAACCAACTCCACAACACATAACCACCACCACCAAACTGAGAGAGAATACATTTTGTTTGTTAACGTCATCCATGTGGTATTTGTTACAGCAGCACTAGAGAACTAAGACAGTTACCAATGACATATAGCTAAAAACAGCACAGATGCCTAAGTCCTGATCCAACTTGACATCAGCAACATTGGGAGGACGCCAGCTCTGGCAACAGCACTCATCCAGTTTTCTTCCTTTGGTTACCACCTATGTTCTAAAGATTCAAAGATCTCTTATCTCTAGCCCAGATCTCTCTCTCAAACATCAGAATTATTTAGCCAACAATCCACTTCACTGCTTCCCAACCTTTTGCACATCATAAAACACATAGAAAACTGTTGTTTTCATGACAATCCTGAGAAACAGACTGATTGCTCTCTGTAAGAAAGAGCTTATGCCCTGACAGTTGAAAGATTCCACAAGAAGCATATCTATAGCCTTTTCCTGAAGCACAATTTTTGGGAATCCCTGGTAGCATAGTGGATCGAGTAGAAATTGAACTGCTAACCACAAGGTTAGTAGTTTGACTCTACCAGCTGCTCTGAGGGAGAAAGATGAGGCTTTCTGCTCCCATAAAGATTTACAGCCTCTTGGATAGACATATTTGGAAGTGAGCACATCCTCTCCCAAACCTGCTCTTCCTCCAGTGTTTTCTACCATCTGTAAAGCCCCCAGTCCAGAGGTCTTGACTTAGCTCTCCTTCCCTCTCCTTCCAATTCCAAGAACTGTTAACTCTGCTAGTATTTGTGTCTTGGAGCCATTTCTCCATCACCACTATAACTTTCCTAGTTCAGATCACATAATTTCTCATTTTCTCCCTCAATTAATGCAGCACCTTCAGTCTTATGCTCTGTTACCCACACTGTAATGATTATGATCTTTCTAAAATACAAATATGATTATGCCACTGCTTTTTTTTTTTTTTTTTTTTTTAA
>NW_006408656.1:7647071-7647682 GCF_000296735.1 Chrysochloris asiatica
TGCCTAAGATATCAATGTTTATGCATTCCATTTCATTTTTGACAACTTCCAATTTTCCCAGTTTCATATTTCATACATTCCATGTTCTAATTTTCAATGGATGTTTACAGCTCTTTCTCTCCATTTTGAGTTGTGCCCCATCAGCAAATAAAGGTCTCACAGGCTTTTCTCCCGTGGGCTTCATTCCATTCGCATCATCATAGTTAACTCTACTTTGAGGAGGCCGCTCTTCCCCAGTCGCATTTTGAGTGCCTTCCAACCTGAGGGGCTCATTTCCCAGCACTGTATCTGACAGTGTTTCTCTGCAATTCATAAGGTTTTCAATAAATATTCGGAAGTAGTTCGTCACTCCTTCTTCCTAGTCTGTCTTCGTCTGGAAGCTCATCTGAAACCTGTCCACCATGAGTGATCCTACTGGTATTTAAAATACCGGTGGCATAGCTTTCAGAATCTCTGAAAGCAGAGAATAACAGAAAAATGTTTACCTGTGCTTTATTGACTACACCAAGGCTTTCAATTGTGTGGATTATGACAAGCTATGGACAACATTGCAAAGTATGAGTATTCCAGAACACTTAATTGTGCTCATGAGGAATCTGTACCTGGACCAA
>NW_006408656.1:7648267-7693089 GCF_000296735.1 Chrysochloris asiatica
TTGAGTTATGGTGTTGGAGGAGAATATTGAAAGTGCCATGGCCTGCAAAAAGAACCAATAGATCCTGTTTGGAAGAAGTGCAGGCAGAGTGCTCCTTGGAGGCCAGAATGGCCAAACTTCGTCTCTCATACTTCAGACATATTGTCAGGAGGGACCAGTCGCTGGAGAAGGATATCATGTTTGGTAAGGTGGACGGTCAGAGAAAAAAAGGAAGACCCCCAACAAGATGGATTGGCCAAGTGTCAGCATCGATGGACTCAACAGTGGCAATGGTAGTGAGGTTGGCCCAGGATCGGGCAGTGTTTTATTCTGCTACACATAAGGTCGCTATGAGTCGGTACCGACTCGATAGCACCTAACAACAACAAACCTCCATGAGTATTGGTCAAGTTCATCAAATTGTAGCACTTTACCCTTGTTTCCTTTATCAAAAGTTGTTTTGTTTTGTTTTGTTTTTAATCTTCCTCTAGTCAAGTTCTGATTATCAAGCCATCAAGGCTAGATCAAATGGGCACGATCTGCAAGTTTGGGTGTTCTTATGTGTCTCCCCTCACTTCATATCAGCTGGATGCTTCACTCTCAGCTCTAGCCCTCTGTGGCTATGTCCTTGTCCATGGGCTCAGGTGTCCCCAGGTCTCACCATACTTTGGACCAACCAGACCTTCCTCTTCTCTCATCTTCAGGTCAACGGGAGTCTTTGGAATGTGATTGAACTCAGGCCATATCTTCATTGCTGCCTTTCTCCCTCTTCCTCTCACCAGTAGGTCAATGTGTTTGCCAGCAAGCTTACATGCCTGCTCATGTGTTCCCTTTGAGTTTAAGTCTTTGAGGGGGCTTTGGGACTTGATTGCTTGCCTTGATGGCTTCCTGATGCACAACTTGCTTATTCTTGTAGTAGCCAGTCATACTGCCATCTTTTGTTTTGGGTTTTTCCTGCTGATTTTTCTTTGAAGAAGTATCTTCTGTTGCACTAGCTACCACTGCCTCTCTTAAAAGTCTTAATGTTAAGATAAAGCATGACTTTCCCACTGCTTACCTTTCCAATATCATTGCTTATCAAACCCTATATTGAACTTTATATTGTTGTTGCTAAGTGCCATCGAGTCATAGCAATCCTGTATAGGGTTCCTGAGGAGCAGCTGGTAGATTTGAACCACCAACCTGTGGTTAGCAGTCCAGAGCTTATCCTACAGCACCACACCAGGACTCAGTGCCTGGCATATAATAAGGTTTAATTAAAAGTGGGGAGTCCTGGTGTGGTGCTGTGAGTTAATGCACTGGATTGCAAAGCCAGTTTGAACTGCAAGGTTGGTGGTTCAAGCTCACCAGCTGCTCCTGGAAACCTTATACAGGGTCACTATGGGTTGGAACCAACTCGATGACGCTTTATAACAACAACAAATAAGAGTGAGTGATGAAGAAGAAGCCATCATATCTATGTCAGGTAGGTTTCAAAGCATATATTAGCCATGCTGTCAGATCCCAAGGAACATGACTGTCTCATGTGGGATTAAGTTTCAATAGCAAAAATCTGAAGTGCCTTGGTGGTACGGTAGTTAAAGTGCTCAACTGCTAACCAAAAGGTCCATGGTTCGAACAGCATATGAACCAAAAACATCTGACTATCCTAAGTCCCTTTCTTCCTTTTATTGAGCAGGAAAGAGATTAAGAATACACTCAGAGTCAGGAAAATAACCAGGTTGTTAAAATGTTTTGAGAGGCCAGGTACCAACTTGACTCTAAAGTGGGGTCAGTGTATACATTGGGTTACAACCAATGTAACCCAGTGACTAAATGTCTGCAGTGACAAGCTCTCAGGAATGAAGATGCCCTAACATGAATCCTGAAGCAGGGAATCCCATTCAAAGCACTGATGTGAATTGTGAGGGGGTGGTTCTCTGTGATGCCATCTACCAGTCAGTCATCAGCTCTAGATGCACAGTTAGATCACGCCACCAAACTGGTTTGTTACCAACAGCTCGCAACAACCAGAGATCCAAGAGGCCTGGTTTGTTGTGTAACATAGTCAACTTGAGGCAAGAACAATCTATAATTGTTGTTGTTGTTAAGTGCCATCAAGTTGATCCAGACCCATAGCAATCCTGTATAGGGTTTCTGAGGAGCATCTGGTGAGCTTGAACCTCTGACCTTGCAGTTCAAACTGACTTTACAGTCCCGTGCATTAATCCACAGCACCACTGATATACATATGACAGGAATCCTTATGTGGCACTACAGGATAATGCACTGGACCACAAGGTCAGTTTGAACCACAAGGTCGGTAGTTTAAACCTACCAGCTGCTCCTCGGAAAATCTACAAGGGTTACTAAGTCAAAACTGACTTAACAGCACTGAACAATAGCAACATACATATAACAAAGGTGGAAAGCCAACTTGAGGATTTCTGTATAATTTTCAACAATTAGAGTGAATGATACCACTCTAATCTAAAGAAAACTTGAGAATCAAGGACCATGGAGCAATGGTAGTTGCACATTTTTCAGCTCTTGTCAGAGGATGAAGGTCTGAGAAGCATAGAGAATCTGCCAAAACTGGAATGCTTAAATTCTCAAGTGTACAACAGCCTTAGATTAAAGAGGATAGATACTTGCTCTGACAAGTACAGATGTTCTAACTGTGTTTACTAAATGGGTAAACATCTGGATGTTTTATTTACTTTCAGAATTTCAGTTATTTGGAAATACCCAAAAATAGAAATGGCACTCTGTAAGGTTTTCCATCCCACGGTATTTTAATGCAACAGATACAGAGTTTTACTAGACTCTTAAGCACTTTGAGGAAAGGACTATGTCTAATTTTTGTTGTAATCTGAGAATTATCTCACTAGTCCTATAAATGTTGGATACTAAAATAAATAACCAATCAATACTGCACTATTCCAAAAATGCCACTATCTCTCATCAAATTAGGTGAGAGAGAGAAATACATGTTTACAAAAAGACTTGCTAAAGCAGCTTTACTTTTAAGAGCTAAAACCTAAATATCCAAGTATCCATCAACTGAAGAATGGATAAATTGTAATACAGTCATATACTAGAATAGTCCACAATAAAAAGTAACTACTGATACATACAGATTGAGGGAGCTCTGGTAGCATAGTGGTTATAAGTTGGGCTGCTATTCTCAAAGTCAGCAGTTCGAAACTACCAGTGGTTCCATGGGAGAAAGATGAGGCTGCTTTCCACGGCACATAACCACCACCACACATAGATGGATCTCAAAAACATTACTAAGCTAAAGAAGCCAGATACAAAAGGCTACATACTGTCATGATTCTACTTCTGTGAAATCCAAGAACAGAGTTCCTGGGGGAGGCCCTAGTGGCTGCAGAGGAATGGGCTATAAAGAGGCAGGAGAGAATTTTCTGAAGTGATGGGAATGTATCTTGTTTCAGGGGAGCTGGTTACATAGACATATATTACTATTGAAATTCATCAAACAGAACACAAGATCTGTGCATTTTACTGTATGTTAAGGATAAATAAAAAAATTTTTTCTAAAAAGCAAAAAGGTGGGGACAAACATCATGACATTTTTTTATGCTGCCCTCAGACACTATTTTTACCAAGCTATGCTCAAGGTCCCAAATGACATCTTTATCACCTATCATGTCAAATCCATATCTTCATTCTGATCTGTATACAAAACCTCCTTCATGAACTTCTCCCACTCTCCCAAGGTGATGTGCTCACTGTTCATACAGATGATTTGCTCTTTCCTACTTAGTTTCTCCTGGTGTGATGCTGTGGGTTAATAGGCCAGACTGCAAAGCCCTTTTAACTACCAGGTAGGTGTTTCAAGTTCACCAGCTGCTCCTTGGAAACCCTATTATAGGGTCACCATGGGTCAGAACCGACTCAACAGCACTTAACAACAAACCTAATCTCCTTGTTTCCTAGCCCTGTCTGCATCCTACTTAAATTTCTCTCTGCCCTTGAAATCACATTTAAATAAGAAGCCTACATCAGAGATGAGCCCTAGGCTAATCCTAGCCAATCTAACTAAGCACCTCTCGCTCCCCCGTTTTTATGTTCGTTTATTGGACTAATATGTTGGTGTAAGTCAAGATCCTCTTACAGAAACAATTTTAATAAAATGCACAGACTGTGCTCAGGGGTCCCTTTGCTTTTCTCTGCAGAACCTAACCCAAAACCTGCATTTCCGGACCATGCAGAATAATGAAGTTTGTGGGGATTATATGGTATCCAGACAAGGACAAATATTTAACCAAGGAGCAATGAAAATGCTTTTGAAAGGAGTTCTGAAGCTCTGCAGGGGCCTGAGTGGACTGTTTGCTTTTCCTCTTTAAGCACGTGGTTCGACAGAGAAGGAACTTGTCTTCTCTGAGATAGCAAGTGGCTGAGAACACAGCTGTAGCCCTTTTTTTGCCCAAGCTTCCCTCCTAAATCAGCGAGGAAATGGCCAGCTCTGCTCAGAAGTGCGGAGCCTGTTCCTAGTGACCAGTTTTCCCGATTACTGGGAGGACCCGATCCTAAAGGAGGGAAGGGGGTGGGGGGCAGCAGAATCATTTAAAGTCAAGAAGGTGCTCAAGCCTTTTCTCATAGATTTACACCCAACACATATGAAGGATGGCGAATTACAAACAACACTTAACAACCACATATACACGTGCACGCCCAGCCTCACATAAACGGATGCGCATGCCCGTGGGCCCGCGCACGCAGGTACTTAGTTTTCTCTGTTCTAGACAACGTTTCGCAGGTGGGTCCAGCCTGGCGGCGTTTAGCCTGCTACTGGGGGAGGTTTGCTAGGCCAACCCCAACCAAGACAGAGGGTTTGTGTGTATGGGGGGAGGGGAAGGCTCTCCCTGCAGGGCGGAAGCCGCGCGCGCCGACCGGGCGGACTTCGCTCTCGTCCTGGGAACATCTGGAGGGGGCTGGGAGGGGCGCGCATCCAGAGTAAACGTGGATTGGCCGCGCGGGAGAAGGGAGGCGGGGTCTGTATGAGGGGCGGGGCTCACTGGCCCCTTTAAAGCCTTGACATCAAGAGGCGGCCCCAGTACCCCCCCTTTCTCTGCCCCCCGCCCCCGAGCAGCGGCCATGGACCCGGCGGATCCGGCCTGCCCTGGCCTTTCTTGGCACCTGATTTCCGTGAGTTAAGGGCCTACTTGTAATGTAAAGGGCGGTGGGTGGGGGTGTCCTCATTGCTCTGGGGCGTGGAGGGGGGGCGGAGGGGTAAGGCTCTCGTGGTTGCCTTGGACCGAAGGGGGCGGCGTGGCTTTCTGCCCGGACCTTGCTGCCTGCCCCTCCCGCCCGCCGCACTCTCCCTTGGGGGTCCGGCTGCGACTCTGCCCACCCCCGCCCTGCCCCCTCCCGGCCCCCCTCCCCGCCATCCTCGCGCACACTCCGTGGCCCCGGAAGGGAAACTTTCGGGAGAAGGGGATGTTCCGGGGACTCATCTCCCTCCCTCGTTTAAAGCGCTGACCTTGCCCTAGCTGAGCACCCCACCCCATCCGCATCCCTCTGTCCGGGAACCCAGTTTAGCGGTGCTGGTAGAGGTGGGGGCTCTCCCAAAAGCGCAGGCGCGGAGACGAGTTAGGGCTCCTCTTCATACTCCCTCCAGCCTCAGTAGCCTGGGGCGGTAGGGAGTGGGGGAGGCGGGGAGAGACCAGGGTCTAGCTGAACCACCACTCGGAGGCTTTGAGGGGCTGCGGGAAGGAGGAGGGGAGCCCAGCCGACTGAACGCTGGGGAGAGGCAGCGGGAGGGGAAGGGCTGGGCAGGGAGTGGGGCTAGGGCAGCTCCTGCAGTAAAGGCTCTCTGGGTTCTGGCTGCGGTGCTGGAAGAATGCAGAGAATTCATCTGTGCCCGACACTCCTCTGGCCTGACCGGACTAGGAAAACGGTCCTCCAGATCCTGTTCGTCCTCTCTTTATCTCAGGCCCAAGACCCAGCTGTTTTTCCAGCCTTGGCACTGCCCGAGGACACAGAGGGCCATCACCTCCTACTTGACCTGCCTTCGCAGTGTCTTATCCCTGGCTCAGCTGAATCCATCCAGTTTGCCCAGAGGCTCCTTAAGGAGTACCTGCCTTCCCGAGGAGCACAGGGTCTTGAACTGAGGAGTCCAAGACCCAGGCAACCCCGCTTATTCTCCTCCGGCCACTTCCCTACTCCCAAGGGTATCTGCTTAAGAACAATTGTCAGACTGAGGTGGTGGTTGGAGGCAGAAGCCTGGGACTGGGATGGTCCTGGGGATTGTAAACAGGGGGTCAGTGTCTAACCATTCTGTGGTCAGTGTTTTGGGAAAACTTAACCTGGCCCACTTGGTTTGTTGCAGACCCTCTCAAAGCAAACATTATGCCAGCTGGCTCCCTGAGACCTTAGTCTGACAGGAAGGAGAGTATCAAAATTTGCCTCTCAAATTCAGTCCTTGTCTTCCTAAGAACAACCTGGGGTTAGTGGGTTTCCTACCCCAGAGAAGCCATGTGAATTCCTATCTGGAGAGAAATTCCCACGTAACTTGAATTTTGTTTTCAAATGCATGGTCTGTGCATGAGGTGGTTTCGGCCCTCCAGCATTTTTCTCTGGCTCAGACCTTCTGGGATAGGGAACCAGAAGGGGCAGATGGCTTGGACTGCAGGGAAGAAGGCTCTTCTACCATATGAAAATCAAACCAAATCCACTGCCATCAAGTCACGGCAAACTCATAGCAACCCTATAGGATTTCTGAGACTGTAAATCTTTACAGGAGCAGACAGCCTCATCTTCCTTGCTCAGAATGGCTGATGGGTTTGAACTACCAACCTTGCAGTTAGCAATGCCAACACCTAACCCACAATACCATAGGCAGACACACCTATGTTTACAATATCCAAGCTATCACTGTGGACTCAAGAGTCAAAAACTTTGACTCGCCTAGCTTGCTGGGTGACCTTGGCCAACACAGCTTGCCTCGCTGGACCTCAGTTTCCCCCATCTGTAAAACTCAGAAATTGGGCTAGAAAGCTCTAACATTGCCGTCTACTTTTTGACATTGTGAGATTCTACTGATAAGTGAATCTGGAGGGAAGAAAGATCCTGTGGCTATGACTTGAACAGGGTTACTCAGTTTGGAGAACTAATAATGTTGGATCATGTGGTTCTCAGTCTCAGATACTTAAGATTGGAATCTTGGGTGGAGAAGAGCAGACTCCCCTGTACTGCCTGAGAACAGCCATTGTCCTGCTCACCCCTGGCGCCTTGGGGTACGAACTCGTGCTGGTTTGGGTTTGGCCCACCCATCAAGGCCTTTGGTGAGACATCCTGGCGGGGCCTGTCTTTTGAGTTGGGCCTTGCGGGAGGGGTTGGGAGAGGAGGAGGCAGCCAAAGGCCAGCAGGGTAAGCAGATTCCCAGGAGACAGTTTGCATCTCAGCTGTTGGGACTTGTTTTAGGATCTGGGCCAGAGAGCACAGCACATTCATCCGCCCTCTTATAAGAAGAGGGCAAGGAGGGCCCCACTGCTGTTGCCCATTACGTCCCAACTCACCTCTGCACCCCCACACCCAGCTCCCTGGTAAGAGGCTAGGGAATCATGCCTGATGCCCTCACCCAGCCTTCCAGGCCTTACCATGCCAACCCAGCAGCAGTAAGAGGGACTGCCCACCCCACCTTTCCCAGGCACCTTCCCTCCTGGGGGTAGGGCTTTCTCAGGAGTCAGACTCTCCAGGTTGGGACTTGCTCTCCAGCCCAAGAGCCAAAGGCCTTCACGTTCTTGTTTGTTTTCATCTTGGTCTCCCAGGTGCCAGGGAGAATGTAGAAGGGGAGGTGGTGGTTAGAGAGGGTTTGGCATGGCCTAGACATAGGGCCCATTCTCCTGCAATGTGTTTCCCTTTGCTGGCTCGTTTGGGCCTGGGGAACCCTCTGCCCTGGGCCCTGCTGCCTCTGGGGTAAAGTTGTAGCAGGAGGTATTTAGATAAGATCCCAAGGAAGCCTTTCTCGGGGATAATGGATACTCTCAGAGAGAAATCAGTTTCCCTGAAAGTGGTTAGTGGTGAAATCACTGTCAGAGCAAAGGATGCAGCTGTTGCTAGGCAGAGGCTGCTCTGCCCTCCTGGGGTGTGGCGCTGAGACTGGCCAGCTGGAGGGCCCATTAGAAGCAGGAGGAGGAAGGACCCTTGCCTAATGGCAACAGGGTTTCCCTTGGCCCCATCCATCGTAGATCACCAGAACTGCGGCTCTCGAACAAAGGCCCCTTCCCACCCCTGCTTCAATCCCAGACGTTTCCCTAATTCACCACTACTCTCACACAAACCTTGCAAGTTCTTCCAGGCCCAGTCTGGTTGCACTAATGGACTGATTGGATTTTGTATACTTGGAGTTTGGAATTTCTGATTTAACATGCAAATTTATGTAAATCAACCTGGGATCTGCCACCACATCAAAACAACATAGAGTCATAGGCTGGAAGAAATCCTAGAGACGGTCTAGTCCAACGCCCTCGTGTTAAAAATGGGGAAGTGAAGTCCAGAGGGAGAAGTGATTCATATAGTGATGAGTGTCAGAGGCAGGACTCCTGACTCCAGTCTAGTGTTTTACATGGAACCGTTCTGCCTTAATTTCTTGTGCATGAGGGGGCCTGACCAAATTTAAAGCAGAGTCTTGCACCTGACTTTGCAGAGAGCTAGGCCTTTGGTAAGCTCTTTAACATGCTGAAGAAAAAAAACATTGCAAATTTCTTAAAACAGCACCCTTAATATTTTCTCTAGACACTGGGTTAGAGAACAAGGTGCTGCCTCACTTGGCCTTAGCATTTCTCCAGAGCTGAGCTTGTCTGTCTCAGTATCTCTCACAGTGTCAGGCACATAGTAAGCCATAGATGAATCTGCAGATGCAAAACCTGTCTTTACTGTGTCCCTCCATGACCACAGTGGGAAAAGACCTCTAGTGCCCTGTGCCTCTGCCCACCTTGCATTGCTCTCTTGGAGGAGGGCATGTGCCAGCCAGGCCTTGCTGTAAGGGAGATCCCATTATTTGGGGGGCAGTGCTAAGGATGGAAAGGGCCTACAGAGATGCTTTTGGGTTCCCAAGAAGCAGTTGCCCCACTTTCTGACCTGTTCTTGATCTGATCTATGTCTGCCTGCTCCACCCATCTACCTCTGCATCCTCTTCATGCGCTATACCTGTGGCATGAGTCTGTGCGGAGGTCTGAGCCCCCACTTGCCCTGGGGTGCCTGAGCACACTGGAGAGATGGCATAGAGGCTCAGATCAGCTGTCAGCCTGCTGTGAAGGACTCTGAGTGGGTGGGTGTACAAGCTCAAGATCAGAGGCTCGCCTGAAGCCTGGGAAGGGGGCTTGGGACACATCTGGGGTCTTTTTCTCTGAAACCAGGTCTGAATGATTCTGAAAGGGTTGCCTCTGTCTTCAGCATCTTCCCAAAGCACAGCAGATGAGAAATCAGTGCCTCAATTCCCCATTGCCCAGCAGTTTTTGGCACTTTTATCCTTAGCTGGGCGTGAGGAGAATCCTTGTCCCTCGACCTCAGTTTCCGAGCTTGTGCTGATAGATTAATAACACACCACCATTGGGGTGTGGCACCTGCGTGATAGTTACCATTTTCCCAGCTTTGGGAGTTACGCAGATAAAAGCGGCCTGGAAGTACCAGACTGTTATTAAGGTGAATTATCACTGCTGCTATTACTGATTTCTAAACCCAGCAGCCACTGAGAAGAGCCTAGTCAGGCACAGCTTCCCTGAATCTCAAGCTGGTCCTTGAGCTCTGGGAGTTCTCCAGCACTCACTGAATTTTCAACATTCTTTATAGAGAGAGCAGACCCCATTCTGCTGCTCCTGCTGTTGTCTGCAGGACTTGAGTGGTGGGTGTTGCTTGGGACGCTTCTTATACTTTTCCTCAACCTCATGCTGTTGGGCCTGCAGTTCTCCTTGATCTGTGCCGTAATCTCTCAGGGTTGGTGGCTGGAGGGGGGTGGGTTGATGAGGTTTTTTTCTTGAAAAGGGCTTTGAAGGGTCGCAGAACTCCTGGGGTGTGGCTTTGGAGTTTTCAGCAGCTGTAGTTCCCAGGGACTGATTCACCCCAACCCCAGTTGGCTTGCTGTGGGAGCTGTAATTGGCCCTTTTGTGTGAGGATCTGTTGAGACACCCCCAGAACGTGTCCACAGCAAATCCAAGCACCTCCAGGAGTCATAGACCCCATCCTGCCCCCACTTACCCAAACTCTCCCCTTGCTCAACCTCTCTCTTCTGCCTCTCTCTGCCCTTAGCCTGACCTTGGCCCCTTTCCTAGGGGTCTAGAAGGAACCCAGTTCCTTCCCTGGGAGAAGTGGTCCTGACCAGCTCCACAGCCTGGGTGGGGGTAGGAGAGCCTCTCTGCCAGCCCAGGAAGAGATTTCTGGGGAAAAAAAGGAGTGACCCTATTGGTGTCCCTTGGTCAGAGTCTCCATATTCAACTCACCAGACTCCCAGGGGCCTAGTCATTACTTCCCTACTTCAGCGTGAAAGTGGAAGAGATCGTCCACATTTTGTTGTTTTATTTTTGCGCTAGAAAACATTTTCATATGATTCAGAAAACAAAATGATATAAAAAGACACACATTGACAAATCTCACTCCTACTGCCATCCCCTTCTCCCTCCTTAATCACTTGTTGGTTGGTGGCACTGTAGGATAAACACTGGACTGCCAACCACAAGGTCAGCATATCAAACCTACCAGCTGCTCCTCGGAACGCCTATACAGGATTGCTATGAGTTGGAGCTGACTCCACGGGACTTAACAACACACTTTACAGCATTTGTTTACATAAATACAAGCAAATACAAATATGTATTATCTTTCCAATTTTTCCAAATGTATGCCGTTTTGTCATGAGTCCCTTGCCATTTTGGCCATAGCTTGGTGTGTATGGCTTTCTCCTGGTCCTCTGTCATGTTCTCTAGCCTACACCACGCACCCCAGGGTCTCCAAGCTGACCCCTGTCCATGAGGTTCATTCACCATCTTATACTGAACTTCATGCAGATGCCAGGGATTGGGCCAAGACCAGCCTGTGGTATTCTCAAGCTTCAGCCAGCCCATTCATTTTGCCAACAGATATTTTAGAGCTTACTGTGTGCCAGTATGGAGCCTGGGTGGCACAGTGGGCTTAAGTGTTGGGCAGCTAACTAAAAGGTCCGCAGTTCAGACCCACCAGCTGTCTGCCCCATAAAGACTGATAGTCTCAGAAATGCAGTGGATCAGAGTTGGAATTGAGAGTGTGTTTGGTTTTGATTCTGTTCCAGGCATTATGCTAGACTCTAGGATACAGTGGTGACCCTGGAGGGGACTGGGCGGGTTATGTGCCCAGCTTTCTTGGACCTGCAAGTGTAGCTTGATTGTCCACAATTATAAAATTACAGATGTGATAAGGGCAACAAAGAAAGGACACGTGCATTATTAAGAGCAAGTAGAGGACTTGCTCCGTCTTATGTGCGTGTGTGCTTGCATGTGTGTTGTGGGGAGGCACATGGTGAAGCACATGGCATAGTGCTGGGGAGCAGGAGTCCAGAGGCTGCGGGTATACCATGTGATCTGGAATGCTGGGTTTATGAACTTGACTTCAGTGGCTTCTTTTCACCTCCCCCAGTCTGTGGGCTATCCTGGGCCCCTTGAGCTTTGTTGTGTCTAAAACAAGAAACCCTCCTCTCTGCCAGATGGTGCTGATAATGCCTTCTCCCCCAGCCCCACCCCATCTCCTTCTTTTTCCCCATTTATGGGTCTTCAGGAAGTGAGTCCTGGTGCTGTGGTGGTTAAGAACTTCATAGCTACCTCAGAAGGTCAGCGGTTCTAACCTATCAGCTGTTCCACAGGAGAAAGATGTGGCAGTCTGCTTCTGTAAAGATTGATAGCCTCAGAAACCCTATAGGGCAGTTCTGCTCTGTCCTGCAGGGTCACTGTGAGTGGAAATCAACTCAACAGCCTTGAGCCTTCAGTCTTCTCTGTGGACTGAGGGGAAGTTGGGGGCTGTTTGCTTCTCACTTCCTCTGTAGACAGCACCTCACTTCCTGTCCCAGAGGCTAGAAGAAGGCTAAAGCTCTTGCTTTGTAGTACCTCCCTTTCTCCTCCACTGCTTCCCAGGGAAGCCTGCAGGCGCTGGGGAAGGAAGGTAACATCAAAGGCCAGGGACTTCTCCTTAAAGTTCCTCCTGAACTCCTCTGCCTTCTCCCACCTTACTCAGGAACCTGTCTTCTCAGCTGCTGTCCATTTCTTGGCATTATCTTTTCTGTGCCCTGCAGAGACAGAGAAGTCAGAAAGGGCTCACCCCATTTTACAGATAGAAAAACTAAGTCCCAGAGGGGTTCTATGCTTCACCTGGACTCATGCACTGTATGACCCTGAAGAGGAATCTGGAAAGCTTGGCCCTCATTTGTGGCCACAAACAAGAGCAGAGGAGAAATCAGCTCTGGTTTCTCCTTCAGAGTAGAGCTGGCGGCTTTAGGGAAAGCACCTCTGGGCTCTGGCCACGTGGCTCTCCCTGGATCAGCACTGAGGCTGCACAGAAGGTGCTTGGCTGACCAGATCCAGCTCCCTTTGAAAAAAGAAGCCAGAATATGAAGCTTGGGAGAGCTGGGACTGAGGGACTGGGAGGGTGTATGCCCAGCTCTTCTGGGCCTGCAGGTACAGCTCCATAGCTTACAGGCAGCGCCACCTCCCAGGCGCCTTTTGTCCCGGATCAAGACCCGGTAGCTTGCATTTCAGTGGTCAGCTCTGCTATCACCTCCCAGAGCCTGGTTCCTCCTGTGGGACTCAGGGTATGTCTCTGGTTACACCAGCATGTTGAAAAGATGCTGACTCTCTTATTGGACCAGCAGGTAGAAGAGCGTTGGTTCCTGGCATGGGGCAGGGGAGCAGGAACCCCTCACCTTCAAATGCCCTTAGATGCAGCTGCACTGAGGCATTTGTTTCCATATAAACCCAGTGAGTTATCCTCGCTTCTGTGAGTGCTCCTCCTTCTGCCTAGAATGGCCTCCTTCACTTTTCCATGTTTCTAAACCCTGTTGTTATTAGTAATAGGTTGCTATCAAGTTGATTCCAACTTATGATGACCCTGTTTGCTACAGGAGCCCTGGTGTGGTTGCAGTAGGATAAGCACTGGACTTCTAACTGCAAGGTCAGCGTTTCAAAGCCACTGGCGGCTCCTTGGAAACCCGGTCTCTGAGCCAGAACCGACTTCACAGCTCTGAACACCAACAACATACATTACAGGGCAGAATTGTTCCTTAGTATATTCAAGCCTGTGACCTTTCAGAAGCAGATTGCCAGACTGGTCTTCTGAGGTACCTCTGGGTTGATTCGAATTGCCAGCCTCTCTAGTGCTTAATTGTTTGCAACACCCAGGGTCCTAAACCCTACTTATCTTTAAAGACTCAACTCATGCGATGCCTTAAACTTTGCAAACCTGTTCTGCTCCAGCTTCGTTTTTCTCTCCTGGTTTTTTTAAGTTCTCCAAAAGACTTGTAGAATTTACTTCACAGTATAACCTGTTTACTTGCACCTTATATCTCCTACTAGACTGAAAGCTCCAAGAAGTCAGAGAATTGACCCCCAGTTCACTTAGCATTGTGTCTCATACTGAGTGGTGTGTCCAATAATATCTGTAGAATGAATAGGTTAGTCCCATTTGCCAGCAGGAATCACTAAGGCCAGGGAATGAGTTGGGAGCTTCAAAAAATGTTATATCAATGTTAGGGATACATCGGGAAATGGCTCTCATTCACTTCTCAGTATGGTTGTCCTGTGGGTCCTCAGAGTCATTTGGGTAGAGGATAGTCAAGGACTTTTAAGGGAACCTGATGAGTCCCCTTGTGCATGCTTACTCGTTCCTTCTTCTTGTTCCTTTTCTTGCTGGAATGAAAGGTCACTAATTCCTGTATGGAGGCAAGGGTCCAAGGGCTCATTGGCAGGAGTGCTATTCTGGCAGAGGGTATGAGGGATGTAGAAGTACAGGCAGGGCCCCTCCTCAGGGAGTTCCCTTCTAACGGGACAGGAAGCCCCTCCTCCTCACAGAGAACTATTGGTGAACAGGATGCATTGCATTTTGAAATCCTGATCCTGCAGGAGGTGATTTAAGAAGAGAGGTCCAGGGAAGCTTTTCAGAAGAATGGCTCAGGGCTTCTAGGGTCGCATTGAAGACTTCCCTTCTCTGAAGCAGTGGGAAGTCATGGGAAGATTTGAAGTGGGAGACACACATTCAGATTTGCAGTTTTAGAAGAGAGCTCTGATATGGCTCCTTGGAAAAAGAGAAAATAGTAAGTCTTGGAATATCGTATGGTGCCAAAAAAATAAAGAATTAAAGGGGAAAAAAAACAGTTATGTTTAAAGAACACTGGAACTCTTTAACTTGAAAAGTTCCCCATGGCCAAAGCAGGAATTTAAAGAACCGAGTAAGTGGGTTATCACCCCAAAAATTAAATAAATATCCCCGAGTCCATATTGATATAAATATATGATCAAATAATTAAATGGTTAAGTCACAGCACTTCCTTATGGACAGTTCCAGTGAATAAATGTAGAAGGAATGCAAGAAATGAATAACCACCATTAGAAGACTTCAGTAACAAGTTTTGCAGGCAAGATCCACTATTGTTCAAAGCTATGGACAAAAATTTAAGGAGACACAGGCTATTTGCATGGTCTCACAGTATCACTCTGCTCCCCAAACAGTTATTGGTTGCAAAAGAAAAATTGTAACTTTACAGTGGAGAAACCTGGTAGTCACCACCGTAACCTAGGGATCGAGGTTACTATCACAAGTAATATGGCATGTCAGTTATGCCAGGGGTCTGTAATTGTACCTTTGATAGCAGTATCATATACTTCTGAGATTGACATTAAATACCTCGGATATAAAGCACGGGGAAAGGTATATGACCTTGGCGATTTGTCCCCTAATCTCTCATTCTCCAAAATATTGAACCAGTTCCCTTCAGAATTGTCCAGATCATGGAAAACTACAATTGTAGGAGATGAAAGAGACATATAACTAAATATAATGTGGGATCCTGGATTGGATCTTGGAACAGAAAAGTAAAGGGAAACCCCCCAACGAAATGAACTGATACAGTTGCTACAACACGGCTCAAGCATGACAATTGAGGCTGGTGCAGGACCAGGCCGTGTTTTTGTTCTGTTGGACATAGGGTACTATGAGTTAGAGCCGACTCAGTGGCACCTAACTACAATAACATCTATATGAGATGTCCAAACAAAGAAATCTATGTTGTTAAGTCATTCCGACCCATAGCAACCCTGTGTAGGGTTTCTGAGGAGTGACTGGTGATCTTGAACCGCTGACCTTGCAATTCAAACCGACTTTGCAGTCCAGCCCATTAACTCACAGTGCCACACCAGGATGCCAAAGCAATCTATAGAGACAGAAAATAGATTGGTGGCTAGCTAAGGCAAGGGGCTCAGGGGAAAATAGCTAGGGATTTAGGGAGTCCTGTTATGGTGCTGTAGAATAATCACTGAACTGCCAACTGCAAAGTCAGTAGTTCAAACCCTCTAAGCATTCCATGGAATCCCTGTTTAGGGTTAAAACTGACACAGTGGCAGTTAACAACAGCTAAAGAGTAAGAGATTTCTTTGGGGGTGATAAAAATATTCTAAATGGGCTGGGGTGATTGCTTGCACGTAGGTCTGATTTTACAAAAAACCTTTGAATTGTACACATTATGTAAATGGGTGATTTGTGTGGTATGTGAACTCAGTGTTTTTAGTTGCCATCCAGTGGCCTCTGATTCATGGATTCTGATCATAGGGTTATGATCTTTTGGAAGTGAATTGCCAGGCCTTGATTCTAAGGTGCCTCTGGGTGGGTTTGAGCTGTCAACCTTTCAGTTCATATTTGAATGCTTAACCACTCAGGAAAAAGCTACTTTAAAAAAAGTCGTCCAGCCCTTAAACATGCCTCGTGTCTTTACTCTCATGTCAAGAATCACTGCACTAATAGGGATTTTTACCTTTTTTTGCCCTGCCCACAATGTAAATCAACTGTCCAGGGATATTAGTCTTGCTCATATGATCCAAGAGTAAATAGACAAAGGTTTACAAAACAGACTAAATGCTTTAGAAAAAGGAAGATCGCTTAAGGGAAATAAGATTCCATGTATCCAGTTTACACTCCCAGCTAAGGTAATTCACTGTATAAGTAGATTTGTGATATCTTTCAGCAACCCAGAACTTGATTGGACCTTAATTCAACAGCATTTAGGAGGTTGTGGAATAATAGCCACCTGTCTGCGGATATTCATCAGCTACATGCTCATGAAAATTCAAAGTAATTCTCAAGCTGAGCACTGAGTGGCTTCTAGTTTGCTACCTCTGCTAGAGATTAAGATTCCCCTATGAACTTAATTGATCCTCAGTATAGTGATCCTGCTCAGTCAACTTAGAGCAGGTGGTGGTCTGGCAACGTCTTGTGTGTGGGGTCCCCACCCAGTCTCCTCCCTCCTTGCCTTCTTCGGATGGTGGCTGTTTATGCTGGACGTGTGGCCAGAGACGGGTAAGGATCACGTGGAACCTCGGCAACTTAAGACAGAGCTATTGCCATGCTGCAATGAGTTTTGATGACGGGTAAGACAAAGGAATTCGCGCTGACTGCCTAAGACAGGCAGCGTCCCTTAAACAAATAATAAATAAGGGGGAATCTGTGGCAGACAGTGCAGACCCGGTCAGGATGGGCCCAAGCGTTGTTGACCGTCCAAACCATAGGCTCTGAGGATCAGACTTTGGTCACCTAGCAGACATAGCAAACTGGCCCTCATCTGATTATTCAGTATGCTTGCTAGTAATCTCATACATGAGCCCTGGATATCCACAGATAAATGTAAAAACCTTCCCTAGAAGCCGAAACGGTAAAGTCCAAAATGGCAAAGGTTCCCCCCCCCCCCAAAAAAAAGCTAAAGAGGATAGAGAAACACTGTTAACTGTGGTATATGGAGGGGATTATAATCAATGTAATGAAACAAGTTATATGAATGGTTGAGTGTGAAACTGATGTTGCGCCTTGTAAACTTTCACTCAATCCACAATAAAAACCTTAAATTAAAAAAAAAAAAAAAAGTCGTCCAGGAGGTACTTGTACCTGAGAAGGTACAAAAGGCCTGAAAACTACCATCTGGATTTAGCAGTGTGGAGGTTCCTGCTGGAGTTGGATCAGGCTGAGGCAGGAGGGAGAGGTAAAGCAGTGGAGGTGTCATTTGGGGAAGGAAGTTTGACTGTGTTTGGAGAGGACAATGCATGGAGGAATGACAAGATTGTTTTTAAGATGAGAGGCACCTGGGCAGTTTTCAAGGTTGGTGAGAAAGACCCTTTTAGGAGGTAGAGACGGAAGGCATAGATGGGGCAGGTCTGGGGTACATATGGAAGGACCTTCCTAAGCTGGGACGAGGACAGCCCCTCTACTGAAATATGAGCAGGGGAGGAGGCAGAGATATGGTGGCAGTTTTGAGAGGGCTTCCCTTACCCTTTCTCTGGGTAAACAGGAAGGAGGTGGTAGGCCTTAGAAGTTTGAGCAAATGATATAAAACAGTCATTGAAGAGAATGAGAGAGCTGTTCTTATCAGCACTAACGATCTGACTGAGTTGGTTTTCCTTTGATGGAGGAACTAGTGTCAAGTCTTATCTCTTTCCTACCCTTTAGCTTCTGTGGAAAGAAACAAATCAAGGGATCCCAGGGATCTTCTAGACTTGCTCTATCCTGTACACTTGTTGTTAGGTGTCATCCAGTTAGTACCGACTCATAGCTACCCTATGCACAACAGAACAAAACACTGCCCGGTTCCGTGCCAATCTCACAACTGTTGCAACACCTGAGCCCATTGCTACCGCCAAGGCATACATGGGGGGGAGGGTGTCTTCCTCTTTTTTCTAACCCTCCACTTTACCAAGCATGATGTATTTTTTTTTTTTTTTTTCAAAGGCTGTGGAAGCTGGCTGCCACATCTTTCTCTCATAAAACCTTTAGGGCGTCAGTTAGTGGTCAAATGCTGGAACGTCTGTGATACCAGGGTGCTTCTGTTTTTTAAGTTTTTATTGTGAATTGAGTGATAGTTTACATGGGAGAACATCATCAGCTTTACAATGATTACAATCCCCTTCATGCATCATTCAACAGCACTTGCTTCTGTTCCCTCAGTGGGTTGTTTTTCTTTTGGGTGTACACCGAAGCACTCAGGAATATGTTGTTGTTATGTGCCGTGGAGTCGGTTCTGACCCATAGCAACCCTGTACAGGGTTTCTGAGGCTGTAAATCTTTACGGGAGCAGAACACCTCTTTCGCCCACGCAATAGCTGGTAGTTTCATATACCCATTCAAACAACAAAAGAGTACACCCCACAAGCCTGTCCCCCGGCCGTCAGCATACAGCCAGCCCCTCTCCCTCCCTGAGTCCAGAGTCTCCAGCAACTCCATCTTTCTACATCATTGTCTCTGCCTCTAGCGTGATGTCCTTCTTGAGTGACTGGTCCCTCCTGATAATATGTCCAAAGTATAAGAGACGAAGTCTTGTCATCCTGGCTTCCAGGGAGCACTCTGACTGTACTTCTTCCAACACAGCTGTTTGTTCTTTTGGCACATGGTGGTGGTGGTGGAAGACTTCACGGCACATCACCAACTTCACAGCACACCACCAAGACATCATAGGACAGGACTGTAGAAGAGATTGATTCTTTCTCATTCACTTTTCCTGAAACCTGTCCACCGTGCTGGTGTTTATAATACCCGTGGTATAGCTTCCAGAATCACAGCAACATGCAAGTTACCACATTACAGCAAACTGACAGACGAGTGGTTCAGTGCAGCTAGTCAAATATATGTATTGTTTGTTGTTAAGTGCTGTCAAGTTGATTCTGACTCAGCGACCCTGTATGGGATTTCCAAGGAACAGCTGGCAGGTTTGAACCACCTACCTGGCAGTTCACAACTGACTTTGCAGTCCAGTGCATTATCCTGCAGCACCATGCCAAGACTCCAATACGTATGTTGTTGTTAAGTGCTGTCAAGTCGATTCTGACCCATAGCGACCCTGTATAGGGTTTCTGAGGAGTGATTGGTGAGCCTGAACCACTGGCCTTATGGTTCAAACTGATTTTGCTGTCCAGCACAGTAACCCACAGTGCCACAGCAAGACTCCTCCAATGCATATGTTATTGTTAAGTGTCATTTAACATTAAATTTTAAGTAATTTAGATGAAAAATCAGCTTCTTAGTTGGACTAGTCACACTTAAACTGCTCGGTAGCCCTATGTGGTTTGTCGTTATTGTTAAGTGCTGTCCAGTCAGTTCTGACCCAGAGGAACCCTAGATAGGGTTTCCAAGGAGTGGCTGATGGGTTTGAACTACTGACTTTGTGGTTAGCAGTCCGATGGCTACTATATTGGACAGTGCATAGTAGAGCAGTATTGTCATCACATACATTTCTACTGCATAGCACTGTTCTAGAAAAACACTTGTCTAACTTTCTGTCTGAGGATCCATTTACAATCTTAAAAAATTAAGGACACCAAAGAGCTTTTGTTTATATGAACTATGCTTGTTGACACTTACGTAGTATAAATTAGGACTGAGAGCTTTTAAAACTTTTTATTCAACTCACTTAAAACAATGTTAGTTAGGATTTTATGAAAAATATATCCCCTTCCCCTCCAAAAATTAGTGAAAAGTATGGCATTGATCGTCATTTTGCAAATCTCTAATGTTGAGAAAGGCAGCTGTATTCTTCTATCTGCTTCTGTAATCCGTCTGTTGGAATACCACACATTGTATCAGTTTTGGAAAGTGCCAATGTATACTCATAAGAGAATGAGAACTTAAAAGGCATGTAATGTCTTTGCAATATTATGAACATTTGATCTTGTGGGTCTCCAGACGACACTGTTGTAGAACAACCTCTGCTTGGCATAGAAAGACCCTGAGAGCGTGATTTGCTTAAATTCATACCTTAAGTAAGTTGCAGAGTTGAGGCTAGATTCTTAAGACTTCTGCCTTCTGGGCTGTTGCAGTGTCCAGTACCTGTGCTTGGACTAGGATGAGCCAGGCTGAGCTCTCATGAGCAGGGCCTAGGCTACTTGACTGCATAGCCCCAGGCTGACCCCTTCCTTCTCTCCACCTCTAGCAGCTGCTGTTTCATGTTGTTGGGTTGTGCTTTGGAGAGAGAACATGAAGGAGCTAGGGGAGGGGAGATAAGATGTGTTGAAATATGGAAACCTTTTGGGCTTACTACAGGACTGCTCTTCCTCCTACCCAGCTTGGACAGTCAGGGGACTGATCCTAATGTTGGTCTGAAAGAACCCACACTATGCTAGTAGAGGTTCTTGGCAGGCCTGTGAAGGGGAAGTGGGAGGGGATTTTCAGGGGGGCCCCTTCCCCAAGGACAGATGTCTCTCAGAAGGGCTATTGTGTCTCTGGTACCAGTTGTCAGGAGAAGGGAAGGAAGTTCTTGTCTGCCCCTCTTTCCCTGAAGGGGGAGGAGACCAGTTGGCATTCTTAAAGCTAAAAAGATGCTTTGGGCTAGGGATTGAGGTACCCACTTTAAGGCCAAGGATACCCCTGTGCCCCTTGCCCACACCCGTTGGCATCCCAGAACTGATCTTGGCTGGGAGTGTTGCTGTGGGTACAGAAGTTGCAGTTTACAAGTGGAATCTGTTTGGGGTGTGATAGGCTGAGACCGGTGAAAGGGATTCCAGAAAGCAGCTGGGGCAGGGTGGAAGGGGGGGGGGGGAACCGTTGGTGTTATGGATGATTCTGTTATTAAAGTGAGCATTTCATCCCTGCCTTCCCGCAGCTGCCCTCTCCTTCCCCCTCCTGGATCCTGGTTTCACTCCCTGAGGACTCTGGGGGGAACAGCTGGTGAATGAGGGTCTCGCGGGGTGGGGGTGGGGGGGCCGGGGAGTGACAGGCTTGCTGTCACCTCTCTTACCCTGTCTGCTGTCTGCCCCCACCCCTTCCTCCCAAGCCTGGACTCTGAGTTCAGGGAGGGCCTTGCCTGTGCCTTGGCTGGGGAGGTCTGACTGACTGAAATCCAGGACAATCAGATCTCTTGTGAGATCCCTGTCCTCTCCTGGCTATGAAAAAGAAGGGGGAGCTGGGACCCCAGGTAACTGACTAGACTAAGGAGATAGTGGTCATTCAGATTTTAGCAATTGGTTTCAACCAGCTACATCTCCAGAGACTCCTGAACCTTGATTTCCCTCCTCCCTGTCCTGACTATTAACCAACTGTCCCCTAGCCCCTCAGCTGAAAGCTGGGCCACAGAGGGCTCTGCTCTTCCTCCCATCCTTCTATGTCCCTCCTCTCTTTGACTGAGGTCACCTCCCTCTGAATCAGGCCTTTGTCAGGGGAGGGGCCGCCCATGGGCAGTTCTGGCGGGAGAAGCCTCCAGTTCAAGTTAGAGCTCTCACTCCCTGTAGCTCTATCTATCCCTGTCCAGTCAGACTGTGGTGTGGGATCATCAGAGGAATGTTTGCAACCAGGACCATCCTGGGAAACCCAGGCCCAGGGATTTCCTGGGTCCCAGATCAGCTGAGCACAGAGGCTGTGAGTAGAAGGCGTTGTGGGGCCTGAAGGATGAGGAGGGCTCAGGGCCCCTGGGGAAGGGGCCCCCACTGACCGACCACCAGCAGAAGGAGGTCTTGGAAGTGACCAGGTTCTCCCATAAGATTAAGGCAGAAAACCCAGGCTTAGAAAGCCCAAATTTCTAACTGGGCTCAGATTGGGAACTAGAGGTGGTTATATCTCTTCAGCCCTTGATAGTCCTGAAACCCACTACCATCTATTCGACTGTGACTCATAGCAACAGTCGGTTTCTGAGGCTGTAAATTTTTATGGGAGCAGAAAGCTGCTTCTTTTTCCTTCGGAGCAGTTGGTGGGTTCAAATTGCTGACCTTGTGGTTAACAGCCCTGTGTATAACCCACTACACCAGCAGGGCCCTTGTGATTTTTCCTAGAGCAGGCTAAAGAAGCAGGAAGTTTTCTTTTCACCATAGAAATCCTGAACTCAAACTTTGGTCTGTCACAAAGCCCTGTGCTCCTCCCCATGGCCACATGTAAATGTCGGCCTCTTCCCTGTGAATCTTTAGCAGTCCGCTCTGACTGCTGCCTTTTCTCAGCTGGTCACCCTGCAGATGCAGAGAAAGCCCCCACCATCCTGGATAGACCCACACCTCCTCAATGTCAGGGCAAAAAGCTGTTCCCCCAAAGTGGGGCTGAGTCATAGCCTTCCTTCAGCCAACATTTCCTGAGCCTCTACTGGGCCCAGCGGGAGTATACGAGACATTCTTGAAAGAACTTTTGCCCTTGGGCGGCTTATAAATTGCAAGGTCTCCTCCAGTTTACGAGGGAGCTTGGGCCGTCTTGTTCTAGGCTCCATAGAGGCTTAGACTTGAACCCCAGGTCAACTGGACCCCAGCTTGTCAGATCACAGAGCTTGTGAGTAGAGGGAATTGTGGGCCCTGAAGCAGGAATGACGACCCACACACCCCAGCAGGGAGAATGGAATGTTTATCTGGGTTGGGACAGAAAACCAAGATTCAGAAGGCCCAAATAGCTAATTTGGGCTAAGTAACTACAAGGTCGGCGATTCAAATTCACCAGCTACTCCTTGAAAATCCTGTAACAGAGTCACTATGAATAGGAACTGACTTGATGGCACTTGGCACTTAACAACAACAAATAACTAATTAGACTCAGATTGGAAGTTGGTTTTATGGGCACTGTTGGTTGTTTACCCTGGTCAATACCCTAAAACTTTCTTGTATTTACATAATCCACAGCCATGTCCTCCATAATCTGGGACTCACTCCTAACCCGGATACATTTTTTTCCCCCTAAAGTAAGGATAGCGTAGTAAACCACTCCTTCCCTTTGTTTGAAATTTGTTTCTGTGTGAAAAACAAAAAACCTGGGCTTTCCAGAACGATCATCTTTATTGTTTTCTGGTGCTTTGACACTGACCTTAACTCATACGATACCCTTCTTCACCCTCTGATATTTTTTCTTACCTTCACCAGATTCCCCTCCAAAAAAACTCCACCTCTCTTCCCAGGCCATTTCAATGGAAGGTGGGGTTTAGTGGTGAAGGGCTTGAGGGAAAAGCTGGTGGCAAATGGCTGGGGAGCATAGAAGCTGAGGCCTTATGAAGCAGTGGGTGTTTTCTAGCTGGACTGAGAGGTTGATAATCCAGATACTAGATTAGGGTGTGGTGGAAGAGATAATGGTGGGTAGCCCCTACCACTTTTGCCCCCTGGAAGTCTTTTTTTGTTTTGTTTTGTTTTAACCCCTATTTGTGTGTGGGATTGAGGATATTTCCTATACATTACTAAATGTATCAAACATGATAATGTCATGGGCAAACTAATTATATATGATGCATTTTATGGTATTAAAATAACAGTGGACTTTAGATTGTTGTTGTAAGGTGCCTCTGAGTTGGGTCTGATTCATAGCAATTTTGTCTACAACAGAACAAAACACTTGCCAGTCCTGTGCCATCCTCACAGTCATTGCTATGCTTGAGCTCATTGCTGTTGTTGTTAAGTGCCGTCGAGTCGATTCTGACCCGTAGTGACCCTGTTTAGGGTTTCCAAGGAGCAGCTGGTAAGTTTGAACCGTCGACCTTGCAGTCTGGCGCATTAACCCACAGTGCCACACCAGGACTCATTGTTGTTGTCACTTGTTAATCCATCTCACTGAGGGTCTTCCTCTTTATTACTGACCCTCAAAGAGCACAGCCTTCAGTATGGATTGCATCTCAATGTCAGGAAAACAAAAATCCTCACCACTGGACCAATAAACAACATTCTTATAAATGACGAAAAGATTGAAGTTGTCAAGGACTTCATTCTTCTTGGGTCAACTATCAACACTCTTGGAAGCAGCAGTCAAGAGATCAGACGACATATTGCATTGGGCAAATCTGCTGCAAAGGATTTTTAAAGTGTTGAAGAGCAGAGATGTAAGTTTGAGGACTAAGGTGCGCCTGATCCAAGCCATGGTATTTTCAATAACCTCATATGGATGCGAAAGCTGGACAGTGAATAAGAAAGATAGTAGAAGAATTGATGCCTTTGAGTTGTGGTGTTGGAGGAGAATACTGAAAGTGCCATGGACTGCCAAAAGAACCAATAGATCTGTTTTGCAAGAAGTGCAGCCAGAGTACTCCTTGGAGGCCAGGATGGCTAAGCTCCGTCTCTCATACTTTGGACGTGTTGTCAGGAGGAAACAGTCGCTGGAGAAGGATGTCATGCTGGGTAAGATGGAGGGACAGAGAAAAAGAGGAAGACCCCCAATGAGATGGATTAGCCAGGTGGCATCATTAATGGCGTCAAGTGTGGCAGCGGTAGTAAGGTTGGCCCAGGATCAGATTGTTTCGTTCTGCTGTGCATGGGGTCAGTTCCAACTCGATGGCACCTGACAACAACAACTTTGCCAAATAGGAGCTTTGGTAGCATAGTGGTTACAAATTTGGCTGCTAACCTCAAGGTCAGCAGTTCGAAACTACCGGCTGTTCCGCAGAAGAAAGATGAGGCTTTCTGCTCCCATAAAGATTTACAGCCTTGGAAACCCTGTATTGGGTCACTATGAGTTGGAACCGACTCCACGGCACATAACCAAACTGCCAAATGATATCCTGCCCCAGGAACTGTTCCTTCCTGATACTATGTCCAAAGTATATGAGATGATATCCTGCCATCCTCACTTCTAAGAAGCATTCTGGCTATTCTTCATCCAAGACAGATTTATTTGTTCTATAGCAGTCCATGGAGTCATGATGTTGCATTATGGGCTAATGCACTGGATTGCAAAATCAGTTTGAACCACAGGGTTGTAAAGCTCACCAGCTGCTCCTTGGAAACCCTATACAGGGTTGCTGTGGGTCAGAACCAACTTGATGGCACTTAACAATAACAACAGTAGCAGTCCATGGAGTCCTGATGTGGTGCTATAGGATAAGCACTGGACTGCAAGGTCAGATTGAACCACAAGGTCAGTGATTCAAACCCACCAGCTGTTCATCAGGGTCACTATGAGTCAGAACTGACTTGAGGTACTTAACAACAACAACAATGGCAGTCCATGGTATATTAAATTTTTCACTTAGTTCTCTTTTGTTGTTGTTGTTAAGTGCCGTGGAGTCGGTTCCGACTCATAGCGACCCTGCACAGGGTTTCTGAGGCTGTAAATCTTTACGGGAGCAGTACGCCTCATCTTTCTCCCGTGGAACCGCTGGTACTTTCGAACTGCTGACCTTACAGTTCACAGCCCGATTCGTAACCTCTAGTAGTACTATAATAGAAATACCACAAGTGGATGCCTTTAACAAACAAAAAGTGGTTCCCTCACAATTTAGGAGACTAGAAGTCAGAGTGCCAGCTTTAGGGGAAATCTTTCTCTTTTTGTCAGATCAGGAGAAAGGTCTTTCAGTATCTGTAGACCCAACAGTACTTGGAAATTTCCATGTATGTTGCTGTTGGTTTTCTTTTAGATCTAGAAGCTTCACAGTTGGAGGGTCCCCAGGTCCAAAGGACACACTCCACTCCCTGGTTTTCTTTCCTGGTAGTAGTAGGTCCCCTTGAGCTCTACTTGTTTATTTAATCTTTTTTATATCTTAAGAGAGATTGTCTCAGGATACAACCATAATCCTGTAGATTGCATCTGACCTCATTAACATCACTGAAGTGCTAACAGGTCTTTTGTAACAGATTTGCCCAAAGCAATTTGTCCTTTGGTTTCTTGATTGCTGCTTAATTATGAGTCCAAATAAAATGAAATCCTGGACAGCTTCGATCTTTTCTCTATTTATCATGATGTTGCTTATTGGTCCAGTTGTGAGAATTTTTGTTTTCTTATTGGTGAGGTGTAATCTATACAGAAGGATTATAGTCTTTGATTTTCATCAGTAACTGCTTCAAGTCATCTTAACTTTAAGCAAGCCATGGTTGTGTTTATATGCATATCACAAGTTGTTAATGAGTCTTCCTCTAATTCGGATGCTGCATTCTTAATCATATAGCCCAGCTTCTCAAATTATTTGTTCAGCACAAAGATTGAGTATATAGATAGATAGAAAGGCTACAACTCTGATGCACACCTTTCCTAATTTTAAGCCACAAAGTATCCCCTCGTTCTGTTCCATTGCCAGGCTCCACGTGAGCACAATTAAATGTTCTAGAATTCTCATTCTTTGCAATGTCATCCATAGTTTGTTATGATTCACATTGTCCAGTGCCTTTGCAGAGCCAATAGAATACAGATAAACATCTTTCTGCTCTTCTCGGCTTTCAGCCAAGATCCATATGACATCAGCAATGTTATCCCTTTTCCCATGCCCTCTTCTGAATCTGGCTAGAATTTCTGGCAGTTCCTTGTTGGTTAATCCCACATTCTGTTGGATTCTTCTTGGATCAACTATCAACACTCACGGAAGCAGCAGTCAAGAGATCAAATGACATATTGCATTAGGCAAATCTGCTGCACAAAACCTTTTTAAAGTGTAGAAGAGCAAAGATGTCAGCTTGAGGACTAAGGTGTGCCTGACCCAAGCCATGGTGTTTTCAGTAACCTCATATGCATGCGAATGATGGACAGTGAATAAGGAAGACCATAGACGAATTGATGCCTTTGAGTTATGGTGTTGGAGGAGATTATTGAAAGTGCCATGGACTGCCAAAAGAACCAATAGATCCGTTTTGGAAGAAGTGCCGCCAGAGTGCTCTTAGAGGCCAAGATGGCCAAACTTCGTGTCTCATACTTTGGGCATGGTATCAGGTTTGGTAAGGTGGAGGGTTAGAGAAAAAGAGGAAGAACCCCAACGAGATGGATTGGCCAAGTGGCAGCATCAGTGGACTCAAGCGTGGCCACAGTAGTGAGGTTGGCCCAGGATCAGGCAGTGTTTCATTCTGCTGTGCGTAAGGTCACTATGGGTCGGTACCGATTTGATGGCACCTAACAATAACAACAACAACATGGATTATTTATTGGTATAGACAAGTGAGTGCTTCCAGCATTGCATCCTTAGATTCCTAAAGAGTACTAAAAGTAAGTATTATAGCTTTTCCTTTATCTCTGAATGTTTTCAGGATCCCCTTTCCACTGTCATATACAAATGCACTCAGAAAGAAGCATTCTCCCTTTTATTTTCTTACTAAAATAAAATTGTTTTGAGCTTACCCTCAAAGCAATCATCCTCAAAAGTTGTGTGGTTTATTTGTAACTGTGACACACACACAAGGAAAAGCTACTGAGACTGCTTTTACAACCAAATACCTCATGGGATTTGGCTCCTTGGTTTGGAGGTTTGTGGTCATGGTTTCATGGGACATTCCAATTAATCAGCCTAATAACGTGTTTAGTGCTTTTGTTCTACCTCCTAGTTTGGCGCATAGCGCCTGAGGTGTTGGAAGCTTGCAACAGCCACCCAGGCACAACGCTTGGTCTTTATTCACCTGGAACTACAGAGAAAGAAAGAGAGGAAGAGGAGGAGGATATGGAATGGTAGCTAATTGTGTCCATGAACAACTGCCTCCTTTGCCATTAGACCAAAAGAAGTGTATAGTGCCCTGTTACTATTACTGAACATTTTGATCAAGATTCCATAGAAGAATCCTGATCCAAAGAGATGAAATGTAGAATAGAATTTCAAATTCTCGTGGACTCCAGACTTCCTGGATCCATGAAGGTTAGATGAAGCCTTGAAACTATTGCCCTGAGGTTGTCTCCAAACCTTAAACCAAAATTATCCCTGAAGCCTTCTTTAAAATAAATAATAGTCCCTTAAACAAATAATAAATAAGGGAGAATCTGATGCAGACCGTGCAGACCTGGTCAGGAGTTTAAGTCCCTGTGGGCCCAAGCGTTGCTGACCATCCAAACCATAGACTCTGAGGATCAGACTTTAGCCACCTAGCAGACATAGCAAAATGTCCCTTATCTGATTATTCAGTTATGCTGGTTAGTAATTCCATACATGAGCCCTGGATACCCACAGATAAATGTAAAAACCTTCCCTAAAAGCCAAGACTGTAAATTCCAAAAAGGCAAAGTTTCCCCCCCCCCAAAAAAAACCTAAAGAGGATAGAGACAAACTCTGTTAACTGATGGTATGTGGAGGGGATAATAATCAATGTAATGAAACAAAGTATATGAATGTTTGAATGTGAAACCGGTGATGTGCCCTGAAAACTTTCACTCAATCCACAATAAAAACCTTAAAAAAAAAAATAAATAAATAGTAGAGCAGGACTATTTACAATAGCAAAAAGATGGAAACAGCCAAAGTGCCCATCAACTGAAGAATGGGTAAACAAACTGTGGTACATACACACAATGGAATACTATGCTACCTTGAAGAATAACAAGGAAACTGCAAGCTACCACATAGCATGGATGAACCTTGAGGACATTATGTTGAGTGAAATTAGTCACAAAAGGAGAAATACTGTAAAAGACTAAGAAAAAGAACCCATACTAAAGGGGTGGGGGACGATTCTTTGCTGGTTGCTGGGGACAGGGTGAGGGGAGCGAGGGGAGGTGGAACACAGAACAGGGAATAGACACAGGATCGTTTGGGTGCTGGGGAGGGGGGCAATAAACAAGAAGGGTGGGGATGGAAGAACAAAGCAGATGGGAGAACAATTAGGCAGGTTTGCATGGGCTAAGTGGGACAGAGGTATAGAATGATATATGCACAACCTTGGAACAACAGGGCTCTGGGATACAGGGATTGAGATACAGTTGGAATGGGGGAAAGGGGGTAAATAATGTTAAGATTCTTGGCTGTTTTTTGAGTCTTGGTCTCCCTTGCATACTATTATAAAATAGACACTGGAGGGGGAGAGAAAGAAATAGCCAGAAATAACACCATAGAAAGCTTGTAAGTCTGTCTTCTGCCTATAACTGATTGGAATACCTAAAATGGGGCTACAAAGTACCCAGTGAAGGAGGCTTCATGCAGAGCTTCTGCATTACATAAGACTACAGGTGGAATCCTGAACAGCATCCAAAATCTTCAGAGGTGGGAAATTTCCACTTGAAAGGACAAGCAGACCAGCCTGGAGTGGCTAGAAGAGCGGAAGATACCTCTTGAAAGAAAGACCGACTGACAGGAAAAATACAAAACAATATAGGCAGACCAACTGATTACTACAAGAACAAGCAAGTTGCTCAACCAGGAGACGTAATGGCAAGTGGTCGGGTCCCCTCGGAGCAAACCTCCTTTTAAGACTAAGACTCAATGGGAATACATGCTCTGATTGGTGACCCCGTTCATTACACATGAGGGAAAAACAGCAATGAAGCTGCAAGCTAAGCCCTACAATGTTCAATAGACTCCTGTGAAACCTGGGTGGAGACCTGGTTGGCCAGCAGTGTGGCAAGACCTGGAGACTCTTCGGCCCAGAGTCAGTGACATAGCTACAGAGGATTAGAGTGGACAGTGAAGCATCCAGCTGATAAGAGAGGGCGTATATACAAGAACACCCACACTTGCAGATAATACCCACTTGACCTGGCTTCAGTGGCTGGATGATCAGAGCTCAACTAGAAGAAAAAAGAAGAGGAAAAAAAGAGTAGTCTGATATAATTTGATTAACTTGACTTACACCTATGGATGCAGTAGCTCAAAAGAGGGAACAAATCTTTATAGCGAGGATCATTCCCACCCGGTCCATACACTGAGTAGACAGGGATGGGCAACTTGGACATTGGCTACCCAAAGTGGAAGGGGTTACAAAGGCAAGAAGTGACTGGCTTAAAAGCTTTCAAAAGGGAACCTAGATTCAGAGGGTGTGGAGGAAGGTAGACTCTCCACTGAGTAGTATCCAATCTGTCTAGGTGGGGCTGATTAAAGGAAATACAGATAGGTCTCTTGTGATACAATAGTGAATAATTGTTATCAGGACTGATTATGAGGGTTGGAAATGTAAAGGTAGACGTTTTGTAGCAAAAGGAGTAGAGTGATTGACTTTGCAGTCTAGGAGCAGAGGTCCCTGGAACCAAGAAGGTAGAAGAGCGGAGAGCAGGACCCTACCCAGAGAAGCAGTGATGCCAGAGATGGAGGCAGAGACGAGATGTGGAGAGATGGAGCTGTTGGGCACTTTAGACCCAGAGAGGGAGAGGGGCTGTGTGCTGACAACTGGGGAGCAGGTTTGCAGGGTATACCCTCTGGTTGGTTGATGATGCATGGAGAGGATTGTAACCATGCCAATGAAATGATATACGATAGGATGAATGTAAAACTAATGTTCTCCCATGTAAATTATCACATAAATTACAATAAAACATTAAAAAAAAAAAAACCAATGTCACTTAACAACAACAAACAAAACCTCATGAGATTGTTGAGAAGATTAAGACTAGAAACATTAAAAATAAACAGTATAGTAACTGGAAAAAAATAATAGTTTTGCTTAGCAAGTAGAAACTGTTTGCCTTGAGCATTGTGCTCTTTTTAAGAACTATCTACATGGGATCAAATTGACAACAGCAACTTGAAAGCTTATATAGGAACCTCATGGCACAGTGAATTAATATTAACATGTGAGGAAGAACCCCAAAAAGGAAGGTGAGAAGAATTTGAAGAATATAACCAATGTCAGTAAATGGTACATGTAGAAACTGTTGAATTCTGTATGCTTTGTTGTGTGTGTTCTCAACAACAACTAAATATGTAAAAATATGTAAAAGCAACAATAATATCCAGCCACTTTCTCTGTCTAGGGTATCAGGCTGAGAAGAGTGAGGGCTGAGCTGGTCCTGGGGCTGGAGAACTGACAGGGAGTGGGCTGGGGAGGAACAAGGAGAGCCAGAACACTGCTCTCTGTGACCTTCAGGTGCCCATACAGCTAAGACCCCTGGTGAGAGGACTGGGACCCAGGTCTGCCTGTGTGTGAACAGGTGAGAATGGTGGCAGGCTCTATGGCAACTGCATTCATGTCTGCATGTGATAACATATAAGTCCTCCATTTGCCTGCTAGTCCAGGCCAGATACTCTACATGCATTATCTCAGTTAATTCTCCAACAATCCTTTGGGCTATATATGCATTCGATGCTATAAATTTTCACTAAGCTGTTCTTTCTCTGCATCTCACAAGTTTCAACAAGTTTTATTTCCATTTTCATTTTGTTCAAAATGTTTTAATTTTTCTGGAGACTTCTTTGACTCATGTTCATTGGAAGTGTGTTGTTTAATCTTCAAGTATTTTGGTATTTTTCTAGCTATCTTTCTGATAGTAACTTCTAATTTAGTTCCACCAAAGCCTGAGAATGTACTTGTTGTTGTTGTTGTTAAGTGCCGTCGAGTCGGGTCCGACCCATAGCGACCCTGTACAGGGTTTCCGAGGGTGTAAATCTTTACGGGAGTAGAAAGCCTCATCTTTCTCCCGCGGAGCAGCTGGTAGTTTCGAACTGCTGGCCTTAAGATTCGCAGCCCGATTCGTAACCACTACGCTACCAGAGCTCCTAGTGTGATTTATATTCTTTTAAATTTGCTAAGGCACATAACAACAACAACAACAAGGTGTTTTTAGGGAGTGCAGTGACTCTGTAGGATAAACACTGAACTACGAACCTCAGAGTCAGTGGTTAAATCCCACTATAGGAGAAAGATGGGACTTTCAGCTCCCGTAAAAATTTATAGCCTCAAAAACCCTCTCAGCAGCACTTAACAATAAAAACAAGGATTCTTATCCCCATTTTACATGTGAGGAATCAGTTCCCGAAAGATTCAGTAAACTTCCATATCAAGTGAAGAGTCTGGATTCTGACCCAGATCTCTTCAATTCCTGGTGTTGCCTGTCGAGAGACCCGGCACTGTAAGAAGATCACAGATGTAAGAGATTTGTATAGTACAACTTGGATGGTACACTGAGGCTGGGTGATGTAGGTAGAGGAATTGTCTCATGAGTTGCTGCTGTTGCTGCTGCTGGTACCCCCGACCTCCTAGGAGAGTGAAATGTGGTCATGTATGAGAAGGTTCCAACACACTGGATACACTTAGTATTTGCCAGTGTAGCTTCCTGTTCCTCAGTTCCACTTAACTCTCTTGTGGTTGGGAGGGTTAAAGAAGACGGTATATGTGGAAGGGCCTCAAAGCCCCATGTGTTGCTCTTGTCATCCATCATCTGAGTAGTTCCTGGCCTAGTGCTGGAGCCTTTGCACTGGCTGTTTGCTCTACCTGAAATACACATCCCACTCCAAGGTATCATCCAGACTTCACTCGCCTCTTCAGTGCCTTATCATGACCTAGCATTATACAGCCACTGGTTTGTCTGGGTGTTGTCCACCTTCTTCATAGACGCTTGGTAAGGACAGGGCTTTGTCTGCCCTCATCCCCTAGTGTCCCAGTGCCTGGCACATAGCAGGAACTCAATATGTTTGAGGAATACATGACTGAAATTGTCTCTCCTGTTTTGCCACAGGCAAGGTGACCGTTCTGGCTGCGAGAGTGAGTGTAGGAGCCTGAGACAGGTAAGGGCCTGCTTCCAGATGGTAGGAACCAAAGAAGGATGGGGCGGGGTGTAGAGAGGTATCTCCTATGCCCCACTGTGGATGACAGAGTAAGGTGTATTCAATGTCCTAGCTGGTGAGCTGCTTAGGGACCCCTCTTCCTTAGTCTCAAAGCTCTAAGCCACTTTTGTACAGAGGGGAACAGGCACTGGTAGACTGAGGCTTCCACCCTTTTATAATAAGGAAGGTTTCTCACCTTCTGGGAACCTCCGCAATACTTGTGCAGAAGGAAGCCAGTGCTTGGCTTATAGCAGAGAAATTGAAACTCAAATTCAGATGGAAGATGAGGCTAGCCAGATTACACCAGTAACTAAGGCAACAGTTTAGTGCATTTCCGAGAGGTCACATAGTCACAACGCTGTGTGTGCGTGTGTGGTGATTTTTGTTTCTCAAACTAGTTTGTCTACCTAGCAGTCTGCCTCCTATACTCCTGCCAGATATCAACCAGTGATATCAGTGAGTGAAAACAATGCCCTTGTCCTCATGGAGTTGACAGTCTAGTGAGGGAAACGGTTACAGAAGCAAGCAGGAGAGGCGCCTACCCTGGACTTAGAGGAGAAACCCTGAAGACTGAACGTGAGCTAGTGCAGTGGAAAGGGGAGTGTCAGGAGACTGCTGTAGGAGGAACATCATGCACAAAGAAGCTGGTTCTGATTCACTGGAGCCTTCGTTCCTCCCCTCCCGCCCCTACTCCCAGACACGGTGCCTGGGGCAGCTGGAGCTGGAAAGGAGGTGCCTTAGAGGGGAGCAGGCCACCTCTGACTGTAACCCTAGGGAGACTATATGTAGCCCAGTAAGCAGAAGGGCCTGAGTTACACATAGTCAATGAGCAGCAGAACTAGGGCCAGAACTCAGGTTACCAGTTCCCAACCTTAGATCGCTTCATCACAGATGCCCGAGTAATACCAGTACCACCTCTGTAGACCAGTTTTCCAAATGGTTTCCCATCTGGGATCATGTTTGACTCTCACAAAGACCCTATAAGGAAGAAAGAATTCTGTTCATTTCTCAGAATTAGGAAACTGAGCACCAGTTTACAGAGTAAATGAATGATCAAGAGCAAGTTTCCCTGTGGTCACCCTGCTCACATGCTCATAGAGCCTTTGGGTCTTAGCTACACACTACCTATGCCCCTGCCCTAGACAGGGGAGCCTGCTGAGCTATCCTAGCTATTTTACCTGGGAAGTTTGTTTCAGGAATTTTTTAATGTATTATTATTGTTACTGTTATGAATAATGTTTGTTTTGTTTTACTTTGTAACTTCCTCAGATGACTTTCACAGATCTAGTCTTTATTTGTAGCCGCTGAGGGAGATTCAGTGATACTGTTGTTACTGACACATGGGGATTTAACTGACTTGCCAGATCAGGGTCAATCCCAGCTGAGAATTCAGGTCTCTCCTCTCCTGGCTTTGTGACGGGGTATGTGATGGGATATGTGCAAGTGGACCAAACCAGTTGCCACTGCCAACTTCTGGCAACAACCCTGTGTGTGTCAGAGTAGTGCTGTGCTCCTAGGGTTTTCACTGCTGCTTTGTTTGGAAGTAGATCACCAGATCATTCTTCTGAGGCACTGCTAGGGGAGTCGAACTTCTAACCTTTTAGTTAGCAGCAAAGTGAGTGAGCCATTCCCACCACCCTGGCACTCCATGTGCAAGTGTAGTGCTTACAAAACAATGGTCTTTGTTCTTGAGATGAGAAGAGCTTCTGTGTGTCCCATGAGCAGGAGATTCCCAGCCAGACTCAGTTGTTACAGTGTATATGCCATGCGGGTCACCCTCATCTATACTCCAAGAATACTGATGAACTTTATCTTTGTCTCCCTTGTCCCCACCTCCTCCTCCTGCCCTGGAGTAGCCTGCTCAGGCTTCTCTCACTTGCCCCAGGACCTGATGTCGGAGACCATGGATCAGCAGGCTGGGGGTCCTGGAAACCCCAGGCCAGGAGAAAGTGGTGATGGCGGCAGCATGGAGCCAGGCAGCTGCCAGGAGCTTCTGCACCGGCTTCGGGAGCTGGAGGTGGGCCTCAGGCGGGTGGTTTGTATGGGTGGTTGTGGGGGCAGTGGACCTTCCTTGCAGCCCCGTTTGCCAGCTGGAGCAGAGCTGACATTCCCTTGAGAAGCCCTTGTCAGGCATGCACAGGGGTGGTAATGCCCAGCCCCTGAATTTCTCCCGTCTTTATCCTCTTCTCTCCACATTCTTGTCCTTACTGGCTCTGGGGTGGGGAAAGAGGGGAGCATAGATGCCACAGGAGAAAAGAGTTGGGTAACTTGGGGCTTAGGAGTGGAGAGACAGAGACAGCTCCTCATACCTGGCTTCTTGCCCCATTATTAAGACCATACCCTGCTCATTCCAATCCTTTCTGCCCATCCTGCAGGGAAATAAGGGTTTCCCTTGGCACTTCCACCTCAGTTCTTCCTGGTGACCCTCCCTGGCTTCAGTCAGGATTCACAGAAAACCCGCCCACCAGAGCTTTGCTATCTTGATGCCTATGGCCTGTGTGTACAGCCTTCGCGTATCAACACCCAACCAGAGCTAAGACTGGGGTAGGGCTGTAACTAGTGAGCTCCTATCTCTCTGTCCCCAAAAGGAAGTTACTCTGAGGAAATGAGGATCCCCAGAGCCTCCCTTTTGCCCTTTTCTTCCCTCTCACCTGCAGGCAGAGAACTCGGCACTTGCCCAGGCCAACGAGAACCAGCGGGAGACCTATGAGCGCTGTCTGGATGAGGTCTGTGGGTCTGCAGTGGGGCTGGTGTGGAAGGGACGTAGCTTGTCTATTCCAGACCGAGCTCAGGCCAGCTGACAGCTCTGACTTGGGCTTTTTGTCCCCAGGTTGCCAACCATGTGGTACAGGCACTGCTAAACCAGAAGGTGAGTATTCAAAAGAGAGATTCTCACCCCCAAACCATGATGCCCTAGGGGGAGGGGAAGGTTACTCCCAAGGCTAGGAGTCGGTTCAGCTACACCCTGGATAGAGGTTAGAGGAGAGGGTGTGGTAGAGATGGTTTATTGCCTCCTCACATATTCTTCCACCTAGAGGCCTGGGTGGATATAGGTTAAAGCCAGGTCTTTTTGAAGCTTTGGTTGGGCTTTGAATCCTTCCCTTACCCTGGCTCCAGCTGGTTTCACTGGATTATAAAGTCCCTGAAATCAGAGTTGATGCTGTTAGCCAAAGATGACCCCTAAATATTTGCCAAGTACTATGGGGGGTAACTTCTTGGGCCACTCTGACCCCCAGACCTTCTTCTGTCCTATGTGGGCTCTTCTTTGATGTGTGGTTTCTAAGAGGCAGAAGATTAGTTGTAGAGATGGGAAAGGTACCAAAGGAATGGGATATACCTCCCACCACGAGTAGTAAACAGGGAATTCATCCTCTCCAGAAGCAGCTATAACTACAAGTGTTGTTGGTGTTAAGTGCTGGTGAGTCGGTTCTGACTCACAGTGACCCTGTATAGGATTTCCAGGGAGTGGCTGGTGGGTTTGAACCACCGACCTTGAAGTTGCAGTCCAGTGCTTACCCTACAGCATCACACCAGGACTCCAGATAGGAGCATAGGCAGCCCAATACTTCATAGTAGAACGTGGGAGAAAGGCAGACCCAGCAGGAATCCCGGGGCCTCAAGCTGACTCCAGCAGTGCCCACCGTTCTGGTGAGGACTGTGCTCAACCCCTGTCCTTCTCCCTGTCCCTGTCCATCTCTCCCGCCTCCTTCTGGGTTGGGCAGGACCTACGGGAGGAGTGCATCAAGCTGAAGAAGAGGGTGTTCGACCTGGAGCGGCAGAACCAGATGCTAAGTGCCCTGTTTCAGCAGAAACTCCAGCTCACAACAGGCTCCATTCCTCAGGTGGGCAAATGGACTTTTCTGTCCCTCTTCCTCATTCCCCAACCCATCATCACCACTACCCTCTTTTCCCACAAGCACATGCAAAAGGAAAAAGCTGTCGGCCATCCTTCATTCATTCTGGGGGTTATCGCTGCCCTGGAAAATCAACCTAGCCCGTTAATGGGAGCCTTGTTGTTGTTGTTGTTGTTATTATTATGTGCCATGGAGTCAGTTCAGACTCACAGCTACCCTGTACAGGGTTTCCAAAGCTGTAAATCTTTACGGGAGCAGAAAGCCTCATCTTTCTCCCTCAAAACAGCTGGTAGTTTCGAACTGCTAGGGCAAAATCTACCTGGGCCACCTCAAGCTTCACTGTCTCCCATATCCCAGGTGCTCCCCATCCAACTGGATGACATTCCTTCTTGTGTACAGAAAAGCATGTGCTTGTTCCTGTCCTATGTGGGGAGAGGGGTGGAGGCTGCAAATGCAGTTACTTCAAGCTCTGGCCAATGATGTTGCTGTTTCTTGGCCAAGGTCAGAGGGTGAGCCGAGTGTAAGACAGCCCAGGAGAGTGGTCAGGACACTAGATCTCTGTACACACAGTTACATCCACTCACCTGGGGACACACAGGCATGTCACAGACACTGCGCTCTGCTTCCAGCTCCAACACCTGCCTAACCTGGGAGAAACAGGCGACTACTGGGCCTGAATTCTGGGCTGAGTTGAGATATCACCTGGGGTTACTCTGTCAAGAATCCCTAAGAATAGGGTGAGACATGGGGGTAGAAGAGCCAGGAGCAGCTCTAGCTACCTGAGGTAAACAGCAGGTTCTTTCTGAGGTCATCTCTGTAACAAGAAGGAAATTCCTTCTCTGCATGTGTCTGTCTGTCTGTGTTGTCTGACTGCAAAACCCCTTCATTCACTGGGAAGCCCTGGGTGCCTCGCAATAACAGCCTCTCACCCCTTTAGCCAGGCCAGCTCAGAGCTGGGTCTGAATCAGCGGCAATGATGCTGCAACTTTCCTGTCCTCAGCTCCACCTGCTGCCAGGTTCACCCTGGCATCCCAGAGGCCCACCCCACCCTTCCCATCCATGCCCTTCTCTGTGACTGATGATAACAGAGCTAAAGAGAACCATTAACTTCATTTATGTTTTACTTAAATCCTGGGAACACTTGGGATTTTAGCAAGTGGATTTATCTTCCCTAGAGAGAACATAACAGGATGGAAAGCATGAACCACTGGCCTTAGATAAACTTGGGTTGGATGCCTGATTTAGCTTCTGGTAGCTATATGAACTTTGACTTTTTCCTTATAAATGGGGATAAAAATACCTACTGGTGTATTGTAAAATGTTTGAGGATTAAATGAGATAATCTATAGTGCTTGGCATACAGTACAGTCAATAAATGACATCCATTAATCATTATTAATAGTATTCCCAATTTGTACTTAGCTAGGATGGAAGCTCCATTGAGCAAAAGCGAATGAAATTCTTGCTGTGAGCAGTGCCTTTGAAGCAGGACCTGAAATTTCAAGGCCCTGTCTAAGGGCTGCGTCTGTGCCGAGTGACTCTAACCCCTGAAGGCTGGGGCAGCCAGAAGCTAAGACAGGTGTATGGACAGCCATGCTATAAAGCAGACTGTGCTAAGTACTGCCCAGTAGTCTGGGAAGGATTCAGGAAGGCTCCTTTTTTTTTTTAAACTATTCAAAAGTTGTTTTATTTGAATCATCACCGTTGGTATGCCTTCTTGATACAAGCTTCAATCTCTAGTTCAGTGGTAACTTCTCAGCATACAGACCTTTGGATGTTCCCCAGAGAGTTTTCAGGTCTCTGTCTTGCTCTGGAGTTACTGACTCCCCAGGGCATTACTTGAAGTGGCCGATCTCTCCAGAAACTCTTGGTGCAGGGCTATGAAGACATGGTGTACTTCACCAGGGGTTATTTGTGCAGGGTATTACTTGATGTGGAGGATCTCTCCAGGAACTCTTGGTCCACAAACGAATCATTTTGCTCAGCTTTATTTTTAAATCTAAGATACTGGCCAACTAGAGTTGGCTCTTTTCCTTTCTTAGGCATATTTGGGCTGGCAGAAGCTTTGGGGGGTGCTCTTCTCCTCATACTCGGTAGACGGGATCTTTTCACCACTTTGGTTGTCTTTGGCACCTTAACACTGACTCTTGATTTGGCACAACAGGGGACCTTTCTCTTATTCCCTGCCTTGCTTGTTGCTGGTTGTTTACAACTTGTGGCCAAAGCTACTGGTTTCTTGGTCATCACCATGTTGAAGCTGATGTGGTTTTCAGAAGTCTTAGGGAGGCTCCTTTAAAGAGATAACATTGGACCTGGGCCTTCAAAGAAGGATGATTTTTTGTTGTTGTTAAGTTGGGGAAGAATGGATTCTCAGTGAGAGAAACAGCATCAGCAGAGATCTCAGGGCAGGAAAGCTGTTCTGCTTGGCTGAAGCGAAGAATTCATGAAGAGAAAGACAGAACTCAAAACAGGAGAAGGACCAGTAGCACCAGGAGTGCCAGTGGAAGAGTCCAGACTGGTTTCCATGGGCTGTGGCCAGGCATGGGAGATTGAGCACAAAGACGCTTTGGGCTGCCATGAGCACGGTAGAGTGAAGGGATCACTGCATCCCAGATAAGGGAGACTGAGCAGCAGCCACAGAGAGAGACAGGGTGTGGACTGAAGGGGGGCAGGCTGCAGAGGAACGGGGGAGCAAGACACTGCTGAGAGAGACTTTAATGACTAGAGAATAAAGGAGAGGGAAGAGCTCAAGCTGACTCATCTCTAGCCAAGACGCCTGGAAGAAGGAAATTACATTCTTAGGAATTGAGAGAGAAGTGGCCCATGATGAAGGACTACCTCGGTTATCCTCAGAGTAGATGTTTCACATGAGACCAACAGGGCAGACTAAAATGAGAATTATTCCCTGCTACCTCAAACATGGGCTGCAGCCGATAGGAGAGGCATTTGCTATCAGGCCTTGGACATGTTTGAGGTTGTTGTTAAGTGCCATCGAGTCGGTTCCGACCCATAGCGACCCTGTACAGGGTTTCCGAGGGTGTAAATCTTTACGGGAGTAGAAAGCCTCATCTTTCTCCCGCGGAGTGGCTGGTAGTTTCGAACCGCTGACCTTAAGGTTACGAATCGGGCTGCGAACCTTAAGGTCAGCGGTTCGAAACTACCAGCCGCTCCGCGGGAGAAAGATGAGGCTTTCTACTCCCGTAAAGATTTACACCCTCGGAAAACCTGTACAGGGTCGCTATGGGTCGGAACCGACTCGACGGCACTTAACAACAACAACAACAACCTCAAACATGTCCAAGGCCTGATAGCAAATGCCTCTCCTATCGGCTGCAGCCACCCTGTGACCCAGAAATCAGAACAGGAGGGGCTTTCACATTGGTGGGTGTCATCGAGTAGAAGTGCCACACAGGTTTTTCTTGGCTATCATCTTCACAGAAGCAGTGGTCAAGTTTTTCTCCTGTAGAGCTGCTGGATGGGTTGGAACTTTTTCAGCCTTTTGGTCCTGCATCTGAGATGGGCACCCAGGGCTGAACCTGCCCACTGCCCCCCAGGCCCAGGGGCACTTCTTTTTTCCAAGGTGCCCTGACTGGGCCCACTGTCCCAGCAGCTGGGCCTTGCAGTGGCTTCAAATCTACCTGGTCTTCTGAGGCTTCTCTTAGGAGTTAGTGGAGACAGTAGCAGGAGCCTTACCGTGGGCCAGGCTTAGCGGGGGAGCAGGACACTGGGACCAGACAGTGGTTGTACCAATTCCGCCTCTCACTTCACTCTGCAGATCCCACTTACCCCACTCCAGCCACCATCGGAGCCACCAGCCTCCCCATCCTTGAGTTCCACTGAGGGACCAGCCTCCTCCCTGCCTATGGGGCACTGTGCTGGACAGAGAGAGGTAGGAGCACTGGGCACAGGGATATCTGGCTTCACCAGCTGCACCAGTCGACCTGTACTCATTGCTGTTTCCTAACGGGTGTCAGGAGACGAATTGCCTGCTGGTGCACAGATGCTTGTCCTGGCTGGAGGTGTGAGCTGTCTACTCTAGCCCCATACCAAGAACAGTAGATCCCCACCTTATCCTGCCCTGCGGCAGATGAAGCATTAGTACATTAGGGGTACTAGCTAACAATGAACTGAGCCCTCATTCCGTGTCAGGCTCTGTGCTGAATACCGTAGATTTCATCAACCTTATGTTACGAGATTAAGTACTCAGGAGCCCTGGTGACACAGTGGTTAAATGCTCAGCCGATAATCAAAAGGTTGGCAGGTTGAATCCACCAGATGCTCCAAGGCAGAATGTGACTGTCTGCTTCCATAAGGATTACAGCCTTGGAACCCTAGGGGACAGTTCTACTCTGTCCTGCAGGGTCAGGGTCACTATGAGTCGGAATTGACAGGACAGCATCAAGAACAAACACAATCACCATAGCATTTTGCTGATGACAAAATGAAGTGCAGTGTTAAACAGCAGATAGATAATTAAAGGGTAGAGCTGGAACTTGAACCCACACAGTATGGCTCCAGGACCCAAGTAGTTAACCACGATGCCATACTATACTAAGCCCAAGAGGGGGCTAGGAAAGAGTGGGAAAGGGTTTATATGGAGTTGCCCCCAGCCCCCGCCTCCTACCAGGAATCAGGTCAGCAGGGGTGGCCAGCTGACCTGGTGCAGCCTGGGCTGGCTTGTAGCAATTCCATGCCACACTCCTTGTTAAGTGTCTGTATTCTTTCTGGGGTCTTCTTCCCCTGAGACAAATATAGAGATCAGAGTAGTAGGTGGTCAACCCTGCTGACCCAAACAGCCAAGGGGAGAGCAGGGACAACCAGGAAAAGGGAGGTGGGGTGAGCAGGGCTCAGTACCCAGTGAGAACTCTGAGCCGCTAGCTGTATGTAAGTCTCTGTCAGTTGTTCTGGGAACACACACACCAGCAAGCCAACTCTGCACCCAGCATGCTCCGTTCTGCCCAGCTACACCGGGACCCTCTTCTCACCCCATCTCCTCCAAGGTGTGTTGGGAACAGCAGCTGCGACCAGGAGGCCCAGGACCCCCTGCCACTCCATCCCCAGCACTGGATGCCCTCTCCCCGTTCCTTCGGAAGAAAGCCCAGATTCTGGAAGTACTAAGAGCCCTGGAGGAGACGGACCCCTTGCTTCTGTGCTCTCCTGCCACCCCCTGGCGGCCTCCAGAAGAGAGTCCTGGCTCCCCAGAGCCCATCAACGGCGAACCCTCATCCTGGGCCCCCTATCTGCTGCTTGGCCCTGGTAGTCTTGGAGGCCTGCTGCACTGGGAGCATCCTCTGGGGGCCCCGGGAGAGGAGGAGGGTACTGGGCGGCCCTGGGGCCCTGGTAGGGGTCCCCCCCAGGCACAGGGCACCAGCTCTGGCCCACACTGTGCCCCAGGCAGCAGCTCTTCCTCCTCTTCTGATGAGGCAGGTGACACCAATGAGGCATCCAGCCCTGACACCCTGCTCGGTGCCCTGGCCCGCAAACAGTTAAACCTGGGCCAGCTCCTTGAAGACACGGAGTCTTACCTGCAGGCCTTCCTGGCAGGGGCAGCAGGCCCACTCAATGGGGACCACCCTGGTCCTGGGCAGCCATCCTCCCCAGACCAGGTACCCTCACAGCCGTCCAAGTCCAAAGGCCTCCTTAAGTCAGCTTGGGGTGGAGGAACCCCAGAGGCCCACAGGCCAGGCTTTGGTGCTACCTCAGAGGGCCAGGGACCCCTCCCCTTCCTCAGCATGTTCATGGGTGCAGGGGATGCCCCCCTGGGCTCAAGGCCTGGCCACCCCCACTCCTCATCTCAGGTGAAAAGCAAGCTCCAAATTGGCCCCACTTCTCCTGGAGAAGCGCAGGGACCCCTTCTACCCTCTCCAGCCAGAGGTCTCAAGTTCCTAAAGCTGCCTCCAGCCTCGGAGAAGATCCCCAGCCCAGGCGGCCCCCAGCTCAGTCCCCAGCTCCCCCGGAATTCCCGAATCCCCTGTCGGAATGGTGGCTCAGATGGGAGCCCCTCCCCACTGCTAGCCCGCCGGGGTTTGGGGGTAGGTGAGCTATCCCCTGAGGGGGCACAGGGCCTGTCCCCCAACCCTTCACCCTGCCCCTCAACCCCAGACTCTTCCCAACTAAGAGCCCCCCAGCCCACATTGTCCACCACGCTGTCTCCAGGACCAGCGATGTCCCCCTGCTATGAGAATATCCTGGACCTTTCTCGAGGCTCCTTCAGGGGACCTTCCCCAGAGCCCCCTCCTTCCCCACTGCAAGTACCCACCTATCCACAACTGACTTTGGAGGTGCCACGGGCCACTGAGGTCCTCAGAAGCCCTGGTGCCCCCACTAGCCCTTGCCTGCCAGAATCCTGCCCCTATGGGAGCCCCCAAGAGAAGTGTTCAGACAAGGCAGGTTCGGAGTCTCCCCATCCTGGCCGTAGGACCCCAGGCAACTCATCTAAGAAATCCAGTCAAGGGGCAGGGCGGCGACCTGGAGATCCTGGCTACACACCTCTGAGGGACAGACTGGCAGCCCTGGGGAGACTGAAGACTGGCCCTGAGGGACCTCTGGGTACAGAGAAGAATGGGGTGCTGGCCAGGCCTGGCACTGAGAAGGCCCGGGGACTAGGGAGGTCAGGGGAGAACACTGGAGACATGGTACCTCCCACCTCCAGGCCTCCTGAGCAGCCAGAAGCTAAGGGAATACTGCGGGGGGCAGTGGCCTTAGGCACAAGCAGCCTGAAGCAGCAGGAAGCCGGGCTCTTAGGAGACCCAGGCACCCGAATCTACTCTTCCCACTCCATGGGGGCCCGGGTGGACTTGGAGCCCATCTCACCAAGGAGCTGCCTCACCAAAGTGGAGCTGGCCAAGAGTCGGCTGGCAGGGGCCTTGTGTCCCCAGGTACCCCGTACCCCTGCCAAAGTGCCAACCTCAGCGCCTAGCCTGGGAAAGCCCAATAAGAGCCCCCACGGCAGCCCTACAAAGCTTCCTTCCAAGTCACCCACCAAGGTGGTGCCCCGACCTGGAGCCCCTTCAGCCAACAAGGAACCCCTGAAGCCTGACAAGGGTAAGGGTCCACCATGGGCAGACCAGCCCACACCCCCAGCAGCTGGTCCTACTGACCCAAGCCAGGGTCCTGAGGGGCCAGCCCCACACTCTGCCATTGAGGAGAAGGTGATGAAGGGCATTGAGGAGAATGTGCTGCGGCTCCAAGGCCAAGAGCGGGCACCAGGCACCGAGGCCAAGCACCGCAACACCAGCAGCATCGCCAGCTGGTTTGGCCTTAAGAAGAGCAAGTTGCCAGCACTGAACCGCCGCACAGAGACCACCAAGAGCAAGGAAGGGGCCAGCGGGGGTTCCCCACTCCGGAAGGAGGTCAAGGGAGAAGCCCGAAAGCTGGAGGCCGAGAGTCTCAACATCTCTAAACTGATGGCTAAGGCAGAAGATCTGCGGCGTGCCCTGGAGGAGGAGAAGGCCTATCTGAGCAGCAGAGCCCGGCCACGGCCTGGGGGACTAGCTCCAGGCTCACAGGTGCAGAGCCAGCTGACTGGCATGTACCAGGGCGCAGACACCTTCATGCAGCAGCTGCTCAACAGGTGAGGGCCTGGGACACATCGTACAGGTGCACAGTGGGCTATGGGAGCTTTGCCCACCACAGGCACAACTGGGTCTAGAGCTAGGATCATCTTTCTAGGGAACTCAGGTACCCAGAGATCAAAGGAGTAAAAGGTCAAGTGTAATGCTGCCAAAGTGTCTGGGAGTTAGTAGGCTAGTCTAGAGGAAAGATTGGGGCTCAAATCAGAAGCCTTGGGGTCTACAGCCTACACACTGCCCCTAGAGGCTGTGTGGTGTCAGACATACTGAGACTCTCAGCCTTTCTGGTGAAGAATCAACAGTCCATTTCCTGTTTTGGCTCCAGTATCTGATTTAGTGGCCCAGCTAAGTGCCTTGTATATAATATTTAAATGTGGATGTGGTCCTCTGGGCTGAAAATGTTCTCCTCTGGCGGCTGTCTGTCCTATAGTGCAAGGAGGGCCTCCTTCCATCCTACCCTTTGAGACCCACACAGCCTCAGCAGTGGGATCTGTGGTTCAGAGAAGGGGCCCACCCCATCTTGGACTGCTCTGTCTGGATCCAGTAACGTGGAAAATAATAGACTGGGCCCTGGGTAGAATGTAATATAGACAACAAGTGTGCCCAGAAGAACAGCTGGAACCAGCAGGTGTGTTAGTGCATGAACCAGGCTATGACCAGTCTGCCCATCTGTCTATAAACACTCGTATGTGGTCTTCTGGGCTTGACCTTGGGTAACTGTTTTTATGTACCATCAAGTTGGTTCCAACCCATAGCAGCCCTGTATAGCATTTCCTAGGAACAGCTGGTGAGCTTGAAGTAGGGGCTGCCGTTCGACTTTTTCCCCTGTTCTGCTGTTCCACTGAAATTTTCCCTAGGGACGCTCTGCTCTCTGCTTTATCCAGT